>NC_088912.1:84681769-84989894 GCF_963576675.1 Euphorbia lathyris
CTCCGGAAAGGAGCTAGCCTTCTCGGCTCGTACCTAAGTTTCCCGAACCCACACCGGTCTTCCGCAAGGGATCGGTGTTCATTTTCCCATTCGTGGGTGGCGACTCTTCCATATCTCCGAGCTCCGGTCCTGCCGAGCAGCTTGATTCCACGATTGGTTGCTTTCGGCGCCAATCACCTCTTACGTCGCCATGAGGTTGTCCACCCCCCGGTCCGCCCGGGAGATTAGACCGCGGCACCTCGTCTAACAGTACCATCAATGTCATAGCAGGCGGACCTGGGTACCAGCCAACGTTGAAAAAGGCAAGGACTACCGCCCTTGACAGGACGTCATTAAATCGCCCCTTTTCAGATGCAGGTCCTGAGATACCACCCCATGCAGATGCTCTGGTCGTCACTATGATGGTTGAAGGCTGGGAGATGAAAAGAGTAATGATTGATACTGGAATTTAATGCAATGTCATTACCCGAGGAGCTTTCGCCAAACTCAGGATTGATCCTGTTCAAGTAGAGCCAACCGTGGTCGATATCTTGGGAGTAACGGGACATACTATTCAAACAAAAGGCCAAGTTACTTTAGACTGTGAGCTTACAGACGATGATCAAGTTTGGAGGGGAGATTTAGAGTTTTCGGTCTTGGATGGTCAGTTAGCTTACAATATCATCCTCGAACGACCTTTTATCTCTGAAGTCGCAGCTCTTATCTCCATTCGCCACTTAACGCTTTACATTCCCACGGCCAAGGGAGGTGTAATGATCAAAGGTAGCCAAAAGGTGGCCCAAGAGACATATTCGGCATCACTAATGATTCGCCCCCAATCTAAGGAGGAAGATGAAGAGGAGCACGTCACAATGGCCTTGGGCGAGACCAAAATGTACCTTATGGCGGATGGAAAGCAGGTGCGAATGGCTAAGGGGCTCAAGGGCGAGATTAAAGATGCAATCACCAAAGTGCTCTGTGAGGCGGAAGATGTCTTCGCATGGAAGGATGAAATTCTCCCCGGAATCAGCCCAGACGTAATCACTCACAAACTCAACATTGATAAGGATGCAGTTCCTGTGGCTTAGAAACGGAGAAATCATGGCCCGGAAAGGTAGAAGGTGATTGAGGAAGAGATCGCCAAGCTCCAGAGGTCGGATGCCATCGAGGAGGTGCTCTACACTCAGTGGTTGGCGAACGTCGTGTTGGTGAAAAAAGCTGGCGGATCTTACCGTATGTGCATTGACTTTATAGATCTCAATAAAGCTTGCCCCAAGGACAATTATCCTTTGCCATGTATTGACATGCTTGTAGATGGAACCGCCGGTCACGCAATGTATTCCTTTACTGACGTGAAGTCAAGTTGTCATCAGATCCCTATGGAGCCCTCAGATAGAATCAAGACCTCGTTCGTAACACACCAAGCCACTTATTGTTTCAAAGTTATGCCCTTCGGGCTTAAGAACGCAGGTGCAACTTATCAGAGGATGATGAACAAGATATTCGCAGATAGTAAAAGGGGTAATTATTCTGTCTATGTAGATGATATGATCATCAAAAGTACGACCTTAGAAAAGCATGCAGATGATATAAAGGAGGTACTGGACGTACTCCGGCGCCACAACATTAAGTTAACCCCAGAGAAGTGCACTTTCGGGGCAACATATGGAAAATTCTTAGGGTTCATGATCAGCGAAAAAGGAGTTAGCCCAAATCCTGACAAAGTTAAGGCAGTCCTGGAAATGCAAGCGCCGCGGAATATCAGAGAGGTACAACGCCTTAACGGGCGTATCATAGCCTTGGGCAGGTTTATCTCTTGTTCAGCTCGCAGATGCCAGCCCTTTTATGAAGTCATCAAGAAGCAAAAGGCATTCGAGTGGAATGAGGATTGTGAAAGAGCCTTCGAAGGAATCAAGCGGTTCCTCACAGAGCCACCCATGATGAGTCGACCTTTGAAGGGAGAAGACCTCTACATGTATGTATCGGTCACGGACAAAGCCGTATGCACGGTCATAATACGAGAAGAGGATGGCCAGCAGTTTCCGATTTATTACGTGAGCAAGGTTTTGAAAGACGCTGAAACCAGGTATTCAAAGCTTGATAAAATGGCACTGGCTGTTGTAACCACGGCAATCCGCCTTAGGCCATATTTTCAGGCGCATACTATAGTGGTTCGAACAAATATACCAATGAGAAAGGTGTTGCAGAAACCAGACACTTCGGGAAGGTTGATGGAGTGGGCAATTCGCCTTGGCGAATTCGATGTGAGGTATGAAAGCAGGTCAGCTTTAAAGAGTCAGGTCCTGGCGGACTTCGTGAATGAATTCACTAACGAAGGGATGGATCATCCCAAGCCTCCGATAGAGGAATGGTCAATGTACACCGATGGAGCCTCCTCGGCGGATGGAGCGGGTGCATGCGTTGTGATCAAGGGTCCCCAATACATAAAATTACGATACGCAGCAAAATTAAATTTCCATGCCACTAATAATGCTGCTGAATATGAAGCTCTGATATTGGGATTACGCCTACTCCAAGAAATCACTCCGGAGCGGATCGTGATCTATAGCGACTCTAAACTAATGGTCAACCAAGTAATCAAGAATTACGAGGTGAAAGACGAGGTTCTGGCCAAATACGTAGCGGAAGTCAAAAAGTTGCTGGATCACCTTGAAGCTAAGGAAACTAAATGGGAGCTGATTCACGTACCAAGGGAGTCCAACACAGAGGCTGATCATTTGGCCAAAATGGCCTCTTGTGAAGAAAACTGGACAGATCCGGATTGTCCCTTCGAAGTTAAAATAGCTCCAGCATTTGCCTCAGAGGAGGTATCCCTACTCACAATGGTAGAAGATGATTGGAGATCGGTCATTCGCCAATATCTGCTAAATGGAACCTTACCTGAAGATAAAGAAGAGGCACGGCGGATAGTCAGGAGAGCAGCTTATTTCTCCTTGATCAATGACGACCTTTACAGAAAGTCCTTTAGTCATCCTTGGTTGAAATGCATTCTACCGGAAGAAGGGCAACAGATCCTCAAAGAGCTACATGAGGGATCATGTGGGGCACATGAAGCATCCGCCACCATCTTGAAAAAATCTAGGTTAGCAGGTTTTTACTGGCCCACGGCTGAATTGGATGCCCAAAAATTGGTAGAATCTTGTCACAATTGTCAGATTCATGCGAATGAATCACATACTACCAAACACATTCAGAGGCCAATCATAGAAGGACGTCCATTCACCCTCTGGGGAATAGATATTGTCGGCCCATTTCCCCCAACTCGTCGGCAAAGAAGGTACGTGGTAGTGGCAGTGGACCATTTCACCAAATGGGTAGAAGCCGAAGCTGTTTCCTCCATTACTGCAGAACGAATGGTGGAATTCATCAAAGACAACATCGTAGGAAGATACGGTGTTCCACATACCATCATCACCGATAATGGAACACAGTTCAACTGTGGAGAATTCAAGGCTTTCTGTGAGGGGTTGGGCATCCTGAACAGATTCGCCTCCGTTTATTACCCCCAGTCCAATGGAATGACCGAAGTTACCAATCGGACGATCGTGAAGGGGATAAAGAAGAGATTGGGAGAGCATGATAAGAAGTGGGCGGATCAACTAACAAGTGTTTTATGGGCTTATCGCACCACCCCGAGGACGGCTACGGAGGAAACACCATTCGCCCTTTCTCATGGCGTTGAAGCCGTTATTCCAGTCGAAATACAGGTCCCCAGTGACCGAGTGGCCTTTTATTGTGAAGAGGACAACGGCAAACGACTAAGGGAGCACCTAGATCAGATTGAAGATCGCAGGGATCAATCCTATGTACGCATGGCAGCATACAAACAGCGGATTGCGGCTTACCATGATAAAAACGCCAAACTTGTGGATCTAAATATGGGAGATCTTGTGCTCCGTAAAGCTAATAAAGTCCAATCTCGAGAAGGCAAGGGCAAACTAGGACTCAACTGGACGGGTCCATATCAGATAGTGGACAAGATTGGACTAGCCACGTTTAAAATACAAGACATGGAGGGCAATACACTACCACGCACATGGAACCTCCAAAATCTCCACAAATACTTTGTCAGAAAATGAAGTGTATACACGGTCTTGAGTACTCTTTTTCCTTTAATAAGCTTTTTCCCATGTGGTTTTTCTTATTAAAGGTTTTAACGAGGCTCACTTATAAGACCTACTTGCTGTAATAAGACATTTCTCCCATTAATAAACATCATTTGTTCTATTGTCTATGTTCTTTTTATTGTTTACTGCAGCAATATCAATATTCCAGTCTTAAAAAGATGGGGGGCATCCAACGCTCTCCACATTTGCAATGTATCGCTATCTTAGAGATACGTCCTCGATGCCCTTAAAAACATAAGAGGATCAATCTTATGGGCGGGTCCGCCTCTAGGCGGATCCCAATCTCCAATAGAGTTAAAACGATCCTTGGACGTAAGGTCTTTACACTCTCTTATCCTTCCCAGGAAGGAATTCACAACTCCTACGGGCGGATCATTTCACCTCAAAGATAGGTAGCAAATCGATCCCCTGGGCAGCTTTACTTCCTCTAGAAGGAATAGAACAGCTTCCAAACCTTCACAAAGGTTCATACAGTGGAGTATGGCTGGCCACCTACTCCAAATCCTAGATGTCTATATATTTCCTGACGCAAACGTAAAGGTAAAATAACATAGTTTCCATAAAGGATCAAAACAAATTCTACTTAGAAATGTTTTTACAATATCCTAAATAAAAGCAAGCTAAACAACAATAGGAGCATCCTCCTTTGCGCTTTCTTCGCCCATGGTGCTTGCTTGGGGATCCTCCTTCTCCACATTCGCAGATACGCCATCAGGAGATACCTCCTTATCCACCAAAGATGTGGGACCAAGTGGAAGAGCCTGATCAGGAATTGGTTCTGCATCCGCCTTAAGAGGCACTTCATCAAGCTCATCCACCAAGACCGTAGTAGAGGGTTTGGTTTCCTCCATAGGTCCCTTCATCCATCTCCGAACGTAATCACGGAGGTACTCCTTAGTGTCTGGCATTTTATTGAACCTCGCCACATCTTCTGGTTCAGGGACGGCGAATTGCGGATCTGTGAAGTTAATCTCAGGGTGCGCCAAGGAGAAGTACGCCATAAGCATCTCACCGTAATAAAAAGCTTGCACACCCGCCGTGTATTCAGCTTCTCCAAGGGCGTCTTCGTGGCTCTTGGAATCAGATGCAATCTTTGCCTTTAAACTCTTAATCTCCTCATCCCTGAGAACTAAGGCGGCTGTGGCAGAAGCAAGGTTTGCATTCGCAGAAGCAAGACCTGCATTAATAGAAGTAATAGTGGAATTGGCTTCCACTATCTCTTTCTCCAACCTCTCGATAGTTGCCTTATCCGCCACATTCTGAAGGAGCTCATTTTCTATGGTGCGAAGGCGAGCATACAACTGTCAAAAACAAACGATTCAATCAAAAAGCAAAAGGATCAAGGAGCTAATACTTTCTACATCTTTTCTAAAAGAAACTCACCGAAAGGAGCTCCGTCTTCCCCTTTTGAGCATGAATTGAACCAGGAATCTGGTCATAGTTCCTCTGCACTTCGCCCACCTGACCCAAGGCCTCATCCAGATCATTTAGGATGGATTCGTTCTCGAAAGAACCTTGGGCTCCCAATTTGGCGGACCAGTATCCGCCAATATCAGGCCTCGCCGTCTACACAAACATGAAAGAGTCATACTCCGGTCCAAAACTTGATGAACGAAAGGAAATCAAAAGGTAGACTATGTTGAAACACCTTTCCACAGGATTTTGATTTGACAAAATTAATTAAGTGAAAGTAAATATTCTATAACACACTAAGTTTAAATGCTTTGATTTAGTGTTACTAATGTGTTTGTTCAATGTTGAGTTTATAATTTATCATAAGACATAAAGATCATAAGGCTCAAGCCCTATATGGAAATCAAGGCCCAAGTCAAACAAGCCAAAGATCACTCAGCCCGCGTATCTCCAAAACGTCGCCGTTAAAGTGATGAAACGCATGCTGAGTAAAGAAGGATCGAGAAGATCCACGTAGACAACTTCGGTATGAAGCTGCTGAGCTGTCTCGACAAAACGTGCAGGACAGCTACTGACCATAAGACAGCTTCCAGACAAAGTATTTCCTCATTAGGTAAAGGTCAGAAGACACAACAAGCTGTCTGGTTGACATTACCCAAAATGGTGGAACATACTGACTCACTGACCGAAGAACAGAAGACGCTGGAATCTGATTGGCTAACGAGAACTGCTGGCAGACTCAGTGAAAGCGACCTGTAGCCGTTTCCCTCCAACGGTTATTTCGAAATTCGAAATAACCAGAAGCTCTCATAGCTCTCTATAAATAGAGCATTCAGAATCCACATTCTTCAGAGAACTTTGAGCAAGAGTCGCTACGCTGACCAAACGTATACAAAAGTTCTCCATCAAAAGCAAAGCAAAGTTCTTACACTACAAAGTCTATTCATTTGTGTAAAAGTCTAGAGTGATTATTTTTCAATCATCTAAGGTGTTCTAGCAATTGTTGTTTAGGACAAAATCTTTATCATTTCTAGAAGTAGAAAGGAGAGGCTGAGTACTCGGTTTTAAGTACTCAGCGGAGAGATTAGGATTGAGTAGAAGTATAGAGGAAGGTACTCTTGTCATACTCAATTGCTGATATTGTAAAAGGTTTGAGGCTCTACCTTTAAAGAGCTCAGTAGAGGATTTGAAATCTCGGAGGTGTTCCGGGGACAGGACGTAGGCTTAGAAGAAGCCGAACCTGGATAAATCTGCTGAGTGAAGTATTTCTAAACCTTAACTCCTTATTCATATTGCTTGCTTAAAACAAACTAAAACTGACCAAGTAAAAGAGGTCAAGCTGAGTTGTGGGCTACCAACGAGAAGGTTCAGGAATAGACTCTAAGTGCTATTTCCTGACCTAAGCAACGAAGCTGTCCTAGTCACTAGTTGACTAAGCCAGTGTCTTGCTGAGTGGTAAGCGCCGCTGTTAGATAAACTTTTCTTGAAGAAAAGAAATCTGCCCCAAATTATTTCAAAAAGGTAAAATAGTTCCTAACCCCCCCCTTGGAACTATATTTGCTACCTTACAAGGGACCAACAGACTACCTGTGCAATCTCCTCAGCAGGTTTGGCGGACCTCATGGCGTCCGCCATAAGCTTAAGGCCCCCAGTGGTGTTGGGCTTCCTCCTCTTTAGTGGCGGATCAACCGCCTTCTCTGCGGGACATTTACCAGTATCAGCTTGAGGATTCACCGCTTGACCTTTCTTGCGTGCTTCAGCCTCCAAAAACTTCCTGCGTGTCTCTGCAAGAGCGTGATTGGCCTTAGATACACCCCTGCCAAAGAAAACATTAAAGTAATCAAAGTTCATGAAGAAATGAAGGGTACCTTGGTCAAATTGCGCAATCTTTGAGTAAATAAATCGATCCCCTTCCCGACGAATCAATGGGATATCACTCATCATGAAAGCTAAGGCATCTGCATAAGTCCATGCATCCGCCTTAATCTGCTTCATGAGCTCCGCCACCTCCTCATCACTGTTCGTTAAAATTCGCATGTCACCCACCATATGTAGCGGCCTGTGATTCCAGACTGAAGGAAAGCCCAATGGTTCGCCATCCTTTATCTTCACGTAGAAGAATTTCTCATCCCAGCAATGAACATTAGACATTTTTTCGCTAAAAGGCGAATAAACTCCGAACTTGGCGAACGTGAGGTAAGATTCGGACTTCCTTTTTTAGGGTTTGTGAAAAGCTCTAAAGATACGGCCCGTGTATACAACTCCTAAATTCGAGGCAAGGTAGCAGTCTAAAGCGATGTCCAACCAGCAGTTAGGATGTAGCTGGCTGACTGTGATGTCAAAGTAAGAGAGGATGTCCGCCATCATCTTTGGAAGAGGAAGTCGGAACCCTCTCTCCACATGACTACTATACACTGTGAGGAAGCCGCTAAGCGGACAGGAAGGACGTTGATGAGATGCGGCGAGCTGGGTCTCATAATTTTTGATCCAGGGAAAGCGATCCACCAAATTCGCTAGATCCGCGGCATTCATGCGAGATGGAGTGGACTCCGCTCGGGGATTCTTTTTCTTGGGAGGAATCGAAGAAGAGGCCATTGATCCCCGGAACCACCTAGGGTCACCGGCCGGAACAGCACCGGAGATAGAAGTAAAAAGAGAGGGATTCCTAGTGGAACGAGTCTGGTAATGATTACGCGCCGAGTTATCAAACTCAGCTAAATCGGAATTAACCATGTCCTCGGAAGAATGGGAGTTCTCCGACGACGAGGTAGTCCAGCTAAAATCTACTTCAATTTCGGGAGGAGGAGAGGAATTAAAAAGTTCTGAAGTTGATCTAGAAGATGAAGATGAACTTCTAAACATCCAGGAAAAGTTAAAGCAAAAAGAAAATAAACTTACATGAGAAATCGGAAGCTTGGTGCAAAACCCAGAAGAAATCCCAGAAAAGCTTCGAGCGCAGGAGAGAAATGGAGAAATGAGGAAGAAAGAGAAAGCGTAAGAAGAAGAAAGAAGTTTTCTTCTTCCTGGGACAGTGTGTCCACTACACGTGTCAATCATCCAATGACATTGAACAATGTGCTCATTAATGCAAGTGTTTATGACGGCGCGCGGAAGTTCAAAAGCCCTAAAGGACTTTAATGACATTTTGGGGGGCTTCTGATAACATTGAGATATTATCCTGAGGACCAAAAGGGATATTCACCTCAAAGTACGCCGCGGAGTGGTCTCCAAAAGGAAGCTGGTTGGCGAATCTCCCCAGGTCAGCTCAGAGAGATCCGCTGGCGGACCTATAAGGCGAATCTCTCCATTCGCCTCCATAACGGCTGGCCGCCGACTCGGCCATAAAAGATCATTAATGAGTTATTAATTAGCTAATCCGCCAGGTTCAGAATAACCCGTAACCGCCATTAATGAGGCATTAATGGAGACTTTCTAGTTACCTGAAGGTTACAACTTCCCAGCTATATATAGCCTGATCCCCTAGGTTATCCAGGTACACACACACATTCTCACAATTCTTGTTAATTCCGTTGGTTTCCTTGATCCATCTTACTGACTTTGGCATCGGAGTGTCCCCGACCGATCCCAACGGCGCCTCACAGGGAAGTGCTCCGATCAAGGATTTTTCCTCAAGTTAACAATCAGGTTCATCTTATATATTACTAGTTTTTATAATAAAAAATATCGCAATAGACTTACACCGCTTGCTCTCCTTTTATATTTTTTTTTCTTTGATAGGACTCTACATACCAATATTTTCATTTGTCTATACTTTCATTTGTCTAAAATCATGATCAGTCCTAAAAATTAAATACACAATTTCATATAAAAACAAAAGCAACTAACACTTTGAAAAACAATTTATAATTTATGAATTACAACCTAATTATTTTGTTATCAAATTCCAACCTATTATTTTATAAATTCTTAAAATTCTATAAAGGTATAATACCCATTTGGCTCCATAAAGTAAGGTTTCAAAGTCAATTTGAAACTTAAACTATCAAGATCATTAATCAGGTCCTTAAACTAATAAAAAATCATCAACTGAGTCCCCATTCTAAACAAAAATCATCAATTGAGGCCTTATCGAAAATTATTCAGTTGAATAGTTTCAGGCACTCTTCCCCAAATTCATTTTGAACCAACATATAGATTATTACATTCTATATCAAATAGTCACAGTTTCTGATTTTAGGATAGAATATGGACTCAATTGATGATTTTTGTTTAGTTCAGGGACCTGATTGATGATTTTGATAGTTTAAAGCCCTAATTGATTTTGAAGCTTTTGTTTGGAGACCCAAATGTGTGTAATGCCTTTTATAAATTACAAGATACAGTTTATGAATTATAATTTATCATTCGTGTTAAAGTGTTATATAGCAACTGACCTGTGTAAATTTTTATTATTTGGCCACTGCTATTATCAATCATATTTAGTCTTTAAACTATCTCAATTGGTAAAATTTCATTCAATTTTGATGGAGATTTGACAAAACATTTATTCCTCTAATACGTGATGATATTTTGACATATGAACTTGACACGTCGCACCTCTTAAAGTTTATTTGCTACATAGATTTTCTTATGTAAAAAAAATAATTAATTAGTTTAAAACAAGAAAAACAAATAAAATAAAATCCCTAAACTAAAATCTATCAAGTATAATTTCAAAATATTATCACGTGTCAATAGAATAACAATTCTATTAAGTCTCTATTCAAATTGGGTGAAATTTCATCCATTGGGATAGGTCATGGGCCAAATGGTAAAATTTTAGATAAATTGAGAGCCAAATGATAAAATTTTGGGTAAATTAAATAATTCCGATTTTGGCAGATCGAGCCCATGTTCTATTCAACACATCACACCAATACAAAATTTATTAATTTAACTCTTTATTAATTGCATTTCTTAATTTGTCTAAAAAAATTCTAGAATGACTTATATAATGAGACTAAGGTAGTATTAAATTTAGACGTGAAAAAACGTACAAAATTTACCTAGGGCCTTCAAAATGTTGGAGACGCCCTGAACACATATTACACCAAACAATATGGATATTACAGAATCGTCATGTTGTCAAATATTATAAAATATAGGAAAATAATAGGCAAACTACTTTATTTAACCAATACATGTTCATGTATATCTTTTGATGTTCACCAACTTTCATAATTTTTGGATAAACCAAGAGACAAGCATATGGTTCTTATTCATTGTGTAGTTAGATATCTCAAACAATATCATCCTCAAAAAAGTTATTCTTTCCTGCAAATTCTCAGATTCAAATTAAAGCTTTCACATATTCAAATCGGGCAAATTATAAAGAAACTAGAAGATCTATACGCTTTTTGTATTTTTCTAGGACAATCCATGATCAGGTTGAAATCTAAAAAGCAATAATTAGTTAGTAGATCAAGTTCAAAGGAAAAATATCGAGCCATATCCATCATAACTTATGAGATTCAATGGCCT
This sequence comes from Euphorbia lathyris, assembly GCF_963576675.1. Lineage (NCBI taxonomy): Eukaryota > Viridiplantae > Streptophyta > Magnoliopsida > Malpighiales > Euphorbiaceae > Euphorbia > Euphorbia lathyris. The sequence goes on from NC_088912.1 coordinate 84,692,791, forward strand.
TTTTTATCTATTGCAAGATCTACAAGTTCTTTATGCACAACCAACTATGTTATTTTGTGATAATGTATCAATAATTCACATTGCTATAAACCCAGTTTTTCATGAGAGGACAAAACAATTGGAGATTGATTGTCATTTTGTTAGAGTGATACATTTGCTTCTTGTTTTGACGGAAAACCAACTATCCGATTGTATAACAAAGCCATTACATTCTCCTTTGTTTTAGCCATTTTTAAAGAGATCAGGCTTCTTGGATGTTTATCAAAACATCAACTAACAAATGAAATGATTACTCTCAACTTATGAGGTGTGTTAGTTATATAAATAGTTAGTTATATTTAACTATATTGTTAACTAACTTGATCTTAGTTGACCATTGGAGAGTATGGCTTACGGACTTAGATGTATATATATGGTAATTTCTTGTTGTTTTTTACTTCACTGATTCTATTTTCTATTACAATCAATACGAGTTCATTCTTCTTTTCTTCTTTTTATGAGGTTCTATCATTGATACATCATATATCTCAAATATATTTTATTACATTCCCCAATATTTTATCATATGATATTATGTATATTCGTAAGTTTGGATATCTGTCAAATATGCCTAGACTTACAGTCTAGCTGAGTTTAGTCATATATATTTTATACATTACCTTATTCGAATACACTCAAGCCAGATTTTTCAAGACTTGACCCAAACACAAATAAACTATTTAATATTTTAATGCAATATAATTAATGTTATTAATATAAATATATGTCTATACATATAATTTCTTAGAAAAGGTACAAAAATAAATTCTATGATCTGATCGATTTGCAAATATAGTCTCGTGATTTGAAATGTGATAAGCGAATACCTTGAGATTAACCCCGTTAGTAAATATAGTCAAAACTACTAATAACGTTAAAAATTAATGACGTGACAACTTTAGTAAAAAGGTGAAAAAGGTATGTAGTCATCTTAGGATCTGTTTGGTTTACCTGCCGTTTGTTGTTTTCTATTAAGTTTTGCTATTTACTGTTGTAAAAACCTAATTTTCATGTATAGAAGGTAAACAATAGTCCATAACAAAACACCTAAAACTCTCTTTTTTAATATGAAAAGGCAAAGAGGAGAAGAAAATATAGTAAACAGACACCCTTTAATTTTTCTCCCTTAGGACAAAACATTCTCTCTCATCGCCTTTCCATCTCCCATTAAGAACAATATATATTCTCTCCCTCTCTACCATCTTCATCCAAGAAAGCATGACTTCGTAATTCCACGTCTTTGACCCATATCCTTAGAATTTTGCTTAGTATTAGATTTCATATTCTCAAATTCCTCTTAGGTTTTTTCTAGCTTATTCTTCTTGTGGTTTAATCTAATGGGTTTGGGTTTGAGATAAAACTAGGGTAAATTACATCTGTGATGTATAACCTTTATCCATTTTCACACTTTAATGTACAACCTTTAATTTTGCACACTAAAGTGTACAACTTTCTAGTGACCTCCCACTAAAATGTACATCCGATATTTGTGACCGGTCAACGAAAGTCAACATTGCCACATCAGCAATTTGACTATTCTAAAAGTCAAAAATTAACCCACCTATTATGAATTTACTAAAATGCCTTCATCCCCTTCCTTGCAACTCCTCTCTCTCTCTTTTCATTTCTCTCTCTAAGTCCTCTCTCCCTGTAACTCGTCTCTCTCTCTCTCTTCCTTTCTGTTTCTAATTCACGACATTGACAATAATCACGATTTGGATATTTGCAGCTTGAGTGATTTTAGGATTTGCATATTTGCAGGAAAATAATTTGGAGATTTGGAGATTTGCATATGCAAGATAATCACCATATTTACTTCTCCATCTACGATTTGCAGATTGAGCGGTTTTACGATCTGCTTCTCCACATCGTCGGAGAAGTACAGTGACTGCAAGTGATTTCTCATCCTCAAGCACTCACAAAATTACTGATTTCTTATGAAGCTTTAACTCCACATCTGGAAATAAATAAAGATGGGTTTTTTTGGTACAATAATTAATCACTATAATTTGAATTTCATTGATAATAACTACAAATTATAGTATAATAAATAAAGAGAGTTTACAGTAAGATCTGCAACTTGATTCGTTTCTTCCTTTTATTCTTCAATTTTCCTCATTAATGGAAGTTTTTTCTATGGAAGTTTCCTTATTCTGCTAGTTGATTTGTTTATTCCTTTTATTCTTCCATTTTATTCAGTTTGTTTCTTCCTCCATTTGAATTTCATTAATGGAAGTTTTTTTTTATGGAATTTTTGTTGAAAAAATTGGCACGAAAGGGAGAGAGAGAAAGGGAGAAACTGAGATTTTCTGAAGCCCATATGGTTTTGCGGCATATGTAAATAAAACAGATTTTAGAGAGAGATGAAGAAACCCGGATTTAAGAGAGAGAGTTGAAGAAACCCAGATTTTAGAAACCCAGAATTTAGAGAGAGAAAGGGGAAGAAAAGTTGCAGAAAAAATGAAAAAATGGTGAAGAGAGAGAGAAGAGAGATTTTAGAGAGATAATGTTAGATAAAATAAATTTTAGGAGAGAGAATTGGAAAATTCTTTTTATTAAGGACATAAAAGTAATTTAATAATATATGGGGACCATTTTTATTTTTAAGGAATGAAATTTGATGGGATGTCACGTTGACCAAGTGGTTAACAGGGTTGACCGGTCATTTTTACCGACTATACACTTTAATGGGAGGTCACCTGAAGGTTGTACACTTTAGTGTGCAAAATTAATGGTTGTACACCAAAGTGTGAAAATGGGTAAAAGTTGTACACCACGTATGTAATTTACCTGATGAAGCTAGTATAATGAATATGTTTTTCTCTTTTACTCTCTCACACATCACTCTATCTCACCAATGAACCTAAATTATGTTATTCCATGGTTGTTTGACAAAAGATTTTAAATTCAATTTGTTGTCAATTTCGAAGACTTGAGGAAGGAATTGTTCAAAAAAAAAAAAAGGTTATATACAAACCACTAATAAGGATGTGTAAAAAATTGATTTATAAAAAATGATAAAAATATTTTTTTAACAAAAAAAATAAAATAAATGAAAAGGCATTAACCACTAACTATATTGCAAAATATTCTAATTCCATGTCTTTTTTGTGTTTTCTATAATGTAGAATTCAATTATAAAATCGGTAATTTTGCTTGAAATTGCAAGATTTATTTTGATAAAAACTTAAGAAAATAATAGGTGAAAGGAATGAAAAAGATGACTGACACTTAAAAGAGGAACAATTTTGTTTTTTAAAAAGGAACCTGAGATGGTGGTTTTTTTGCCGACGATTATCTCATTTTTCGGTAAAGATATATATATATATATATACCCCTATGTTCGGTCAAAATATTGACCCGTATAGAAAACGCGATTGATTGTTGACATTGGTCTCAATGGAAAATTTTAATAAAAAAAGTGGCACGTGACATTGGTGTGTTCAACAGTCAAACACGTTTTCTACACGGTCAATATTTTGACCGAACATAAGAGTGTAAGGAGCTGTATGTGATGTTTTTGAAGAGTTGAGAGGGTTGAGAGGTTGTCCCCTAAATTGAGGGGGCCAGGTGAAAAAAAGTTACAAGTTTAGAAGTTTCCAATTTTATTATTTCATGAAAAATATTTAAATGGATTGGATTAAGTTTGAAAATCAGTTCTAAACATTGAGGGCCAAGCCCACATAAATATTCAAGGAGTTGGGTTTTTTTTAGAAAATGATGTATTTAAGTCTGATCTGAATTGGACCCAAAAATAAGTTTATATAATATGATTGATCACAATGATTAATTGATACTAATTCATTAAAACTTAATCATTGCCAAATTTAAATTACAATTTATCATTTCTCTTTAATTTATTTTTTTTTCAATTTTTTAAATATTATAATATGGCTTTATTAGATATGCATCATAAGCTAATGTTACATACTTTGACCTAGTCATTGACTTATTTTACAAAAAAAATTAAGAACTTAATTTTTTTGGCATAATAAGTTAATAACCAATAATATCATTAATTAGCTTAACATCAACAGAAATATACTTTATACATTTGTTTTTTTTTTTTTTTTGGTAAGACTTTATACATTTGTTTAAAAGGAAATAATACATTTAAATAAAATATTTATTATTATTTGGCTTCAAAAAAGATCAACTTATTTTTTTTATTTTAGATTTTTTTTAGTAATTAATAAATTATTATTTTTTCTATAAAATTTATGAAAACAATATTTTCCATGTATTATTATTACTATTTTTAATTTTTTTATATATTTTTTTATTATTCGATCCGAAACTCATCAAATATCAAGTAGGGTTGTGTAATCGATCCGAGTTTTGGCACGAGTCCAACCTCGAGCTCAAGCTCAACATTCTATTCGCGAGCTTATTAACAAGTTTGTTAAGAACTTCGATCATAAATAACTTATTAATTATGTTTATTAATTATATTGATTTTTTATTTTTTTTAAGATAAAACTATATAGTTTTGAAACTTATAAAAATTAATTTTAAACAAAATTACGATATTTTACATTTTTCCTTTATAGTAATATTATTATTAAAAAATAATCAAACCAAGGTTGCTCACGAACGTATTCATGAACAATATAATCGATTTTGCTCATGAGCTTGTTTATGAACCTATAATCAGGGACGTAGACAGGGGGGCCTTAGACCCCTCCGGCCGCTGGAACCACCTTGACCCCGGGAAGTTTCGGCCCCCCTGTCTCAATTTTTTTTTATCGAGTATTGAATTAGCCGCCGCCGCCCCCCCCCCCCCCCCCCCCCCCAAATGGCCCATTACGTGTTAGACTTGTCCAAAATTCAAAATTTCAATATTTTGGACCTATTAGGTACTCCCTAAATCCAAATTTCTATTTTTTTTTACATGTTAGGTCTATCTAAATCCAAATTTCTAATTTTTTTGGGGGATAATTACTAATCTAACCCAATCAAAGACCCCAATTTACATATCTAACCCACCTTGCTTCCATTTTACCAAATTAGATATTTAAATCCATTTTGGACAAAACTACCCTTATTTTAGTTTGAAGGTTCATCTCCTACCTCCCACTGCTTCCACTTCGACTTCCTCACCTGACTTTTCCCATTCAACTTCATTGTGGTTCATCTCCTACCTCCCACTGCTTCCACTTCGACTTCCTCACCTGACCTTTCCCATTCAACTTCATTGTGGTTCATCTTCTTCAGTTTTAGTGTGTTTCAACTGCATTTTACGTTTTGAATTCATCACTATATATAATCCGGGCTGTTCTTCTCTGCATTTTCATTTTGATTTTCATCTCCTACCTCGCGGCCCGTTTTCATCTGCTGCGCACGGCGAGGATGGCGAGAAAACGGAAGGCGACGGCTGCGGCAAGCGAAGAGGAAGGACGGACGAAGCATAAGGTAAGTATGCATCATCTTCTTCCCTGCTGTTACCGCCATTAATGAAGATTAAATGCGCTCGAATGCGATCATATGTTAACTGTATGTAAATATGGTCGCATTTGTTACCTAAATGCGTTCAAATGCGACAAGGAATTATATGTGAACTTGGTGTCGCATTTGTTACCTAAATGCGCTCAAATGCGACGAGCCATTACCTTAAACTGTCGCATTTATTACCTAAATGCGCTCAAATGCGACAAGCTACACCCTTAAACAATGTCGCATTTGAGCGCATTCACAGACGAATGCGACAAGATTGTAAGTGAGACAAGGAATTATACATAAAATATGTCAGATTTGTTAGTGAATTTAATATGTGTATGTTTAAAATTGTTACAGCATGATCCTAGGGAATCCAAAAAGGGCAGACATAGTTCAATTTTCAAATATCCCAAGGCGGTTGATTCGGATGCTCAAGTAACAGTGAGGTTTAATGTGGATTCTGGGGTCATGATAAAGAAGTATTTGAGTGAAAAACAGTTAGAAATGTATAGGAAAACATGTTTTGGTCAATATTTGGATATGAAGGTTGCTGATTTCTCTTCTGGAATAGTTCATCATGTCCTATCACGGGAGATTAAACATAAAGAAAGTAAACACAGGGAGATGTGGTTCAGGGTGAGGGGAGTTGATATGCGGTTTGGAGATTGGGAGTTTGGCCTGATAAGTGGTTTAAGGTTTGGGGTAAACATGGGAGAATTCATGGAAAGAATGTATGAATTAGAGATGCCGCATAGGTTGCGAAATAAGTACTTCAAGCAATACGAGACAATAACGACCATTAACTTCTTGGAAGTTTTGCAAAGTGTACAATGGAAGAAGAAGGATACGACTGACAGATTTAACCAAGATGCTGTGATGATTGCCATGTTGTACTTTGTGCATGGCAATGTACTGGACAATGCTAACGATAGGCATTCAAAAGATTGGGTTTTGGATCTTGCAGATTATCCAAGACTATTTAATGAGTTTCCATGGGGGACGTTGGCTTGGGAGGAGACATATAGGTTCTTGGACTGGGCCATTAGCAAAAGACTGAAGCAATTAGAGGCAAATGCAGCGGGAAATAGGAAACGTGTTCCATATCAACTTATCAGATTTGCACACGCATTCCAAGTATGATTTGTGTATATATGTTTGGTGTATGAATGCGCCCGAATGCGATCACCAAACTTACATCTGTGTCGCATTTAGTGTTGAATGTGCTCAAATGCGACAAGGTTGGGTTGCTAACCTTGTCGCATTTGAGCGCATTCAAATAGAATGCGATAAGATTGGGTTGCTAATCTTGTCGCATTCGAGCGCATTCAAATGGAATGCGACAAGGTTATAATTCTTATCAAGGGATACCTCTTATTTGCAGAGTTGGATTCTTGAGTTGTGGAATGTGACTCGTGTATATTACACAAGGAGAAGTGGCAACCCACTTCCACGTTTGCTGAGATGGACCCAGAGAATAGTCCCCTCAAACAAAGCAGTCAGAGAAACGTTTTCTGTAAGTGGAATGAGATTTGTATGTTTAAATTTATTTTGTATTTGTTTACCAATACATTGCTATTTTTTTGCAATGTAAGGTTGCTGATCCTCCAGACGCGAGTCTTGTGTTCGAGAAGGAAGAGAAAGAGTTCGATTGGTACACGTATTTGGTGGACCATGTTGAAGGACGGGAAGCTGATATAGATGCAATATTTGCCCAAATAAAGAAAGGTAAGGAGAAGGTTGAAGATGAGGAAGAGGAAGGTGATGAGGAGGAGGAAGGTGATGAGGAGGAGGGGGATGATGAGGAGGGTAATGGTGAGAAGGGACATGATGAAGAGGGTGATGAGGGAGCTGAAGATGATGAGGAAGGGGATGATGAAGTTGATAGATATATCATTGCATCACGGTCACAAACGACCGAGATAAATCAACTTCAGAAAGTTCTGACGGATGTGCTTGATAGGCATCATAAGTGGTGCAATGGAGAATTTAGCAAGGTCGGTAGTAGGTTGGGCAGCCTAGAGGAACGAGTATCATTGATTGAGGGGGATATAAAAGACTTAAAGGCGATGGGTCGACCCAATACTAATAGGGAGAATGAGGAGGCTGAGACCAGTATTGTTCGAGAGGAGGTAGGCATGGTCCAAGAGGAGCCAAGTAAATATGGAAAGGAGCAAGAGGTAGCTGTTATGGTTCAGGAGGAGTCAAGTAAAGATGGAAAGTAGCAAGAGGCAGCTGTTATGGTTCAGGAGGAGTCAAGTAAAGATGGAAACGTTCAGAAGGAGGCAAACGTTCAAAAGGAGGGCGATGAGGTTATTGTCGTATTAGATGATTCTGTGCCCGATGAAGTTGTCCATCTTGATGATTCTGTTCCTGAGGAAGTTTCCCAAGTAGGGGAGGTTGTCCATGAAGTGCCAAAAGAGGTTGCACCAAAGTTGCAGCAAGTCCAAGAAGTCCAAAAGGTAGAAGTTGGTTGAATTTATACATGAAATCGTATCTCTGGGTCGCATTTTGTTATGGAATGTGCTCAAATGCGACAAGCTATTACATGAAAGCTTGTCGCATTGGAGCGCATTCAAATGGAATGTGATAAGATATTACCTGAATGCTTATCGCATTGGAGCGCATTCACCTCCAATGCGACAAGCTATTACCTGAATGCTTGTCGCATTGGAGCGCATTCACCTCCAATGCGATAGGATATTACCTGAAACTTCAAGGAGATAAGCTCATTACCATGTTTTTCCTTTTGTAGGTGGTTGCCATAAAAGAAGATAAATGTCCAATGAGGGGTAGAGGGACTAGGAAAGGTGAAGATAAGGGTCCAACCCAGGGTGGAGGCATAGTTAGAGGTAGAGGGAGAGCATGTGGAAAAGGTAAACGGGTTCCTAAGATGAGCAAGTATTTGAATTCACCGTTCACCGATCCACTATAGTACACCGATCCATTAGCCTTATATGGTGGCCAATACATTGGCGGGCTTGAGGAAAGACCAGTTATTTGTAATGTTGATGATCAGCGCCACCGAATAGATGCATGTTTGATAGAGGAGCTAGATGCGTGGCTCAACGGGCCTGAATCAACTGAGGGAATACGTTTGGGTGGTTTAGATATGTACCTGCTTGATGCAAAGTTTTTCAATACCCTCCGGGCCGTTGGGACGTATATATGCAATGAGGTAACATTAATCTATCCAATATTCCCTTTTCATTTGTAATTAGGTGTCTTTTACTATAGTATTAAAGGTTTACATAATCACTGTTGCAGCATATCACTGGTTGGTTCTATTTACTGAGACGACAGTCAGTACAAACTGAGGTGGATGCAGAACGGACTACAGTTGATACAGATTTTGTTGGATTAATGGGCCAAGCCATGTATGTGAAGGGGTTTAATGAGCCAAACTAGGATAGTGAAGACTATTTCGTACAAAGAGTAAAAGGTGATACAAATAATTTTGTTCGCCCTTGGCACACAGTGAAAAGAGTGTTCATTCTGATCAACTACAAGCAAGAGCACTGGATCCTATGAGTGTTAGAGTTGCGGTCTATGCACCTGCACATATATGACAGCCTTATCTCAAACATGTCGGAGCAACCTTTGGATGCGTTCCTCCAAACACCCTTACAAGTCATTGTTAGAGTCATGGAATTGAGCGGCTATTTTGTAGATGGACGTGAAAATTTGAGACAGATGATCACTTGGAGTAGAGTTCCAGGAGTGCCACAACAAATGTCCTGCTCAAATGACTGTGGTGTTTGGACTTGCATAAACGCACAAGTCTTAAGTGGATTACATGATCTCCCGCATGATGACTCATATGTATATCCATACAACTCTACGGATGGCACTTTCTTCCGTTTGCGCCTTACAGTTTAGTTGTTTCATGGACGGTTGTTAGATTTCAAATGATATTGTAATAGCATGTTTTTTGTTGTATATTATGTTTTATTTATGTAAGTCTATTGTGTTCTATGTTCTTGATGCGCGTTTTACGTATACGTGCATGTGAAGGCAAGTGTACCTTAGTCGTGTATCAAGTAATAAAGTGTAAGTAGAGTATCGTTCCCACGAGGATGGTGATTATAAGTATTAATCTTTTTGCTCCCTATCTATTATTTAAACAACCGAAATGTAGAATTTGTTGGACAACCAAGCTAAGACTTTAAGCAAGAAATGAAATGAAAATTACACAAATTACGTGAGGAATTACTTATAATGAAAGAAACTAAGGCTTTTAGCTTCACTTAACCTCTTTGCTTGATAATAACACTCAACCCCTTTTAAGTTGTTTTATCCTTCTTAAGATGGCGATTTTTCTTATTAACTATTAGTTCTCGAGATTGGTTCTAAACTCTTGACTAATTACTTTCCCTTGGTCCGGCTCAAGTAATTAATCAAGAGAAGCATTAAGTTTTCTTAGTTTCAAACCTTCGATTTATTACTTTCCCTTGGTCCGGCTCAAGTAATAAATCTAAGATTTGTAATAAGATTTAATCTATACCTTTTTAACCTACTTTACCTTGGTCCGGCTAAAGTGATTGTTGGTCCCTAGTAATTAGTTCCAAGGGGGGGTTAGGAACTAATGTAACTTTTTCGCTTTTAATTATGCTGACTTAATGTTATTTTAAGAGTTTGATAACTCAGCGTGTTGGTCGGCACGAGCGTTTGATTAGTCAGACAGTTTTAGTTCTATGCTGACTAAGACTGCTTGACTTGAGAGTTGGGAATTGACACTTGAAAGATCAGCTTCCAACTTAGCACTCAGATTTACTCAGTTTCAGTTTTAACAATTTATAAGCTGAGTAAATACAACAAGAAACACATGCACATATATATATATATATTGAGAGAGAGAGTTTAGAAGTTACTCAGCACGACTTATCCTGGTTCGGCCTCTCTGCCTACGTCCAGTCCCCAGTTCCTCCTGGGATTTTCAATCCAATACTGAGCTCTTTCAAGGTAGAGCACAAACCCTTTACAAGGCAGTGAGTATGCAAGAGTACGTCCTCTATTCGTCTACTCAGCTCCTACTAAGTACTACAACCCAGCACTTAGATTTTTCTACCACTGAATACTTACAACCAAGTACTCAGCTCAACACTCTCAATATTCCTATTGATTACAAACTTGTTCTTTTTCGACTAAATAACACTTTAGATGATTACAAAACAATCAATCTAGCATTTACACAGAGAATAGAAAAGTTGGTGTAAGATCTTTTTGTATTTGAGTGCTTTCAGAATTTTCTCTCTTGTATTTTTTTTGATACTTCGGCAAATGATCCAAGAACTACCATTGTCCTTTTATAGATGAAATTCTGAAGATTGGATCATTTGAGATGATTTAGCCGTTAAGTCCAAAACGGCTCTTTTAGCAGACAGCTTCTGGTCAGCTTCAGTCTGTTCCGCCATTCCCTTCCTCTGTTTTCTTCAGGCGTCAGGTTTTGTCTTCTTGCATCAGACTTGTCTTTTTATGCCAGTTGTCTTTTACCAATAATCCATTGACCCATGATTCTTGGAATTAGTCTTCTTTGTATTTTCAAGGCTTCAATTATTGGTGCAGAAGATTGGCAGACTTTGTCCTTTAGTAAACGGATCCTTCATGTTGTCCTGACTGTCACTCAGCTTCATTCGTTATCTTCGAATGTTCAACTTCCATGCTGAGTTCCTTCTTAGTCAGCTTCGTTATGTTTGTATAATTCTGAAGGAGTCTTCTAATTTAGTCAGCTTCGTTCTGGCAACTTTGAAGGAAGCTTCTGATGCTAAGTTCCACTCCACTCAGCTTCTATTCTTTCATGTTGAGTTCCATTCAACTCAGCTTTTGGCTTGTGCTGACTTTTGACCTGTCTGACTTTATATATATTTTTGCACTCAATTTTGAACAAACACATTAGTACAATTAAATCAAAGCATTTAAATTTAATTGCCTCTTAATCATGGATGATTTTGTCAAATCAAAATCTTATGGAAAGGTGTTTCAACAAACTCCCCCATTTTGATGTTGGCAAAATACATAATTATGGAACTCAGTTATAAGTTACCCCATGATTGATATATTTTTGAAATGACTCCCCCGTAAGGGTTGCACATATTGTCTTAACTTAATTCTAAACCTTCCAAGATTTAATTGAATTATCTTTAAGACATTTGTGTATACTGACTTAGTTTAATGTTGGATTTTTCAAGATCTGAACTTTTTGAATTTAAGTCAGCTTTCAAAAATATTAGAAGTATGTTGTTACTTAGTTTATTACCTAAGTATTTTAGTGTTAATGTATACTGAGTATGTTTTACTTCTTAATTTGTTTGTTCAATTTTATCGGCTATATTGAGAAAATAGTACTTGACATAGATTAAACAAAAAATAAAGCAAACACATATATGAAAGTTTCTATGCTAAGTTCTAAACATTTACTAGACTATATCTAGTTCTTCTTCTTCTGAGCTTGGTGGTCAACTTGAGCTATTCATTTACCTTTGTCTTTACTTCTTGAGGCATTACCTGCAAGCTGAGTTCCTCCTTGACTTGTCTCCCCCGTTTTTCCATCATCGGGTTTATAAATGAATGTGTCAGTGCGAGCATGAGAGGAGAGGTGAGTTGAGTAACGCTGGAGCCTCTTAGTACTTTCTCGTAAGCCATCAATTATAGGAACACTGTCATCTTGGACATGGCAAGGAACCTGAAGAGAACTGATAATCATGCTGAGCAGGCATTCATGAGATTTGCTAAGCCAGGTGAGTGAGCTGGTGAGCTGACCAAAAGATTGGTGGTACATCTTGAGCAAGGCAGAATCATAAAATATGCGCTGGGCATTGTTGATGCGCATTGCCTTCATAATCGCCTGGGAAAAGCTTAAGAGTTCACTGTTGGAGACTAGATCAACATCCATCTGTGCTTTGTTGATGTTGAGTAGGCTGACTGCTTCACTCAGTTGGTCAATTATACACTGAGAGGAGGAAGATACTAAGTCACGCGTACTGGTCAGCTCAGCATTAAGCTTGGTAAATCATTCTTGAAGTTCAGCAGAGGTGGCAAACTCAGCATTGCCAAGTGCACTTGATTTGGTCAGTTCTGCAGTTAACTTAGTAAAATATCCTTGAAGTTCAGAGGAAGTGGCATACCCTGGATTAACTTCTGATGGTTGTTGGATTTTGCCTTCAATCGAGTTCAGATGGTTTACCATGGAGAGAACTAGTTCAGTCAGCTTTGCTATTTGATCTTGGTTTGGTTGCTGAGTTTGAACAGTTGTTATAATACTTACTAGATCCTTGAGTCCTCTCAGTTCATTGAGAAGCTGAGTGATGCCAGATAGGTGGGAGGACTCAGCATGAGACGATCTAGTAGCATCAGCTTGAGAGGGGTTCAAATCTTGAAGCAAGGACTGAGCAGAGGCAATGATTCGTCTTCCTGACTCAGTAGCATTCAAGTATTGGAACTTGCCAGCATTTGTCTCAGAGGCTAGAATTGAGCTTGATGGTGGAGGAGTAGGCTCTTTGCTAGATTGATCACCTTGATTGGTGACTGGACTTTGATGCAGATGATCTTCAGGAGCTGAGTTGTCAACATGCTGAGTTGGAGGTGGAGTTTGGTTAGTCATGTTGACCTACTCATCCTGAGTGGGTGAATTGAAGCAGGGTTTGTTCCATCTTGAGCAGTTGGATTTGGATCTTCAAGGGTTTTGGCGTGTTCCTCATCCTGAGTAACAGAGGCTTGTTTTTCCTTTGAAGGAGACTCAGGGTCGTTTGCAAAGTATGCAAACTGTAGCTCAGACATGCCAGTAAATTGTTCTGGAAGAGGAGAGTCTGCAAGGAGATCAATAACTTGAGTTTTATGGGCTTTCTTCTTAAGCCGTTTGAACCTTTGTTCCTTGGGAGGAGAAGGGTCAGCATCAATGTTCTCCTCATCAGTATCAACTGTCTCTTCTACCATAGTTGGATGCTCATGTTGCTCAATATGATCCTCTACAGCAACAGTTTCTTCTTCCTCATCTCTATGCTCAGCATTACCCTGAGGTTGCTCAATATCAGCAGGTTCTTCCTGCTCAGTATGGATGTCTTCCTCAGTATGAGTTTCTTTGTCAGCTTCCCTTTCTACTTCAACATTTGTTTTCTCAGCTTGTTGCTTAGTTTCTTTCTCAGCTTCCTTTTCTATGTTAGTTCCATGACCTTTGGACGATACAACCCAATCTAGGGGATCAGCTTCAACTGTCTTTAAGGAATTAACCTTCTTCCTTTTCATCAAGGGGGATTCTGGAGTTCCCTCTTCTTCATCCTCAGGCTCTTCTAGCCTCTTTCTCTTCTCTGCCGACTCAGCTTTCTCCTTAGCCTTGTCAGCTTTAACCTTTTCTTGAGACACTAGTCTCACTTTCTTTGGGACAGCATGGATGTCTTTGGAGCATGTTTCAATGGCCTTTCTCTTCTTCGTCTTCTTTTCCTTAGGTGACTCAACAGGAGCCTCCACTTCTTTCTCAGGCTCCTTTTCAGCCTCAATTTCTAGCTCAGCTTCATCATTTTCCTCAGCATCTACAACTTCTTCATATCCTTTCAACGGTTGATTGTACAACAGTCCAACCAGTAGAGATGTTGTGAGCTCACTTCCTAAAGTGTCAGTTTCATTGATTGTCTCAATCTGTTTGTCCTTAATGATCTTAGTGATCAGAGAACCCAGCCTGAGTTTCTTTCCACTGCGTTGAAGAGCCCCAACCAGAAAGACGGGCATGTTGAGTGGAGTGTAGGTCAACATGTGCCATATGAAGCACTGTTCAAAATTGGAGGCAGATGAGGCTGAGTTGAGTTTGGGGAAGATGAAGTTGGTCAGCATGTAGTGAGCCATCTTCTGGTCTTGCCCCCATACACGTGCTGGGTATTTCACCTTTATGGTTCTTGGGTTTACAGAACCCCTTGATCTTGTCAAGCTTCTCTTTTGGTACTTTCTCTTTTGTTTTCCTAAATTCTATTCCTTCGTCTGGTAAATCAAGCAAAGTAGCTAGATAGGCAGGGGTTATGGTGATTTTCTGACCTTTGACTGTAGTCTCCAAATAGTCAGCATCATCCTCATCAACAAGCATGTTAGAGTAAAATTCTCTGACCAGCCTGGGGTATGTTTTTCCGGCGAGTGAGAAGAGACTGGTCCATTTGTTCTTCTCGATCCAGTCGCAGAATGGCTTCTCAGAAGTGACGAATCCTAGAGAAAACCATCTGCACTTCAGAACCTCCAGGTTGTTGACCTTTTTATGGACCTTGATCATATTCCTTTCGATTTGCCTCGAAGAACCAGCGGGGTCAGCTTGAGTGGGTTTGCCAGAGGTTTTGCCAGGCTGAGTGGTGAGGTTAGGGATTTCGTTCTTGCCGGAAGCCATTGTTACCGAGGAAGGTTTTTAAGATTTAGGGAGAGAGGAGAATTCGATTTCAGAAGATCGTAAGCGTAAAGAGTAATGAGTGGGGATCCTTCCACTACTTATAGAGTTTTGAGTCATTAATGAACTAGCCGTTTTCATCTTGGGACTTTAATCGACAAAGATTCTGCCATTTATGACAGGTTCGGCGCATGGGTATTCATTATTACTTGCGTTTTCCTAGGTATGATTTGTTACACGTGTCATTGTTTATCGGTGCAAGTGGGCATTTACTCAGTTTGCCAGCATATGAGTCGTTTATGATACTGAGTATTTAATTCTACGTAGATGGATTTCCTATCTCTTAGTAACTCAACATACGTTCATCACACAACATGTACATTCACTCAGCATAAGATGATTACTTAATATGTCTATCTACTCAGCACAGAATATTTACTCAGCATTTGTATCTACTCAGCATAGACTATTAAGCTCAATGTGCAGTAGTTACTAGATTGATATCAGTCAGCATGACAATCACTCAACATTTATTCAAATACTTAGAATTATTGAAGAGGATTAGACATACCGATAGCTTCCCTTAGTATGTTAAATTGTTCACGAGCCAAAGGCTTGGTGAAGATATCTACAAGCTGTTCATTTGTTGGTACATAAGTCAGCTTGATCTCACCCTTTAGTACGTGATCTCTGATGAAGTGATGCCTTATGCTGACATGCTTCATCCTACTGTGTTGAATAGGATTCTTGGATAGATCAATGGCACTTTTGTTGCCACATTTGATCTCTATTGTCTCAGTTCTTACTCCATAATCCTCAAGCTGTTGCTTTATCCATAGGACTTGAGCTACACAGCTTCCAGCAGCAACGTACTCAGCTTCAGTTGTAGACAAAGCAACTGATGACTGTTTCTTACTGAACCAAGATACTAGACAGCTTCCAAGGAAATGGCATCCTCCTGAAGTACTCTTACATTCTAGCTTATCCCGTCCATAGTCAGCATCAGTGTATCTTATGAGTGTGAAGTCATTTGAGGTTGGATACCATAAACCTGCATCAACTGAGCTCTGCAAATATCTAAAAATTCTTTTTACAACAATTAAGTGAGATTCCCTTGGGGCAGCTTGATATCTTGCACAATAACATACTGAGTACTGTATATCAGGTCTACTAGCAGTGAGATAAAGTAAGGAGCCTATCATACCTCGATAAAGTTTACTATCTATTGACTTACTTTTCTCATCTTTGCATAGGACAGTATCAGTACCCATAGGGGTTGATATGGGCTTACAGTCTTCCATATCAAATTTCTTTAACATCTCCTTGGTGTACTTGGACTGACTGATGAAGATGCCGTTCTTACCTTGCTTGATCTGAAGTCCAAGGAAGAAGCTGAGTTCTCCCATCATAGACATTTCGAACTCAGTCTGCATCTGTTTGCTAAACTCTTGACACAAAGATTCATCAGTAGCACCAAATATTATGTCATCTACATAGATTTGTGCAAGTAGGGTATGTTTACCCTTTTTCTTAATGAACAAGGTTGTGTCAGCTTTTCCTCTGACATAATTCCTGGTCAGCAGGAAGTTGGTCAACCTTTCATACCAAGCTCTTGGAGCTTGCTTCAGGCCATATAAGGCCTTCTTGAGTTTATAAACGTGGTTTGGAAATTTTGGATCTTCAAAACCGGGAGGTTGATTAACATATACCTCTTCGTTTATAAAACCATTAAGAAATGCACTTTTAACATCCATTTGATACAATTTAAAGTTCATGAAACTAGCATATGCACACAATATACGTATAGCTTCTAACCTAGCAACTGGTGCAAAGGTTTCACTATAATCAATGCCCTCTTGCTAACTATAGCCTTGGGCTACAAGTCGAGCTTTGTTCCTAATTATATTTCCATGCTCATCTAGTTTGTTTCTAAAAACCCACTTAGTTCCTATGGATTTTTGATTCCTAGGTTTAGGTACTAAATCCCATACCTCATTTCTCGTGAATTGGTCAAGCTCTTCTTGCATAGCATTGATCCAATACTCATCATGCTCAGCATCAGCAAAGTTCTTTGGTTCATGAAGCTGATCTCTAGTCATTACTTTGTTGTTTGCATCATCAAGGATGGACTTTTCTGAATGTCCTCTTGGAATTTTTATCTCCTTGGGTAATGTTGAGTTGTTTGGAACAGGTGTTTCTACAATCTCTGCAGGGACAGATTGGTCAGCAAAGGTAATTTCAGTTTCAATTTTACCTTTGGTCAGTTCTTGTACTGATGACTCAGCATGTCCATTCTGGTCAGCAGGAGCTGAGTTGGGTTCTTCCTCTGTGTGTTGAGTTATTCTTCCTGCAGGGTCAGTTTCATCGAAATCTACATGGACTGACTCTTCTACAACCTGGGTCTTTTTATTATAAATTCTATATGCTTTACTGTTTGTTGAGTATCCCAAAAAGATCGCTTCGTCAGCTTTGGCATCAAACTTTGCCAGATTATCCTTAGTGTTGAGTATAAAACATTTACACCCAAAGGCACGAAAGTATCCAATATTGGGCTTTCGTCCTTTCCAAAGTTCATAAGGGGTTTTCTTTAATATAGGTCTTACCAATGCCCTATTCAATATATAACATGCTGTATTGACAGCTTCTCCCCAAAAATACTTTGGAAGCCTATTTTCACTCAGCATTGTCCTAGCAATTTCTACTATTGTCATATTCTTCCTTTCAACAACTCCATTCTGTTGAGGAGTTCTAGGGGCAGAGAAATTGTGGTCAATACCATTAGTTTCACAGAATTATCAAACAATTGGTTTTTGAATTCTCCACCATTATCACTTCTAATGTGAGCTACTCTTAGGTCTTTGTCATTTTCAAGCCTTTTGACTGATGTGGTAAACATCTCAAATGTCTCATCTTTGCTACTCATCAAGATGACCCAAGTATACCTAGAGAAATCATCTACAATAACTAAGGAAAATTTCTTACCTCCTGTTGAGCGATTTCCGCAAGTGCACGGTATACGCTTGTAGTAATAAAAGATATCGATCCCACAGGGAACGTTTTTTTAACAAAACTTATTTATAATCGGTTGAATTTTACTTTTAAAGGTTTATAATATGGAAAAATCGTTTAATCGGTTTTGGTTTTGAAATTGCTAGAATGAGAATTAGATTAGAGTATGAAAACGTTAGAAAGTATTCTGATTTAAGAATGAATTTGCAAAACAGGAGCGTTTAGTACTTTTTAGAAAAGTAAACTAATGTATTCGTTTGCATTAAGCAAAGAAACAACTTTAAACTTTGTACGAATTATAAAGATGAAATAAATGACGGAACCTCTAATTAATTGGCTTTGAACGCGACAAAACCCTTTCGGGATAGTTGCCCTTAATCAAATTAAAACTCTTTCGAGATGATAATTTGCCTAAGTGTTTAACAAAGTTTCCTTGTAAAGATTTGAATTAAATACGTTTTAATGAAAACACCAGCAGTCACTTTAGTGGATTGGTTACCATAAGTGCTGCATAACGATCTATCGAATAGAACGGACTTTATTAGATGAAATGTAAATTGATACAAGTTTATAGAGAACATGGAGCATTGAATTCTTCGACGGCGTGCAAGTGAATGGGTTGATCAATCCTTTCCTTGGGTTTCGTTAGAGTTTGTCAGGCTCAGGGGCGAATCCTCTCCTCAATCTTCTCGCTGTAACTTCGTAATAGGGATACGGTCGGCCTCTACCAAAATGAAAACTAAACTGGAACAATGTCTAAACGTTACTGAATTTTGTTATTAATTTGTAAACAATGTGTGTACAGCATATTGCTTTGAACAGAAATGAACTTCTAATCTCTGAATCACTTGATTCGGAATTTCTGCATAAATTCTACACTAATTCTTTCTTCTATACATATCACATATATCTTTCAACTCTCCATCAACTCTTTATTTATAGATGTTGAAGAGTCTTGATTGAAATGTCGTGTCCGTTGTGAAGGATCTTGTCCACTGCGGAAGGACATCTTTATCCACTCGAACAGTCGTGTTTTGTTGAAAACGAAAGTGTGCAAAATGGCTTCCAAATCTCCTGCTCGTACCGAGATTTATCAAATTCACTACCGTGAATGGGGAAGCATCAAGTTGAGCTTCGGACGAAGGGAAGAAGTGGCTGAAGGCGCATGTCGCGACCGTGAAAGAGGGGGGCCGCGGTCGCGACACGGAGCTTTTTCTGAATTTCTGCTCTCGTTCGTGTCCTCGACTTGGCGTTATTAATTTTCGTCATCTTCGACTCCTTTTGTAGGGCTTTTCTTCTATTTTTTAGCTCTTTTTACTCCTATTTGGATTTTACCAAATATTTATGTACCTTGCATGAAAAAAACATATTCAAGAGTAAAAGTACTCTAAATAGGTATAAATAGCATAAATTCGTAGCAATATTGATGTAATTATTAATGATATTTTAGGTATATTTTGGGCTTAACAAATCTCCACACTTAATCTTTTGCTAGTCCCGAGCAAAATTTCACTGAATTTATTCTCTAACTAATCTCTTTATGAAAATAAAACATATATCTCTGTATTACCTTTTAAATTAGTTAAGCCGAAAAGACTAACTTCGCATGGCAAATGTATACGCAAAACATTAAACTAACTGAGTATAATATACGATATATCATTCGTCTTGTATTTCCAATCTTGAATTGAAGCATTGGGACAATGTATAAGCACGCATGTTATTGAGTCTTTCATCTCAAGACATTTCAAAGCACTAACTTTCCTTTTCCAAACCTAAACTAATATATAAGATATATTAAAATGAATAAGTACTTGTTTTTATTTGCTTGGTTACGCCCGAAATAAGGGTGGTTTCAACCGTAACCTTATACGTATTTTATTATTACTTTTTTTCTTTTTGTGTTTGCTTAAGAGGTACCGACCATGCCATGGGTGGACGCAATCGTTACTTTAAACTTATACACGCTTGTTTTTATTATTTAAACGTTCCTTCCATACCTCGATTGTGATAAGGGTGGTCGCAACCGTGGCCAAAAGTAAACGGTACTTAATTTTCTTCCCTTTCATACCTCGATTGTGATAAGGTTGGTCTCAATCGTGGCCAAAAGTTAAGAATTCAACTAATCAATTAATTAACATGAATTATAAAATTGTAATTTGGGAAAAAGAAAGATAGCACATTCATCCTATATTGACTTAAAATTCAATATGTATTATGGCTAAAGTTTCCTTAAAAACTCCAATTGGTGTTAATGTAAGATGAAATCAAACCGAGCTAAAAAATTTGTTAGTTCAATTTAATGCCTATAAACCTAATTGAAAATTTAAAATAAGATTTATTGAATCATGAATTACATGATATAAAATAGAGATTGAATAAAGAATTTATTTTTACTTAAATACATTCACTCGAGACAATTTTACTTAAAATCGTATCGGAGATTTGTGAAAAATTTTGAAATATTACCCGTATAGAAATATTATTTCTATTGATAATGATAACCTAAACAAATAATCATATTAACTTATGAAAATGTTAAGTTATTGTGAAAAATGTTTTGCAATATATATATATGTGTTGCATTTGCATGAATATCATTCGTTGCATTTGTTCGTATTTGTGTAGAAATTGATATATGAATGTCTCCCCCCACACTTAAAGTGAACCATGTCCTCATTGGTGCAAAAATAATGGAGAAAACATAAAATACGAAACAAAGATGGAAATTCAGCAAATTAATCATTCAACATAAAATTAAAAATTGTACCAAACATAAGAAAATGAAAAGTGTACCGAATTATAACAAGATAAAAATAAAAGGAAAGGAAAACAACCTAAGCGTGAGGTGGTGAATCCGGAGGTGTTGGCGACGTCTCCACATTGCGGCGTCGGAAAAAGGAAAGCATCCGATGCCGAGTCGATCTATGCTCACGCCTCAAAAGGTTGAGGTTGTCATTCATCACCATATTGTTTTCAACCAAATCATCAATGCGTAGATTCATGGAGCGATTGTTGGAATTGATTTGGTTCAAAATCCTCCTCAAATCTACCGGATCATCCTCCGCATGAGGTGCTTGGGGTTGTGCTTGAGCCGGTGGTGCATCCTCCTCTCCTTCCGCATCTCCGCCGCCTTCGGTACCTACAAATTGAGAACTTGAAGCGCCACCACCCATAGTGCCACGAAGGTGGGCTATACGGGAGGCATACGAAATAAAGACGGGGGGACCTTGCGGAAGCAATAAGTGAGCCCGCTCAAGAGCCGAAATGTCCAAAAGCGGAACATACCCACGGTAGGTGGACATGTCATAGTCGGTCAATTCACCACATGCTCCCAACACAAGACCGGTGATAAAATTACAAAGAGGGATTTGAATTGTAGTAGCCCTCGAAGCACGGAACAAATTGTCAAACATGATACCAATACTATCAATCCTCAAACCTTTAAGCAAAGTATCCAAAACATACAAATCCCGAACTTGGACCTTTGAACTCTCAACACGACCAAACAATGAGAAACTCAAAAATTTGTGAAAATAGAACACACAATTGTCCTTAATCAACTTGCTTGAAGTGTTTTTGGAATTAAAATAATCTTGATCCGAGAGAGTTTGCCAAACAGCATCATTATCAAAATCCTTAGGCTTATCGTAAAAATCAGAAGTAGGGAAGCCAAACATGTTTCCCATTGCTTCATAATCAATGGTGTAAGGGATACCATTATTCCTAAAAGAAATTGAAGTTTTCTTCTTGTTCATGGATAGAGTGACCAAAAATTCCACAACATACTCATTAATACGCGGGAAACGCATATTAACGAACTCTTGCCAACCCAAAGCTTCAATAAAGGCATGAATTCGAGTAGAGAAATTTAATACTCTTACCGAATGGAAGTCTAAGAAGTGCATATCCACAAATTGGCGGTCGGCTTGTGAAAAATGTTTGAAACGAGAGGCTTCTTCCTCCGAATAGATGTTAAAATAAGCTCCGCATTGAACTCGAAGGCGATTAGCTTCCGTAATGGCGGGTTTGTCACCAACACGCTTTGTCCTAACCATGGTGATGGTGTTTAGGGTTTTTAGGGTTGGAGAAGAAGAAGAAGAAGATGAAGAAGAAGTGGAGAGAAAGACCAAAGCTTGAAGATGAGGTTGGGGTTTGTAAAATGGAAGTGAGTGAAAATAGGAAATAGGATAGAAATTGGAGTGAATAAATTGGGAAGAGGGAAAAGTAGATTTTTGGGGAAGAGGTAAAGTAAGGGATTGGGTAAAAATAGAGGTGATGTGAGGTTTGTGTAAAAGGTAGGTTTATATAGGGATGTAGAGGTAGGTGAATAGGTAGAATAGGAATAGGAATAGGCAAAAATAGGTAGCAAAATTGGAATGGATAGGGCAAGTTTAGCGCGTGTCGCGACCGCGAATGGTAAAGCCGCGGCCGCGGCACGCGAATTTCAGGCGATTCCGCCCTGAAATTATGCCAAAAACTCTGCTCATATCGAGAATTAATAAATTCTCGGTAGAGAATGGGTAAATATCCTATTTAGGTGCCTTTTGTCATGGTTTGTGCATTTATTTGTTGTGGAATGGTTCCTGAATTTAAAATGAAATGTTTATGCACTTTAAAAACTTAAATAAATGTCATTAATGCCAAGAAAAACCAAAGGTGTAACCTTAATAAATAAAATTAAAGAGTAATAAAGTGGTTTATAAGGAATTAATGAAACTTAAATGGTTATTTATGCATATAAGTTAAAAGAACCATATTAAATGCATTATAAGTGCATATTAATACATATTTAATACATGAATTGATTTGATTAAATCATAACTTAATTCATTGAAAATAAATTGAGTTATAAATAAAATTAAATCTAGATAAACGTGTGGAATCATAATAAAAATAAACGTATTAGGTCATGTGAATGTTGTGTAATCTTAATTTTGAGTAAGAATATATAGAGATGACCTATATAAAATATGTTAAGTATAGATATTGGATCAAATCAATAAGGTTAATAAAATTAAGAATTGAACTAAATAAGATTTTTATTATATAAACATATGTACAAATAATGAAAAAAACAAACCAATAGTCAAAAACAAAATAAAATATAACAACAATGAAAAACGTAAACTATTCTACATATTCATCCCTATCTATTGGGATATCTCTGGCCTTAATACGATCAATTTGAAACTGCACCAAAGTTTCACGTTCCGGTGCAGACAAAAATGTAGGCCATGTCCGAAAGACACGTTTCACAAGTCCTTCGTGCTCGAGAAATTCATAGTCAATTGTCGGGAAGAATTCATCATCACTCCAGGGAACATCAATTGTACCCTTTGAACCGAGAATTATCCCACAGATTATATTGCTGAACCCAATCTTCTTATCTTTGGATCGAGAAGCGGCGACAAGACCTTCCATCAGAATTTTGGAAGAATCCACTGCATTGCCCTGGAATATATCTCCAAGAACATACAAATCTGTGTCACGGACCACACTACTGAATATGCGCCCGAACAAACTGTGGCACAGAAATTTGTGTAGATACAGCATGGAGTTGGAGCGAAAAGAGTGATTATAGGCGAGTTTTGAATTGAATCGCCAGAATCCTGTGAGCATTCTCCAAATGTCCGAGGATGTCATGTCTCGCCCAGGATGACGTTTGATTGTATCCCTTGGGGGAAAACCAAACCAAGCATGTAACTCGGGATAGCCGAAAGTGAAGATTTTGCCGTCTCGACGAAAACTGAGACGTACTCGTCGTTTATTAGTGAAACGAACGGTACAGAAAAATTCTATAATCCAATCACCTATGATTGGAAAACGTATTTTGGCAAATTTGGTCCACCCTAGGCGTTCCATGTAGCGATGCATGTCATCACTGATTCCAAGTTGGTTGTTAAGGAATTCATCCATATACAACATTCCGGTGAAGAATGTGTAACGGAGATTCCAATAACGCCTACCTTCATCATGGTTGAAGATAGGAAAAAACACCCCATATCGCTTGGATAGGTCAGGGCGTTTGTTGGTTGAGGCAGCATGGCGCCTTTTTGGGTTGGTTTTGTATTTGGTAGGCATAGGGCATAGTGCAAAGTGTATGTTACTTTTAGCGAAGAACGGTGTTTGTGAAGAAAAATCAGAGTTCTGACAAAGATGAAAATGAAATGTAACAGAACCTGCATCCTCAATGATTAATTTATAAGAGTTTAGGATGAAAAGAGGTGTTGTTTGAACCATGAAAAGGTATAATTTGTACCTTTCTAGAATGAAAAAAACTTAATGTTTCAATTGCCAAGAGGTTCGTCGAAAGGGTGAGAGTGTTTCAAGCCTAATAGTGCAGGAAATACGCGTGTCGCGACCGCGAATGGCAAAGCCGCGGTCGCGACACGCTGATTTCCTTGTGGAAATCAGGCATCAAAGCCACTTCCTGATTCACGGTAGAGAATTTAAATATTTTCGGTATGAACAGAGAAATACGAACCTGTTTGTGACATTCTTAAATGAAGGGATTCTCGGCAGGGAATTCTAAATTCTCGGCAGAGAATTGCCTGAAACTTCAAATTCATCTTAATTTCCTAAAAATCAAACCTAAAATCATGAAATATAAATATTTTATGTATTTAAATCACCACATAAAATCATCTAATCATAAAAATGGTATTTTGAAAATAAAATAAAATAAACAAAAACATAAGAAAAACAAAATAAACTGTGCAAGAAAAACTGAGTAATTTATACGTCAGATAATCTTGTTACGAACGGAATTTCAATTTGTGAAATATTTTCGTAATAGATTTTACATCGATCACCATTAACTTTGAATCGAACTCCGTTAGGACCTTCCAGTTCCAAAGAACCATAATCGAATGTTTTGACGACTAAATATGGTCCTAACCATCTGGACTTAAGTTTTCCTGGAAATAAACGAAGTCGTGAATGAAATTAAATCACTTTATCCCCAACATTAAAGTGTTTGACTTTAATTTTGGCATCGTGCCATTTCTTCACTTTTTCTTTATAAATCTTTGCATTTTCATAAGATAGATGACGTAACTCATCTAACTCATTCAAATTGAGCAAACGTTTCTTACCTGTTTGATGTAAATCGAAATTAAGTTCTCTAATAGCCCAATAGGCTTTATGTTCTAATTCGACTGGCAAATGACATGTCTTACCATATACTAAGCGGTAAGGAGTCATTCCTATTAGTGTTTTAAATGCAGTACGGTACGCCCATAACGCATTATTGAGTTTAGAAGACCTAGAATGGCATTCTGACATTATGGATTCGTACTCGTTTTCACCAACGCATCTCCTAATTATTCCATCACCACAAGTCTTGAACAGAAAATGATCCTCCCAAAAATATTGTTTAATATCGAAGAAGAATTTCTTCTTTTGTTGGAAATCTAATCCTTCCGGGACAATATTGGCTGCAAGATAATTAGCAATATCTGCATACCAAGGTGAAATGACACTTTTTATTTGATAGAGATGTTCATCAGGGAAATCATCTCGTATACCGACAGTTTCACCTATGGGACCGTTCTCATCTTCAAGTCTCGATAGATGATCGGCGACAAGGTTTTCTACTCCCTTTTTGTCTTTGATTTCTATATCAAATTCTTGCAATAATAAAACCCATCTAATAAGACGTGGTTTTGCATCTTTTTTAGCAAATAAATATCTTAATGCTGCATGATCGGTATAAATAATAACTTTTGAACCTAATAAATATGACCTAAACTTGTCACATGCAAAAACTACGGCTAACATTTCTTTTTCTGTTGTGGTGTAGTTTAATTGTGCACCAGACAGTGTGTGACTTGCATAATAAATGACATGAAGTTTCTTATCTTTCCTTTGACCTAAAACACATCCGACAGCTAAATCACTTGCGTCACACATAATTTCAAATGGTAAATCCCAATCGGGTTTAGCAATAATAGGTGCACTGACTAAAGCAGTTTTCAACGTTTCGAAAGCTTTAACGCATTCTTCATTAAAATCAAAGGTTGAATCTTTCATGAGTAAATTAGTAAGTGGTTTGGAAATTACAGAGAAATTCTTAATAAATCTTTTGTAAAAACCAGCATGTCCTAAGAATGATCTTACTCCCTTAACAGTAGTTGGAGGGGGTAATTTCTCTATTACTGAAGTTTTTGCTCTATCTACTTCTAATCCTTTTTCAGATATTTTGTGACCTAAAACAATTCCTTCGTCAACCATGAAGTGACATTTTTCCCAGTTTAATACCAAATTTGTTTCTTCACACCTAGACAAAACTTTATCCAAGTTTTCTAGGCAAGAATCAAAAGAATCTCCATAAACTGAAAAATCGTCCATAAAAACTTCCATGATATCTTCAATGAAATCATTAAAGATCGCAGTCATACAACGTTGGAATGTTGCAGGTGCGTTACATAAACCAAAGGGCATTCTTCTATATGCAAATGTTCCGTAAGGACATGTGAAGGTTGTTTTATCTTGGTCATCCGGGTAAATGTATATTTGAAAGAATCCGGAGTAACCATCTAAAAAGCAGTAGAAAGCATGACCAGCTATCCTTTCGATCATTTGATCAATGAAAGGAAGAGGAAAATGATCTTTCCTAGTTACTTTATTTAGATTTCTATAATCTATACAAACCCTCCAACCAGTGGTGGTTCGTGTGGGTATTAATTCACCTTTTTCATTCCTTACAACTGTTATGCCTCCCTTTTTAGGTACACAATGGATTGGACTAACCCATTCACTATCCGAAATAGGATAGATGATTCCATTGTCTAGAAGTTTAGTAATCTCATTTTTTACCACTTCCTTCATGTTCAGATTTAGGCGTCTTTGCCTATCCGCTTTAGGTGGCTTATCTTCTTCTAAGTGAATCCTATGCATTACAATACTCGGATTAATACCTTTTAGGTCAGAAATTTGCCAACCCATGCTTCCTATCCTATTTCTAACAACTTGTTTCAATTTTTCTTCTTGAACTTGTGTTAATTTGTTAGAGATAATTATAGGTAGAGAGTCGCCTTCGCCTAAGAAAGCGTACCTCAAATGACTTGGTAATTCCTTAAGTTCTAATTCAGGTGGAACTACAATCGAAGGCGGAACTGGTCCATCTTCTCGAATCAAAGGTTCTAGGTCCTTATCTTCTGGTTCCTCACTCATTATAGGTTCTATTATTTCTTCTTTCTGAACAATATCATTTACACATTCTTCAATTAAATCGAGTTTCATACAAGCGAAATCTTCCATAGGATATTTCATCGATTGGTTCATATCAAACTCAATTTTATCGTCTCCTATTCGTAAAACTACTTTCCCTTCCGACACATCAACTAGAGCACGTCCCGTGTTCATGAACGGTCTACCAAAGATTAGCGGACAATTTACATCATAAGCAAAATCTAAAATAACGAAATCGGTAGGAAAAATAAATTTGTCAACTTTAACTAAAACATCCTCAATTATACCGTATGGTCTTTTAGTGGTTTGATCTGCTAATTGCAAAACCATATTGGTACGTTTGATGTCTTCTTCTAATCCTAATTTATTAAAAATAG
Organism: Euphorbia lathyris; assembly: GCF_963576675.1. Taxonomy (NCBI): domain Eukaryota; kingdom Viridiplantae; phylum Streptophyta; class Magnoliopsida; order Malpighiales; family Euphorbiaceae; genus Euphorbia; species Euphorbia lathyris. The sequence goes on from NC_088912.1 coordinate 84,720,202, forward strand.
ATAATGGCATGAAGTTAATGCTTGCTCCTAAATCACAGAGACAACTGGGAAATTCTATATCGCCCAATTTACACGGAATGGTAAAACATCCGGGATCTTTGAGTTTAGTGGGCAAATTGCTTGACACAATCGAACTGCAATCTTCAGTTAGTGAAATGGATGAAATTCCTTCCCAACTGATTTTCTTTGAAATTAAATCTTTGAGGAATTTACCGTAATTGGGAATTTGCGTAATTGCATCCACAAACGTTAAATTAATATGCAAATTCTTAAGTTTGTCTTAAAAATGTTAAAAGTTGTTTGACATAGTCCTTATTGCGGACTTTGTGTGAAAAATGTGGTTTAGGTACAAAAGTTTTTGTACTAGAGTCAATCGGTGCATCTTTTTGTTTTAAAGTATCTTCTTTGGGTTTTGGTAAATCAGTTCCAGGTAAAGTCGAATTTCCGGGCATTTCCGGACCTAAGTAATTTTTCCCTGAACGAAGAGTGATAGCCTTAACATGGTCTTTCGGATTTTCTTCCGTATGGCTTTGAAGGCTTCCCTCTTTGCGGGATGGAATTGATTTAGCGAGTTGTCCAATTTGAATCTCCAAATTATGGATGCTAGATGATTGGTTTTTAATAAGCTGATCGAATTTATTCTCGATCCGTTTAAAACCATCGTCGTGATTACTTATTTTTCCGCTCATAGCATCAATGAATTTGTCGATTTTAGAAGATAAAGTGCTAATCGAATCTCTTGATTGATTTTGATAATTAGTAGTACGATTTTGATTAGCATTAACATTATTGTTGTTGTTATCTCTCCAGTTAAAGTTAGGATGATTTCTCCATCCAGGATTATATGTATTGGAATAAGGATTATTAGTTTGGTTTTGCCCTTGGACAAAGTTTACCTGTTCAATTTCACTCATACCTTCGTAATCCACATCCATTTGGATTGGTTGACCATTAGGATCACATGGTGCCATAAACCTATCAATTTTGTGCGACAAGGCAGAAAATTGGGCTTGCAACATCGCCACTGGATCAAGATTCGCTATACCTTTAACTGATGATGTTGTTGAGGATGATGGTTTCGCTGATGGTAGGTGTCCATGTTCCGCGGGCCACATACTGCTGTTGATTGCCATTTCCTCCAAAAGTTCTCTTGCTTGGGTAGATGTTTTCTTCATGAATAACCCTCCAGACATAGCGTCCAATGAACCTCTAGTTGAAGGATTTAGTCCATTATAAAATGTTTGCATTAAAAGTTCAGCGGGCAATTGGTGGTGTGGGCATAAACGTTGAAGTTCTTTAAAACGTTCCCAAGCCTCATAAAGAGTTTCACTATCATTTTGAGAAAAAGACGTTAACTCTTTAATGACTCTTGCGGTTTTTGCTAAAGGGAAAATTTTTGATAAAAATGCTTGGGCTAATTGCTCCCAAGTCTCAATTGATGCGGCTGGCATAGAAGTTAACCATTCTTTGGCTCGATCCTTCAAAGTAAAAGGAAAAAGGCGAAGATTGATTGCTTCTGCAGTCACATTTGGTATTTTAAAAGTGTCACAAATTTCTAAGAAATTTGTCAAATGGGTATTAGGATTTTCGTTAGGTAACCCGTAAAATGTTACATTATTTTGCAACATATTAAGCAACGCTGGCTTAATTTCAAATTGATTTTCATTAATCTGGGGTCTAACTATACTATTTGTTACACCGGCCACTCCTGGCCTAGCGTAATCCATAAGTGTCGCCATTACTTCTGGCTCGGTAATTTTAGTTTTTATTGGGGTTTTGTTTTTCTTTTTCTTTTCTCTCTTGTTCTTTTTAAGGGTCTTTTCAATTTCTGGATCAAAAGGGTCTCGTGACGTGCCCGAACTTCGAGAACTGTGCATGAACTTGAAATTTTTCACGAACCAAAACTACCTACAAAACAGAATTTTTGAAAAGCAAATATATTAGTAATTGAAAATAAATAAAATATAAAAGTTTGAATAAATATGAATAAACCTAGATTCGTAATAAAACACGAAAAATTTAAAATTTTGTCAAAAATTTTGGCGTTCCCCGGCAACGGCGCCAAAAACTTATTGAGCGATTTCCGCAAGTGCACGGTATACGCTTGTAGTAATAAAAGATATCGATCCCACAGGGAACGTTTTTTAACAAAACTTATTTATAATCGGTTGAATTTTACTTTTAAAGGTTTATAATATGGAAAAATCGTTTAATCGGTTTTGGTTTTGAAATTGCTAGAATGAGAATTAGATTAGAGTATGAAAACGTTAGAAAATATTCTGATTTAAGAATGAATTTGCAAAACAGGAGCGTTTAGTACTTTTTAGAAAAGTAAACTAATGTATTCGTTTGCATTAAGCAAAGAAACAACTTTAAACTTTGTACGAATTATAAAGATGAAATAAATGATGGAACCTCTAATTAATTGGCTTTGAACGCGACAAAACCCTTTCGGGATAGTTGCCCTTAATCAAATTAAAACTCTTTCGAGATGATAGTTTGCCTAAGTGTTCAACAAAGTTTCCTTGTAAAGATTTGAATTAAATATGTTTTAATGAAAACACCAGCAGTCACTTTAGTGGATTGGTTACCATAAGTGCTGCATAACGATCTATCGAATAGAACGGACTTTATTAGATGAAATGTAAATTGATACAAGTTTATAGAGAACATGGAGCATTGAATTCTTCGACGGCGTGCAAGTGAATGGGTTGATCAATCCTTTCCTTGGGTTTCGTTAGAGTTTGTCAGGCTCAGGGGCGAATCCTCTCCTCAATCTTCTCGCTGTAACTTCGTAATAGGGATACGGTCGGCCTCTACCAAAATGAAAACTAAACTGGAACAATGTCTAAACGTTACTGAATTTTGTTATTAATTTGTAAACAATGTGTGTACAGCATATTGCTTTGAACAGAAATGAACTTCTAATCTCTGAATCACTTGATTCGGAATTTCTGCATAAATTCTACACTAATTCTTTCTTCTATACATATCACATATATCTTTCAACTCTCCATCAACTCTTTATTTATAGATGTTAAAGAGTCTTGATTGAAATGTCGTGTCCGTTGTGAAGGATCTTGTCCGCTGCGGAAGGACGTCTTTATCCACTCGAACAGTCGTGTTTTGTTGAAAACGAAAGTGTGCAAAATGGCTTCCAAATCTCCTGCTCGTACCGAGATTTATCAAATTCACTACCGTGAATGGGGAAGCATCAAGTTGAGCTTCGGACGAAGGGAAGAAGTGGCTGAAGGCGCGTGTCGCGACCGTGAAAGAGGGGGGTCGCGGTCGCGGCACGAAGCTTTTTCTGAATTTCTGCTCTCGTTCGTGTCCTCGACTTGGCGTTATTAATTTTCGTCGTCTTCGACTCCTTTTGTAGGGCTTTTCTTCTATTTTTGAGCTCTTTTTACTCCTATTTGGATTTTACCAAATATTTATGTACCTTGCATGAAAGAAACATATTCGAGAGTAAAAGTATTCTAAATAGGTATAAATAGCATAAATTCGTAGCAATATTGATGTAATTATTAATGATATTTTAGGTATATTTTGGGCTTAACACCTCCCATGGTGAGTGGCTGGATAGGTCCGAAAAGATCCAAATGTAGTAATTCTAATGGTCTTTTGGTTGAAACAACCTTTTTGCTATGAAATGACTTTTTGATTTGTTTACCTTGCTGACAAGCATTACAGAGTTGATCTTTTTCATACTTTAATTTGGGTAATCCCTCAACTAATTGCTTTCTAGCTAGTTTGGCAAGGAGGTCCATACTGACATGCCCAAGTCTCCTATGCCATAGCCAGGAGTTGTCCTCTTTTGACACCAAGCATATACTGTTTGAAAATTCCTTTTCCAAACTCAACATGTAAACATTTTCTACACGAGGGGCTGTTAAAATCAAGTCATTTGTTTTTCCCTCGAGTATTTGACACTTATTATCCTCAAATATAACCTTCCTTCCACTCTTGCAAAGCTGCGCTACGCTTAAAAGATTATACTTGAGACCTTTAACTAAGGAGACTGACTCAATTTTAGGGTTACCTCCGATAGTTCTTGAGCCAACTATCTTGCCCTTCTTGTTGTCTCCAAAGCTTACACTACCTCCTCGTTTAAGCTCTAATGTGATGAACTGAGTTTCATCACATGCCATGTGTCTTGAGCATGTGATGTCTATATACCAGAGTTTTGATTTCTCCACGCATGTCAAGCTAACCTGCATTTTAAACTATTCGTTTTTAGGTACCCAATTCTTTTTGGGTCCTTTCTTGTTAGTGTAAACAGGTGCAAAGTCATATTTGAACTTGTGACGACATACTTTTGTAGTATGGCCACTTTTACCACAAAAGCCACACATAGTTACCCTTTGAGGGTGATGTTGAGTGTGGTCAGCATTGTTGTGCTGAGCATGCCAGCATACCTTGGTAGTATGACCTTTCTTACCACAAAAGTCACATTGGACAGTCTGTTTGTTATGCCAGCACACAGCTTTTGTGTGTCCTTTCTTCCCACAACAGCTACATTGAGTAAACTGTTTATGCTGACCAATACCTGAGTACTCAGCATGGGGTTTATTCTTAGTTGAACCTTTTATTTGGTTCTGTAAGGTTGTGACATCCTTTCTAAGTTTCTTTGACTCAATTTGAACCTCCGTCACAAACTTATGTAAGATTTGCATGTTCGTATGTAAATCTGAGTTGTCCTGGAGGAGATATCGGAGGTCACTTAGCTTGACCTCCTCAATCTCGTCGCAGTGCCTGCTGAGTGCCTTAATCTTTTTGTTACATTTCTCAGTTAGTGTATATAAGTCACTCAGGGCATTTACCATTTCATTTCTAAGCAAAAGTAAGGATGTTACCTCATTGTTGTTTTCCTCCTGCTCAGAATCTCCAGAGAGGTCAGCTTGCTCAGATTGAGATTGGTCAGCTCCATCATCTGCCATGAAGCATATGTTGGCTGTTTCATTTTGCTCAGCTTCTGATGATGTCGACTCATCACTGTCACTCCACGTGGCCACCATTGCCTTTTTGCTTCCATTCTTATCCTTCTTCAGATTAGGACAGCTTGACTTAATATGCCCAGTTTGATGGCATTCATAACATGTGACAGGCTTGGAGCTGTCCCTTTTGTATCTGGTGTCACTAGACTCAGCTTTATATCTGTCTCCTCTCTTGTATGGCCGCTTACTATTTCTTTCATTTCTTCTGAACAGCTTTTTCATTTTTCTAGTAAACATGGCCATTTCCTCATCATCAGTTGACTCACTTTCTGTGGAGTCAGCTTTCATCACTAGTGATTTCTGTTTCTTATCCTCAGATTTTTCTTTAGCTTCAAAGTTTTTCATGGAGATTTCATGGGTCAGCAAGGAACCGATCAGCTCATCATATTTGTATGTGGTCAGGTCCTGAGCTTCCTCTATAGCTGTTTTCTTGGCTTGCCAGCTTTTGGGAAGACTTCGTAAGATCTTCTTCACTTGTTCTTCTTCAATGAAATTCTTACCGAGTCTTTTAAGCTCATTTATTATGTTGGTGAACCTGGCATTCATTGCTGAGATGTCCTCATTGTCAGTCATCTCAAACAGCTCATACAATCGCATGTGTTGGTTCACTTTGGATTCCTTAACTTTGTTGGTGCCTTCATAAGTTACTTCCAGCTTTTTCCAGATCTCCTGTGCTGACTCACAACCTGAAATCTTATTGTATTCTGTAGCATCTAGAGCACAATGAAGCATATTGATAGCCGAAGCATTATTTTGTAATTTTCTGAGGTCATCCTCTGTCCACTCAGTTTCACTCTTGATAACTTTCTCATTATCAACAGTTTTATAAGGTACATGTGGACCTTGAGCTATTGCAAGCCATGCACTCATGTTTGTGGCTTGAATAAAGTTCTTCATCCTATTCTTCCAGAATGTATAATTAGATCCGAAGAATAGGGGAGGTCTAGTGATTGATAATCCCTCAGGGAGTATCTGTGTTGTTTGGTTTCCTGGGAGGAAACGAGTGCTATTCTCACCCATTTTTCGGGATCAGCTCAAGATTGTTAGATCTTTGAGTAGTGAGCTTAGGCTCTGATACCACTTGTTGGTCCCTAGTAATTAGTTCCAAGGGGGGTTAGGAACTAATGTAACTTTTTCGCTTTTAATTATGCTGACTTAATGTTATTTTAAGAGTTTGATAACTCAGCGTGTTGGTCAGCACGGGCGTTTGATTAGTCAGACAGTTTTAGTTCTATGTTGACTAAGACTGCTTGACTTGAGAGTTGGGAATTGACACTTGAAAGGTCAGCTTCCAACTTAGCACTCAGATTTACTCAGTTTCAGTTTTAACAATTTATAAGCTGAGTAAATACAACAAGCAACACATGCACATGTATATATATATATATATATATATATATATATATATATATATATATATATATTGAGAGAGAGAGTTTAGAAGTTACTCAGCACGACTTATCCTGGTTCGGCCTCTCTGCCTACGTCCAGTCCCCAGTTCCTCCTGGGATTTTCAATCCAATACTGAGCTCTTTTAAGGTAGAGCACAAACCCTTTACAAGGCAGTGAGTATGCAAGAGTACGTCCTCTATTCGTCTACTCAGCTCCTACTAAGTACTACAACCCAGCACTTAGATTTTTCTACCACTGAATACTTACAACCAAGTACTCAGCTCAACACTCTCAATATTCCTATTGATCACACACTTGTTCTTTTTCGACTAAAGAACACCTTAGATGATTACAAAAACATTTATTTAAAAGCTAAATAAAGGTTAAAAAAAAGGGAAAAAAAACAAAAGTAGTAAAAATAAGGTGCAAATTAACACAAAAATAAAAATAAAGTGTAAACTGCCATAAAATTAAAATTTAAAGTACGAAAATAACAGTTACTGAAAATAAAAATAACGTTCTATCATTTACTCTCATCCCCCATTAGTGTAGCGTTTTGTCCCAAAATGCGAAATAACACTAAAGCAAAAAGTAAAGGAGAGAAGAACTCCCTGTCTAAGGCAATTGCCAGTCGTTCTGATTGGCGTAGTGGGCCATGAACTGGGCCATCTGCTGGAGTATGGGGTCCTGCTATAGCTGACGTGCCTCCTGCTGCTGCTGATACGTCTCGATGCGCTGCAAAGTGGCCTGATTCTCCCGCCCTAGTAGCTCGAGGGCCTCAAGCCTCTCGTGAATGGAACGTGGGTCAACTGCCGGTGCACCACCAGGATCAACTGGCTCCTCATCCCCCGCACCCTCCATCTCATTTTCCTCCATTTGATCATCCTCAGTTGGGTCCACGGGCCAAAACTCAAAATTTTCTGTCATATATTGTGCTTTCCGCAAATAGGATTTATTGAAAAATTTAGGTGCTAAGTGAGGGACGCCCACTAGACGGTCCTTATACCCGAAATGATATGCAAATTGAGTGATGACATGACCAAATGCTAAGGTTCGCCTAGAGGTGTCTATGATGTCTTGTATTGATTTGAAAATGAAGTGGGGTACGTTAGGTCGGGTTCGGGTGGATAAACAGTGGAGTAAAATGAGCTCCCTATTGTTGACTTTATCTGAATGTTTCTTACCCGAAATGCTATGACATATGAATTTGTGCATCAATCTCAGATTTTGATCAACAATTTGCTTGTTTAGCAATTTGTTAGAATCGTATAAAGCATTGTCTGTGATTGAGGCCCAAAGTGACTCAAATGTAACCTCTTTGGGGGGTAATTCTAAACCTCCCTCGGGCATGTTAAACAATGTGCAAAAGAGCCCTTCAGTCACTTCCCTTTCTTCCCCCAACAACCTAAACATTATTTTGGTTTTGTCTTGTTCATCCGTACCCATCCTAAAGCTAACAAAAAATTCCGTAATCAGCGACGGGTAACTAAAAATTGGTGTCGATGCAAAATCATTCCATCCTAACCATTCTAAGAACTCACGAATAGCACCCGAGTTTCCCAATTTATCCAACACAGGAAAGTCAAAATAATGAATATGAGCAAGAGACGTGACACGTAATCGATCATACCGGTCACCTTCCCGAGGAGATTTGAGGAGGAACGGACACTGGTAATGTTTGGAGAGATGATGCTCGTAAAATATATAGCATTTAATAGGACAAGTGTATCCTATCGCAACAAGTAATATTGTGCTAAGCACGAGATCGAACCACAAAGACTATTCATTATAACTAGTAAATCTACCTAGAATTATCTAATTGTTTAGAGGGTTGGATAAAGATTTGGGTTTTTAATAACTAACTAATTGAATTAAAGGAAATAAACATAACAAAATAAAGTGAACAATTGACAGGGTAGAAGGTGAATTGACGGATGGCACAATATAGGTTGAGGATTCCTTTGATTAAATCCTAGGTATGGGTTTAGGGAGTTCAGATTTGTGTTTTACCAATGATTGAAGGTAATTGTCCTAAGTGAAAGACAAATTTGTACGGGATTTGTCTAACCTATTCACATGCATTCGGGTGACGGCTTGATTAGGCATATACCCTAGGTCATGCAAAGCATTAGGTTTATTGACAACTAAGGCTAAAGCCGTAGCCCAGCCACAAAGCCTCATTCCTAGTGGTCTCTAGCGAAGTCAGGTTAATACAAATCCGGGATAGACGATTCCGTGGTCAGGTTCTCATCTATCTATAATCCTATTTAATTCAGGGTCACAGGCATTAGGCACATTATATACATAAACAGGCTAGTTGATCATTATCAATGTTCATTCTAGCATAAATCCTGTTTCTAACAATATCTAGGCATTAAGCATGCATAAACTGATCAATCAAAGGTCCTAGATCCCTAATCATACATATTCATACAACCAATTTCATCCTCATCCCAAATTGGATGGAGATCAGTTCATAGACAAACCAATCATAGCAAAAAGGATAATAGGAATAATGGAAAAAGCTTCAATTAAATATAATCGCAAAAGATAAAAGGGAAAGAGATAGAAATCCAAAACCCATTTTGCCGATTCTGATTACAAAAATAGAAGATGAAGAACTTCTCCCATCAATTGTTCTTGAAAGAAAAGACAAAACATAAAATAAACCTAATCTAGAAAGATGGAAATCTAATCTAAAAATATAAATTACATTGTGGAGGCGAGAAAGCCCTAGCGGCTCTCCGATTTATTGAGTGGCTAATCCCCCCTGAAAGATTAGGATTAGCTCCCTATTTATAGAGTTAGGAAGGAAACCCTAATGCCTCAGGGGTAAAAATGGCATTTACAAAGTGTTAAATGGGCTTTTAGGGCCCTGATCCGCGAATTTCAGCCGCCTCATCTCGTCGAGACAAGGCCTGTCTCGACGAGACGAGGGCCTGTCTCGATGAGACAGGTGATGTCTCGCCGAGACAGGTCCTATTTGAGGAACTGTGGCTCTGGCTTTTATCTGTTTAGGTCCATGGGCTTCCAAAAAGTGCTCTAATGGTCCCTGATGAATCCCAAAAGTGCTCTGATGGTCCCTGAATGATCCGGAAATGCTCCAATAGGCTTGGGTCTGGTTCGGAAATGCACGAAAGGTCCTTGAAAATCCCTAAAAACACCGAAAATACCATAAATAAAGGAAATTACTAATTTTAACTAAAAAGTAATAAAACGATACTGAAATTAAATAGAAACAAAGGGAAAACAAACTAAATTAATCCTAAAAACCCTATATAAATGGGAGCTATCAAGAGACGGCTCTGTGGTTGAGGAATTGGGGCATTTGTCGCGGCTCGTGTTCGTGACGTGCTAACCGACGGGTTGTTCTTCCTTCCCCTTTTGGAAGCCATTGCAATGCTTAATTGGGGGAAATTTGGTGTTTTGGAGGAAAATGGAGAGCTAGGTTATGATTTGGGGTTTTTGGAATTAATGGGTTTTTGGGGATTATGATGGTATATAATGGTGTAATGGATGTGTTTATGGTGGAAAATTTAAGATTAGGAGTGGATTGGAGGTGGTTTTGGTGTGCTTTGATGGAGGAATCGGTGGAGGAAGCGTGTGTAGAGCTTTAGGAATGGTGGAACTGCAAAAGAGGGAAGATGAAGAAATGTTAGAAAGGGTAATAAAAAACAAAAAATTACGCACAACTTAACCAGCTTTCGTTGGTTAAGTGACAACCTTGACGAGGTGGGAACTAACCTCGTCGAGGTTAGAATGCACCTCGACAAGGTTTTGATTAACCTCGTTGGGTGCTGCATTAGCGAAACTAAGCGTTTCGCTAATGCACCTCACTTTGACGAGGTGAGAATTCACCTCGTCGAAGTGAGGAATTCCAGAGACTTGCAAAGTCTCTGGAACTTCACACTTCGTCGAGGTGTTAATTCACCTCGTCGAAGTGAGGAGTTCCAGAGACTTTGCGAGTCTCTGGAACTTTATATTTCGACGAGGTGGGTACACCTCGACGAGGTGTACCTGTAGCCTTAATTTTTTTTTGAAACTTAATATTAAAAATAATATATATATATATATATAAAGATAAAAATAAAAGCAAACATAAAAATTAAAATAAAGAGGTTAGAGATACCGGGTTGCCTCCCGACAAGCGCTAAGTTTAACATCGATCAGCTCGACGTTATTGAGTGGCTAGTTGCTCGTGGTTGGGGCATTGAGGTATACGATGGAATCGTTCATGCTCGTGTCTCCGGCCTCGTATAGTTTCACTCGTTGTCCGTTCACTTTGAATGGTGCCACACCTTCTCGTTGAACCGTGACCACTCCCGAAGGGAATGTCTCGGTTACTTCATACGGCCCGTGCCATCTTGACTTCAACTTACCGGGAAAAAGTCGTAACCGAGAGTTGTATAGAAGAACTTTATCCCCTGGTTTGAATGTTCGTGGAATGATATGTTTGTCATGCCAACGTTTAGTCCGTTCTTTATATAATTTCGCGTTTTCATATGACGAAAGGCGGAATTCATCGAGTTCGTTGAGCTGCATCAAACGTTTTTCTCCTGCAGAACACATATCAAAATTTAAAGACTTTAGAGCCCAAAACGACTTATGTTCTAGCTCTACGGGTAGATGGCATGCTTTTCTGAAAACTAGACGATATGGTGAGGCACCTATAGGGGTTTTAAAAGCCGTCCTATAGGCCCACAACGCATCGTCTAACTTAATCGACCAATCCTTTCGGGATGAATTTACCGTTTTTTTCTAAAATGCTCTTTAATTCCCGGTTTGATATTTCAACTTGACCACTTGTTTGGGGATGATACGGGGTGGCTACCCGATGGGTGACTCCGTATTTCGCCAACAGTTGGTCAAATTGCTTGTTGCAAAAGTGTGTGCCACCATCACTAATGATTGCTCGGGGTGTTCCAAATCTAGTGAAGATGTTTTTCTTTAGGAACTTCGTAACCACCCAAGCATCATTAGTAGGTGAAGCAATCGCCTCTACCCATTTGGATACGTAATCAACTGCAACAAGAACAAATTGGTTACCAAATGAATTCGGAAAAGGACCCATAAAATCAATGCCCCACACATCAAAAATTTCACAAACCAATATACTCGATAGGGGCATTTCGTGTCTACGTGATATGTTACCCGTTCGTTGGCACTTATCGCAAGATTTTACGAACGCATATGCATCTTTAAAGATCGTAGGCCAATAAAACCCACATTGTAAGACTTTGGCAGCCGTACGGTTTGGACCGTGGTGGCCACCGGGTTCACGTGAGTGACAAAACTCAAGTATAGATCTTACCTCTTCTTTTGGAATACACCTACGAATTACATTGTCTCCACAAACCCTAAAAAGGAAAGGCTCATCCCATAGATAGTGTTTTGCATCGGTAAAGAACTTACGTCTTTGTTGGTATGTGAGCCCGTGAGGAAGTATATTACCTGCTTGAAAGTTTGCGAAGTCGGCGAACCATGGTAATGCTGATATGCTAAACAGTGATTCATCTGGAAATAACTCCTTGATCTCTCTTTGCACGTCGGTTTTATGTGGTTCAGACTCCAATCGTGAAAGGTGATCGGCAACCACATTAGCTACCCTTTTCGTGTCTCGTATCTCCAAATCAAATTCCTGGAGTAGGAGAACCCATCTTATCAATCTTGGTTTTGCATCCTGTTTAGATAAGAGATATTTTAGTGCGGAATGATCAGTGTAAACAATAACTTTAGAGAGCACAAGATAAGAACGGAATTTATCAAAAGCGAAAACAATTGCTAGTAGCTCCTTTTCGGTTGTTGTATAATTTTGTTGTGCTTCATTCAACGTCCTACTAGCAAAGTATATCGGTTGAAAATTCTTATCTTTCCGTTGTCCCAAACATGCTCCAACTGCCAAATTACTAGCGTCACACATTAGTTCAAAAGGTAAACTCCAATCGGGACTAATCATTATTGATGCATCAATTAACTTTTCCTTCAATAGTTCAAAAGCGGATAAACATTCATTGGAAAAGTTAAACTCAACATCTTTCATCAATAGTTGGGTCAATGGCTTTGAAATTTTCGAGAAATCTTTTATGAAACGCCTATAGAATCCTACATGTCCTAAAAAGCTTCGGATAACCTTAACAAAATTAGGCGGTGGCTATTTTGCAATCACCTCCACCTTTGCCGGATCTACTTCTATGCATTGACATGATACTTTATGGCCTAGAACAATCGATTCATTAACCATAAACTGACATTTTTCCCAATTTAGAATCAAATTAGTATCTTCACATCTTTTAAGCACTAGTTCCAAATTATGCAAGCAACTATCAAATGTTTTTCCAAACACGGAAAAATCGTCCATGAAAACCTCCATGAAGTTTTCAATCATGTCATCAAAAATTGCCATCATGCACCTTTGAAAGGTAGCCGGGGCATTACATAATCCGAAAGGCATTCTACGATAGGCAAAAGTTCCATATGGGCATGTAAAAGTTGTTTTCTCTTGGTCGCTTGGAGCAATCGGGATTTGCATGTATCCGGAATAGCCATCTAAATTACACATATAAGCATGTCCCGACAATCTTTCAAGCATTTGATCGATGAAAGGTAAAGGAAAATGGTCTTTCCGAGTGGCATCATTCAATTTTCGGTAATCAATACACATGCGCCACCCGGTTACCTTTCTTACCGGAATTAGTTCATTTTTTTCATTAGCTTGAACAGTTATGCCTCCCTTTTTAGGTACAACTTGTACCGGACTTACCCAACTACTATCCGAGATTGGATAGATGATACCTGCATCAAGGAGTTTTAGAATTTCAGTTTTCACCACCTCCTTCATGCTTGGGTTTAGGCATCTTTGAGGTTGGGCCGTCGGTTTAACTTGTTCTTCCATGAAAATTTTGTGTGTGCAAATAGAAGGACTTATTCCTTTGATGTCCGCCAATGTCCATCCGAAAGCTTTCTTATGATCTTTGAGCACATTAATCAACTTTTCTTCCATTTCACCTGTCAAAGAAGAAGAAATTACAACAGGTAAGTTTGAGTTTTCACTTAAAAATGCATATTTCAAATGAGATGGTAAGGGTTTAAGGTCTAATTCGGGTGGCTCTTCCAATGATGATTTGGGCCTCGGTTTGTCCCCTCGAACGATTTTCTCATACTGGTCACGGATCCACATGCAATCCTCGGGGTCATAAGTCAAGTTGGCAACTTCTCGATCTATCACGACCTCCTCTTGATTTAACCCGAGATCATTTAACATTACCTTTTCCAACGGGTCTTCACATATGTCATTCTGAAAAACATCTTTAACAACTTCGTCTATTATATCAAGAAAGTTACAATGGTAAATATTGTCGGAAGGATATTTTAAAGAATTGAAAACATTGAAAATCACTTCCTCATCTTGTAACCGGAGAATTAATTTTCCTTGTTGCACATCTATAAGTGTTCTCCCGGTTGCTAGAAAAGGACGACCCAAAATTATCGGGACTCGATCATCCTCCTCCATATCAAGAACAATAAAATCAGCCGGAAAGATGAATTTATCCACTTTAACCAACACATCTTCTACAAACCCTTTGGGGTATGCTAGAGAACGGTCGGCTAATTGTAAGGAAACCTTAGTGGGTTTCGGCTCTCCTAAACCCAATTTTCGAAAGATACTTAATGGCATGAGATTTATGCTTGCTCCAAGATCACATAGAGCTCTTTCGAAATACATACCACCGATAGTACACGGGATAGAGAAACTTCCCGGGTCCTTCAATTTGGGTGGTAGTTTATTGAGTAGGATAGCCGAACATCCTTCCGTTAATTTCACTATTTCATTATCCTCCAATTTTCTCTTTTTGGAAAGTATATCTTTTAAAAATTTAGCATACATGGGCATATTTTCCAAGGCTTCCACGAACGGAATATTTATATGTAATTTCTTGAAAATGTCGAGAAATTTGGAGAATTGCTTTTCTTGTTTCTCTTTGTTTAACCTTTGGGGAAATGGAATTTTTGTTTTGTAAGGTTGAACAAGTGGATCCGTAAAAAGCTTAGGAGGAGATGAAACTTGAGGTTGAGAAGTACTTACCTCATTCGTGGTATCTTTTACCTGTTTGCTCGGAGCCGACTGTAACTCTTTGTTGTTTCTCAATGTGATGGCTTTCACATGCTCCCTTGGGTTCGTTTCCGTGTTGCTTGGAAGGGATCCCATAGGACGTTCGGATATGGCTTTTGCTAATTGGCTTATGCTCGTTTCAAGCCCTTTTGTCAATGTCTTTTGATTTCTCTTCCACTCCTCCATACTTGCAAGACGAGATTCCATTTTTGCAAGAATTGTTACAATAGCCGAAGCTTCATCACCAACATTTCTCTTTTCATTAGGATTAAATCCGGGTGGAGGTCTTTGCGGATTTTGCACATTTTGATTATTAGTCCATGAGAAATTAGGGTGATTTCTCCAACCATTATTGTATGTGTTGGAATAAGGATTAGATTGATTAAAATTTCCCACAAAGTTTGCACTAGCGGTATCCCCAAAAAATGGGTTTGCCGCTTGACAATCCTCACTCTTATGTCCACTTAAACCACATAAATCACACAAATTATTTTGGTTCAAATTAGCCATTAATAGATCCAATTTTTTATTTAACTCATCAATGTCGGATCTTGATGACGAATCAACCAAATATGTTCCCGCTCTTATTTCTAGGTTTTTCTCCGCTTGCCAATGAGAGCACCTTTCCGCCAATTCTTGGATTAAATCATAAGCCTCCGTTTGGGTATTCTTAAGGATGTTTCCACCTGCGGCGGAATCAATTGTGGCACAGTTAGCGGAAGATAAACCATTATAGAAAATACTAACCTGTTGCCACTTCTCAAATCCATGATGTGGGCATTTCTTCAATAGTCGACGGAATCGCTCCCACGCATCATATAATGTCTCTCTCTCGATTTGGCGAAAAGAACTTATCTCGTTTTTGTACATCGCCGTTTTAGATGGAGGGAAGTACTTAGCTAAGAATTTCTTAACTAACTCATCCCATGTCCCAATGGATCCGGCCTCGAGAGAATCCAACCAGTCAGTTGCATCATCCCTTAAAGAAAAAGAAAACAATTTTAGTTTAATAGCTTCTGGTGGTACCCCATTTTTCTTAAGCATAGAACAATGTTTAACAAATTTATTTAAATGGGAGTTTGGATCTTCTCTTGGATCTCTGCCAAATTGACCGGAGTTTTGTATAAGTTGGATCATTGCCGGCTTGATCTCGAAGTTGTTCGCTCCAATGGTAGGTTCCACGATACTTGAATTCATGTCCAAACGGTTTGGAGTGAGTAGATCCATGATGGAACGTTCCTCTTGTGCCATGTTTGCTCTTCGATTAGCCAAGTTCCTGTGGAAAGTACGCTCAATTTCAGCATCGGGCAATAATAAAGGCCAACTTAAACTTCTTGTGTTCATAAAACAAAACAAAATAAAATGAAATAAAATAAAACGTCCAAATTAATAGAAGTTTGACTAGATTAATATTATAATTCTACTATCCCCGGCAACGGTGCCAAAAACTTGATGCGCGTTTTACGTATACGTGCATGTGAAGGCAAGTGTACCTTAGTCGTGTATCAAGTAATAAAGTGTAAGTAGAGTATCGTTCCCACGAGGATGGTGATTATAAGTATTAATCTTTTTGCTCCCTATCTATTATTTAAACAACCGAAATGTAGAATTTGTTGGACAACTAATCTAAAACTTTAAGCAAGAAATGAAATGAAAATTACACAAATTATGTGAGGAATTACTTATAATGAAAGAAACTAAGGCTTTTAGCTTCACTTAACCTCTTTGCTTGGTAATAACACTCAACCCCTTTTAAGTTGTTTTATCCTTCTTAAGATGGCGATTTTTCTTATTAACTATTAGTTCTCGAGATTGGTTCTAAACTCTTGACTAATTACTTTCCCTTGGTCCGGCTCAAGTAATTAATCAAGAGAAGCATTAAGTTTTCTTAGTTTCAAACCTTCGATTTATTACTTTCCCTTGGTCCGGCTCAAGTAATAAATCTAAGATTTGTAATAAGATTTAATCTATACCTTTTTAACCTACTTTACCTTGGTCCGGCTAAAGTGATTACTTAAGATTCGAGAGAAACCGCTCAAGAAATTAGTTCTAAACTTTCGATTAATTACTTTCCCTTGGTCCGGCTCAAATAATTAATCCAAAGAAGCATTAAGTTTTCTTATTTCCAAACCTTCGATTTATCACTTTCCCTTGGTCCGGCTAAAGTGATTACTTAAGATTCGAGAGAAACCGCTCAAGAAATTAGTTCTAAACTTTCGATTAATTACTTTCCCTTGGTCCGGCTCAAGTAATTAATCCAAAGAAGCATTAAGTTTTCTTATTTCCAAACCTTCGATTTATCACTTTCCCTTGGTCTGGCTCAAGTAATAAATCTAAGATTTGTAATAGGATTCATGAAAAACCTTGGAAAACCAATAAGCCACACTAAATGGTCAATAGGTCCAACTTATGAATTTCAATTAATCAATTTTAATCACGGTCAATATAAACGATTAATTAGACTCAAGTAGAGAGTTGGCCCATCTCCTACAAGCATTAAGAATCATAAGTTAGTTCTCAAAAAGGATAAAGATAACTTAAATAGGTTAAACGTAATTACCACATAATTAAGGTTAAGATCCACTTTTAGCCTTAGTTAAGAGGGGTTTAGCCCATCATTAGATTAAAACACACTTTAAAAAGATAGATAATAGAGTTCATGTTAATAAAAGAGATTAAAGTTTAGAAGAAACCGTAATGACGATTACCGAACGAACTTCTTCGGTAACTTGAAACTTACTTTTATTAGATGAACTTTTGCACAAATAACACTCTAACAATAATAACAACAACACAAAAAAACTGATTCTTAAGGAGAAGAATCAACAAAATAACATTATAGAGGGAGGAATTTAGCCTAAGCTTGGTGTGTCTTCAAATGGCACCCAAGGCCTCCTTTTATAGTAAAATGGCACACATAATTCCAAAGACCAAGTTATCTTTATGGCCTCCCACTCCTTATCATCTGAATTTAGCATTTAAGAGAGCATGGGGGAAGATTTTAATAATTTAGGAGTTGAAATGTGTAAAGGAATCTTAGGCTTCAACATATTCATCACTTTGGATAAATTTCTGGGCCTGATTCACTTCGAATTTGGAGATGATTATTATTAGTCGTTTGTTCATCTTTCTCTTAGCTTTCCAACGCATTTTGAATCGCCTCAATCCGAGTCCGTATGAGGGAGATAAGTTGAAAATACGAAAATGTGTCAAATCTGTCCTAGTGTGAACAATTGGACTCTATTTTACAGCACCTATCCGCGACGAAGTGCACGCTGGGTGTCACTAAAATTCCTTTTTTCTGGTCCCTTTTACTCCCGAGTTGTCGTTTTAAGCCCCGACTTGGTTATTTGTGCCGAAAACCTTATGAAAGTGCCTAGAAAACACACAAATTGGCTTAGATACATAAAATGAAGAAAATATACAAAAACCATTATTAAAATTTATTAAAATGGTACAAAATAACTAGTAATTAAATACTAAAAATGCTATAAATTACGACGATAACAGTTCTCATTTAAAAACCTTGTCGCATTTGACTGGAATGCGCTCAAATGCGACAAGTAATATTCATAAAGGAATTTTCTGAACCGCATTTGAGCGCATTCAACACTCAAATGCGACGAGGTTTGTTGTTAACCTTGTCGCATTTTACTGGAATGCGCTCAAATGCGACAGTAATATTCAAAAAGGGAATTTTCTGAACCGCATTTGAGCACATTCAACACTCAAATGCGACGATTTTTGTAAACAACCTTGTCCCATTTGATTGGAATGCGCTCAAATGCGACAAGTAATATTCATAAAGGAATTTTCTGAAAAAACAAGGTAAAGTTGGCTGCCTCATGGAATCATAAAGTCTTAAAACAAGCACAATGTTAAGGACAAATGATATTAATCAACTCGGTCATAAATGCTTTGAGGTAGTAGTGTTAGAACAACTTGCTGAACTTGAGATTACACTAGGAAGCCGTGTAGTGTTTGGAAGCATGGATGGACAATTCAAACGAGTATGACCGATGCTCCCGCATCTGCTACACCTTGTGCGAATTACATCTTCACCCACGGATGGCCTTCTTTTCTGACCTTTTGGTCGACCAGCAGACCGCCCCTCCTTCTTAGGAGGAAGCACCTTCATAGGATTCTCGTTCACTTTCCATTCCGATTGGTGACCAAGTGGATATATCGAGTCACCCCATGCCAACTTAAGTGACTCATTGGTGTCGTAACGATGCACCCACCTATAGGCGTTGTCCATCCTATGTTTGGAAGCAACTTTGCATACGTGTTCACATGGAAATTGTGCTAGTTGCCATTTCCTGCATGTACATGTTCCTGCATTTAAATCAACAAGTCCCCCCTTTACCCGATCACCGATTTGAAAGGTGTGATTATCCACAGGGAAATACGAACAACGTACTGCTGCCCCTACACGCTTTATCATCTTTTTTTCTGGCAACTTGGCCAAATACCCCACACGTTCTTCTGCAGAAACATATTAATCTCATAAATATTTATGTATGATAAAAATAAAAGACACGTTTATAACATGCTTCTGTACGCCTCTCGTAAAACCATTTCTGTAGTGTCATGCGTATGAACTCAACCAATATTGTTATTGGTAGACGTCTAGCCTCCACCATTAACGCGTTGAATGATTCTGCAACATTCGTGGTGATAATGTTATACCGACGACCACAGAAGAATGCACGTGACCATTTCTCTTTTCCAGCTTGCAGTAAATAGTCGGCAGCACCAGAATGTAGTGAACGAAGTGTCACAAAGTTTTCCTCAAAATCAGATACCCGATAGGATTTTGCACATTTCCAAAACGCCTCATCTATCTTACGAATTCCACGAAATTTGGCCTTCACATTTTGGTGCAGGTGACGAGCGCATGCCCCATGTACAGCATTAGGAAAAACCAAATTAACTGCATGTATAATGCTCTGATTTCGATCTGATATAATGGCTAGATCTTCAACATCGTGCAGACACTCTTTCAATTTATTCATAAACCAAAGCCATGATTCATTACTTTCTTTCGGGCCAACACCAAATGCAATAGGAAAGATCATTTTGTTCCCATCAATGGCAACTGCAATGTATAATATGCCGGGATATTTACCTTTTAGAAAAGTTCCATCAACGGCTAAGACAGGTCGAATATGTTGTTTAAAACCTCTCAATGAAGCACCCATAGCCATAAAGAAAAATTTAAATTGATCATCATCATCTGTCTCTATATGTGTCACGGTTCCCGGATTTGTACTCTTTGTTGAGAGATTTCCGCAAGTGCACGGTATACGCTTGTAGTAATAAAAGATATCGATCCCACAGGGAACGTTTTTTTTAAACAAAACTTATTTTGATTCGGTTAAATTTACTTTTAAGGTTTATACTATGGAAAATCGTTTAATCGGTTTTGGTTTTGAAATTGCTAGAATGAGAATTAGGTTAGATTATGAAAATGTTAGAAGATATTATGATTTAAGAATGAATTTGCAAGATAGGAACTTTTAGTACTTTTTAGAAAAGTAAACGAATGTATTTGTTTGCATTAAACAAAGAAAACAACTTTAAACTTTGTACGAATTATAAAGATGAAATAAATGACGGAACCTCTAATTAATTGGCTTTGAACATGACAAAACCCTTTCGGGATAGTTGCACTTAATCAAATTAAAACTCTTTCGAGATAATAATTTGCCTAAGTGTTCAACAAAGTTTCCTTGTAAAGATTTTGGATTAAATACGTTTTAATGAAAACACCAGCAGTCACTTTAGTGGATTGGTTACCATAAGTGCTGCATAAAAATCTATCGAATGGAACGGACTTTATTAGATGAAATATAAATTGATACAAGTTTACAGAGAACATGGAGCATGGAAACATTCGACGGCTTGCAAGTGAACGGGTTGATCAATCCTTTCCTTGGGTTTCGTTAGAGTTTGTCAGGCTCAGGGGCGGATCCTCTACTCAATCTTCTCGTTGAATCTTCGTAATAGAGACTGGGTCGGTCTACTACCAAAATGAAAACTAAACTGGAACAATGACTAAACGCTACTAAACTTGTTATTATTGAATAAACAATGTGTGTACAACATATTACTTTTGAACAGAATCGAAATCTAACTTCTGAATCACTTGATTCGGAATTTCTGCATAAATTCTATACTAATCTCTTTTTTCTACATATCTTCAACTCTCCATCAACTCTTTATTTATAGATGTTGAAGAGTCTTGATTGAAGTGTCGTGTCCATTGTGAAGGATCGTGCCCGTTGCGAAGGATCGTGTCCGTTGCGAAAGGACGTCTTTATCCACCCGAACGATCGTGTTTCGTCGAAAACGAAAGTGTGTAACTAGGCTTCTAAAATCTCCTGCTCGTACCGAGAATGGGGGAGCATCAATTGGTCTTCAAACGAAGGAAGGAGAAGCTGGGGAACGCGTGTCGCGGCCGTGAATTTGGGGGCCGCGGTCGCGGCACGGAACGTTTTTTGGTTCTTCTGCTTTCGTTCGCGTCCTCGATTTGGCGTTATTAATTTCTGTCGTCTTCGACTCCTTTTGTAGGGTTTTTCTTCTGTTTTCGAGCTCTTTTCGTTCCTATTTGGATTTTACCAAATATTTATATACCTTACAAGAAAGAAACATATTCGAGAGTAAAAGCTTCCTAAACAGTTATAAATAGCATAAATTTGTAGCAATATTGATGTAATTATTGATGATATTTTAGGTATATTTTGGGCTTAACAAATCTCCACACTTAATCTTTTGCTAGTCCCAAGCAAAATTTTACTGAATTTATTCTTTAACTAATCTTTTTATGAAAATAAAACATATATCTCTGTATTACCTTTTGAATTAGTTAAGCCGAAAAGACTTACTTCGCATGGCAAATTTATACGCAAAACATCAAACTAACTTAGTATAATATACGATATATCATTCGTCTTGTATTTTCAATTTTGAATTGAAGCATTCGGGACGATATAAGCACGCATGTTATTGAGTCTTTCGTCTCAAGGCATTTCAAAGCACAAAATTTCCTTTCCCAAACCTAAACTAATATATGAGATATATTAAATTTAAATAAGTACTTGGGTTAATTATTTACTTAGTTACGTCCGAGATAAGGGTGGTCTTGATCGTAACTTTATACGTATTTTATTGCTTGGTGTTTGCTTAAGAGGTACCGACCATGCCATGGGTGGACGCAATCGTTACTTTAAACTTATACACGCTTATAATTTTTGCTTTAAACGTTCCTTCCATACCTCGATTGTGATAAGGGTGGTCGCAACCGTGGCCAAAAGTAAACGGTACTTAATTATCTTTCCTTTCATACCTCGATTGTGATAAGGTTGGTCTCAATCGTGGCCAAAAGTTAAGAATTCAACTAATTGATAAATTAATATGAAATATAAAATTGAAATTGGGAAAAAGAAAGATAGCACATTCATCCTATATTGACTTAAAATTCAACATGTATTATGGCTAAAGTTTTCTTAAAAACTTCAATTGGTGTTAATGTAAGACGAAATCAAACCGAGCTAAAATTGTTAGTTCAATTTAATGCCTATAAACCTAATTGAAAACTTAAACTAAGATTTATTGTATCATGAATTGCATGATATAAAATAGAGATTGAAAATAAAGAATTTATTACTTAAATACATTCACTCGAGACAATTTTACTTAAAATCGTATCGGAGATTTGTGAAAAATTTGAAAAATATTACCCGTATACGTATAGAAATATTTTTCTAACGATAATGATAACCTAAACAAATAAGCATATTAACTTATGGTTAATTTATAAATATATGAAAATGTGTTGCAATATATTCGTGTTGCATTTGCATAAAAATTAATATTCGTTGCATTTTTTTTTTCGTTTTGCAAAATAATATCTTCGTTGCATTTATTCGTATACCTATAGAAATTGACATATGTATGTCTCCTCCCACACTTAAATTGGACCATGTCCTCATTGGTGCAAAAATAATGGAGAAAACATAAAAAAAAAGAAATACGAAATAAGGCATACGAAACAAAGATTGAAATAGTAGGAAATGAAACATTCAACATAAAATTAAAAAGAGAAAATGTACCAAACATATGAAAAATAAAATTGTACCAAATTATAACAAGATAAAAATAAATAAAATGAAAGAAAACAACTTATGCTTGAGGCGGGGAATCCGGAGGTGTAGGTGAAGTCTCCACATTGCGGCGTCGGAAAAAGGAAAGCATCCGATGTCGAGTCGATCTATGCTCACGCCTCAAAAGGTTGAGGTTGTCATTTATCACCATATTATTTTCTACCAAATCATCAATTCTTAAGTTCATTTGACGATTGTTGGAATTGATTTGGTTCAAAATCTTCCGCAAATCCACCGGATCATCCGCTTGAGGTGCTTGGGGTTGTGGTTGAGCTTGGGGTTCATTTTCCTCTCCTACCGCCTCTCCGCCGCCTTCGGTACCTGCAAATTGAGAACTTGAAGCGCCACCACCCATAGTGCCACGAAGGTGGGCAATACGGGAGGCATACGAAATAAAGACGGGGGGACCTTGTGGAAGCAATAAATGAGCTCGCTCAAGAGCTGAGATATCCAAAAGTGGAACATACCCACGGTAGGTGGACATGTCAAAATCAGCCAATTCACCCCGAGCTCCCAACACAATAGCGGTGATAAAATTACAAAGAGGGATCTGAATGGTAGTAGCCCTCGAAGCATGGAACAAATTATCGAACAACATACCAATGCTATCAATCCTCAAACCTTTAAACAAGCTATCCAAAACATATAAATCCCGAACCTGAACCTTTGAACTCTCAACACGCCCAAACAAGGAGAAACTCAAAAATTTGTGAAAGAAGAACACACAATTGTCCTTAATCAACTTGCTTGAAGTGTTCTTGGAATTAAAATAGTCTTGGTCCGAAAAAGTTTGCCAAACCGCATCATTATCAAAATCTTTAGGCTTATCATAAAAATTAGAGGTAGGGAAACCAAACATATTTCCCATTGCATCATAATCAATGGTGTATGTGATACCATTATTCCTAAAAGAGATTGAGGTTTTCTTCTTATTCATGGTCAAAGTGACCAAAAATTCCACCACATATTCATTAATACGCGGAAAACGCATATTAACGAATTCTTGCCAACCCAAGCCTCAATAAAAGCATCAATTCGAGTAGAGAAATTCAATGTTCTTACCGAATGGAAGTCTAAGAAGTGCATATCCACAAATTGGCGATCGGCTTGTGAAAAATGTTTGAAACGAGCGGCTTCTTCCTCCGAAGCGATGTCAAAATAAGCTCCACATTGAACCCGAAGGCGATTAGCTTCCGTAACAGTGGACTTGTTACCAACACGCTTAGTCCTAACCATGGTGATGGTGTTTAGTGTTTTTAGGGTTTGAGAAGAAGAAGAAGAAGAAAAAGGAATTGATAAAAAGAGTAAAGCTTGAAGATGAGTTTGGGGGTTTGAATATGGAAGTGATTGAATAGAAAAGAGGATAGAAATTGGAGTGAATAAATTGGGAAGAGTAAAAGTAGATTTTTGGGGAAGAGTTTGGAGTAAGGGATTGGGTAAAAATAGAGGTGATGTGAGGTTTGTGTAAGAGGTAGGGTTATATAGGGTGATTAGGTGAATGTATAGGTAGAATAGGAATAGGAATAGGCAAAAATATTGGCAAAATCGGAATCAATAGGGCATAAATCATGCGTGTCGCGACCGCGAATAGCAAAGCCGCGGCCGCGGCACGCAATTTTCAGGGAATTTTCCTCCTGAAATTCGTCCATGTTTGCTGCTCATACCGAGAATTATTAATTGTCGGTAGAGAATTGGTCAAAATGGCCTATTTGGGCGCCTATTGACATGGTTTGTGCAATTTCGTTGATGATTTGGTTCCTGAACTTAATATAAAGTGTCCCTGCACTTAAAAACTAAAATAAATGACATTAATTGCAAGGAAAACCAAAGGTTTAACCTTAATAAATTGAATTAAAGTGTAATAAATTGGTTTATGAATAATTAATGAAACTTAAATGTCATTGATGCATATAAGTTAAGAGAATCATATTAAGTGCATAATAAGTGCATATAAATATATATTAATTATAGGAATTTAGTTAATTGAATGAATTAATGTTTTAAACTCAATAAATGAAGTTTGTGAAAATTGAATTAAGTGTGAATATATGTGTTAATTAAGAAAACCATGATTTGTTCAATATTATAGATTTTATATAGATTTAACCATGATTATATAAGAAATGTAATCAAACATATATCTAACCTTGTAAAAATAGTAAATGAACTAAAATGAAATAGTACTTTATTGAATAAAACAAACTATAAAAACAAAGAATGAAATGAAATAATACAAAAACACACAAAATATTTATAAAAAGAAAACCTATAAACCTAAACTATTCTATATACTCATCCCTATCAAGTGGGATATTTCTGGCCTTAATACGATCAATTTGAAACTGCACGAAAGTTTCACATTCCGGTGCAGACAGAAAGTGAGGCCCTGCTCAAAAGACACGTTTTACAAGTCCTTCGTGCTCGAGAAACTCATAGTCAATTGTCAGGAAGAATTCATCATCACTCCAGGGAACATCAATGGTACCCTTTGTACCGAGAATTATTCCACAGATTATATTGCCGAACCCAATCTTCTTATCCTTGGATCGAGAAGCGGCGATAAGACCCTCCATCAGAATCTTTGAAGAATCTACTGCATTTCCCTAGAATATATCTCCAAGGACATAAAGATCTGTGTCACGGACCACACTACTGAATGTGCGACCGAATAAACTGTGACACAGGAATTTGTGCAGATACATCATGGAGTTGGAGCGAAAAGAGTGATTATAGGCGAGTTTTGAATTGAATCGCCAGAATCCAGTGAGCATTCTCCAAACATCCGTGGATGTCATGTCTCGTCCAGGATGACGTTTGATTGTATCCCTCGGGGGAAAACCAAACCAAGCATGCAACTCCGGATAGCCGAAAGTAAAGATTTCGCCTTCCCGACGAAAACTGAGACGTACTCGTCGTTTATTAGTGAAACGCACGGTATAGAAGAATTCGAGTATCCAGTCGCCTATTATCGAAAATCGCATTTGGACGAATTTTGTCCACCCTAGGCGTTCCATATAGCGGCTCATGTCATCAGTAATGCCTAATTGGCTGTTAAGGAATTCATCCATATACAACATTCTGATGAAGAATTTGTAACGGTGATTCCAATAACGCCTACCTTCATCGTGATTGAAGATAGGAAAAGGCGCCCCATATCGCGTGGATAAGTCTGGGCGTTTGTTGCTTGAGGCAGCATTGTGCCTTGAATGTTTGTATTTGGTAGGCATGGTGTCGATTTGAAAGAAACAAAGTTTCTGTTACGAAATAAAAATAGTGTTTTGAAGAAATCAGAGTTCTGATAAAGATGAAAAGAATTGTAACAGAACTTGAATCCTCTAGGACTAATTTATAAGAGTTTTAGATGAAAATAGGTGTTGTTTTAATCCTGAAAAGGTATAAAATGACACCTTTTGGGAATGAAGAAACTTAAGGTTTCAGTTGTCAAGAGGTTTGTTAAAAGGTTTAGGTTGATTCAGACCTAAGTGTGCAGGAATTTCGCGTGTCGCGACCGAGAATAGCAAAGCCGCGGTCGCGACATGCTGATTTCCTTGCGAAAATCAGGCGTCGTAAGCCATGTCCTGATTCACGGTAGAGAATTTATAATTCTCGGTAAGTTCAGAGAAAATCTAACCTAATTGGACAAATCTGAAAAATAGAATTCTCGGCAGAGAATTCCAAATTCTCGGCAGAGAATTGCCTGAAACTTCAATTTCAATCTAATTTCCTAAAATTAATTCTAAAATTATTAAATAAACATATTTTATGCATATAAATCATAACATAAAGTTATCTAATCACAAAAATTGGCATTTGAAAAAAATAAAATAAAATAAAATAAAATTTAAATAAAATAAAATAAAATAAAATGAACAAAAATATAAAAAGAAATAAAACAAAATAAACTGCGATCGAAAAACTGAGTGATTTATACGTCAGAAAATCCTATTACGAACGAAATCTCTAGTTGTGAAATATTTTCGTAATAGATTTTACATCGATTACCATTAACTTTGAAACGAATTCCGTTTGGACCTTCCAGTTCTAAAGAACCATAATCGAATGTTTTGACGACTAAGTATGGTCCTATCCATCTGGACTTAAGTTTTCTTGGAAATAAACGAAGTCGTGAATTAAATAACAGCACTTTATCCCCAACATTAAAGTGTTTGACTTTAATTTTGGCATCGTGCCATTTTTTCACTTTTTCTTTATAAATTTTTGCATTTTCGTAAGATAGATGGCGTAACTCATCTAACTCATTTAAATCGAGCAAACGTTTCTTACCTGCTTGTCGTAAATCAAAGTTAAGTTCCCTAATAGCCCAATAGGCTTTATATTCCAATTCGACAGGCAAATGACATGCCTTTCCATACACTAAACGATATGGGGTCATTCCTATTGGTGTTTTAAATGCAGTACGGTATGCCCATAACGCATTATTTAGTTTACAAGACCAATCTTTTCTTGAGGATGAAACTGTTTTCTCTAGAATCCATTTGAGTTCTCTATTTGATATCTCCGCCTGACCATTTGACTGAGGATGGTATGGCGTTGATACGCGGTGGCGTACTCCATATTTTTTCATAAGCGTTTCAAAACTTCGGTTTATGAAATGATCACCACCATCACTAACGATGACTCTTGGACAACCAAATCTACAAAATATATCGTCAAGAAAATTAACGACAACTTTAGAATCGCTCGTCGGGGTTGCAATTGCTTCAACCCACTTTGAAACATAATCAACGGCGACTAATATGTAAGTTTTACCATTAGAAGGGGGAAAAGGTCCCATGAAATCTATTCCCCACATATCGAAGACTTCAACTTCTAATATGGTTGTGAGGGGCATCTCATCTTTCCTTCCTAGATTTCCTGTTCTTTGGCACTTATCACAACGAGTAATAAATGAACTGACGTCTTTAAACATCGTAGGCCAAAAGAAACCACATTCAAATATTCTAGCTGCTGTTTTGGTAGCTCCATTATGTCCTCCATAAGAGCTAGAATGGCATTCCGACATTATGGACTCATATTCATTTTCACCAACGCATCTCCTAATTATCCCGTCACCACAAGTTTTGAACAGAAAAGGATCTTCCCAAAAATATTGTTTAATGTCGAAGAAAAATTTCTTCTTTTGTTGGAAATTTAATCCTTCCGGAACAATATTGGCTGCAAGATAATTAGCAATATCTGCATACCATGGTGACATGACACTTTTCATTTGATAGAGATGTTCATCAGGGAAATCATCTCGTATACCGTTAGTTTCACCTATGGGACCGTTCTCATCTTCAAGTCTCCATAGATGATCGGCGACAAGGTTTTCTACTCCCTTTTTGTCTTTTATTTCTATATCAAATTCTTGTAACAATAAAACCCATCTAATTAGACGTGGTTTTGCATCCTTCTTAGCAAATAAATATCTTAATGTTGCATGATCAGTGTAAATAATAACTTTCGAACCTAACAAGTATGACCTAAACTTATCACATGCAAAAACTACAGCTAACATTTCTTTCTCAGTTGTGGTGTAGTTTAATTGTGCACCGGAAAGTGTGTGACTTGCATAATAAATGACATGAAGTTTCTTATCCTTCCTTTGTCCTAAAACACATCCGACAGCTAAATCACTTGCATCACACATAATTTCAAATGGTAAATCCCAATCGGGTTTAGCAATAACAGGTGCATTGACTAAAGCTGTTTTTAATGTTTCGAAAGCTTTAACGCAATCTTCATTAAAATCAAAGGTAGAATCTTTCATGAGTAGATTAGTGAGTGGTTTGGAAATTACAGAAAAATTCTTAATAAATCTTCTGTAAAAACCGGCATGTCCTAAAAATGATCTTACTCCCTTAACAGTAGTTGGAGGGGGTAGCTTCTCTATTACTGAAGTTTTTGCTCTGTCCATTTCTAATCCTTTTTCAGATATTTTGTGACCTAAAACAATTCATTCGTCAACCATGAAATGACATTTTTCCCAGTTTAATACCAAATTTGTTTCTTCACACCTAGACAAAACTTTATCCAAGTTTTCTAGGCACGAATCAAAAGAATCTCCATAAACTGAAAAATCATCCATAAAAACTTCCATGATATCTTCAATAAAATCATTAAAAATCGCAGTCATACAACGTTGAAATGTTGCAGGTGCATTACATAGACCAAAGGGCATTCTCCTATATGCAAATGTTCCGTAAGGACATGTGAAGGTTGTTTTATCTTGGTCATCCGGGTAAATGTATATTTGAAAGAATCTGGAGTAACCATCTAGAAAACAGTAGAAAGCGTGACCAGCTATCCTTTCGATCATTTGATCAATGAAAGGAAGAGGAAAATGATCTTTCCTAGTTGCTTTATTTAAATTTCTATAATCTATTCAAACCCTCCAACCAGTGGTGGTTCGTGTAGGTATTAATTCACCTTCTTCATTCCTTACAACAGTTATGCCTCCCTTTTTAGGTACACAATGGATTGGACTAACCCATTCACTATCCGAGATAGGGTAGATGATTCCATTGTTCAGAAGTTTAGTAATCTCATTTTTTACTACTTCCTTCATATTCGGATTTAGGCGTCTTTGCCTATCCGCTTTAGGTGGCTTATCTTCTTCTAAGTGAATTATGTGCATTACGATGCTCAGATTAATACCTTTTAAGTCTGAAATTTGCCAACCCATACTTCCTATCCTGTTTCTAACAACTTTTTTCAATTTCTCTTCTCGGACTTGTGTTAATTTGTTAGAGATAATAATAGGTAGAGAATCGCCTTCGCCTAAGAAAGCGTACCTCAAATGACTTGGTAATTCTTTAAGTTCTAATTTAGGTGGAACTATAGTTGAAGGCGGAACTGGTCCATCTTCTCGAATCAAAGGTTCTGGTTCCTTATCTTCTAGTTCCTCACTCATTATAGGTTCTATTATTTCTTCTTTTTGAACAATGTCATTTACACATTCTTCAATTAAATCAAGTTTCATACAAGCGAAATCCTCCATAGGATATTTCATCGCTTGATTCATATCAAACTCAATCTTATCATCGCCTATTCTTAAAACTACTTTCCCTTCCGACACATCAACTAGAGCACGTCCCGTGTTCATGAACGGTCTACCAAAGATTAGCGGACAATTTACGTCATAAGCAAAATCTAAAATAACGAAATCGGTAGGAAAAATAAATTTGTCAACTTTAACTAAAACATCCTCAATTATACCGTATGGTCTTTTAGTGGTTTGATCCGCTAATTGCAAAACCATATTGGTATGTTTGATGTCTTCTTCTAAGCCTAACTTATTAAAAATAGATAATGGCATCAAGTTAATGCTTGCTCCCAAATCACAGAGACAACTGGGAAATTCAATATCTCCCAATTTACACGGAATGGTAAAACA
The DNA here is from genome assembly GCF_963576675.1 of Euphorbia lathyris. Taxonomy (NCBI): domain Eukaryota; kingdom Viridiplantae; phylum Streptophyta; class Magnoliopsida; order Malpighiales; family Euphorbiaceae; genus Euphorbia; species Euphorbia lathyris. Next base: position 84,750,262 of record NC_088912.1, read on the forward strand.
TCCGGGATCCTTGAGTTTTGTGGGCAAATTACTTGACACAATCGAACTGCAATCTTCAGTTAGCGAAATGGATGAAATTTCTTCCCAACTGATTTTCTTTGAAATTAAATCTTTGAGGAATTTACCATAATTGGGAATTTGTGTAATCGCATCCATAAACGTTAAATTAATATGCAAATTCTTAAGTTTGTCTAAAAATGTTAAAAGTTGTTTGGCATAGTCCTTATTGCGGACTTTGTGTGGAAAAGGTGGTTTGGATACAATAGTTTTAGTACTAGAGTCAATTGGTGCATCTTTTTGTTTTAATGTATCTTCTTTGGGCTTCGGTAAATCAGTTCCAGGTAAGGTCGAATTTCCGAGCATTTCCGGGCCTGAGTAATTTTTCTCTGAACGAAGAGTGATAGCCTTAACATGCTCTTTCGGATTTTCTTCCGTATGGCTTGGAAGACTTCCCTCTTTGTGGGATGGAATTGATTTAGCGAGTTGTCCAATTTGAATCTCCAAATTATGGATGCTAGATGATTGGTTTTTAATAAGCTGATCGAATTTATTCTCGATCCGTTTAAAACCATCGTCGTGATTACTTATTTTTCTGCTCATAGCATCAATAATTTTATCGATTTTAGAAGATAGAGTGCTAATCGTATCTCTGGATTGATTTTGATAATTAGTAGTACGATTTTGATTAGCATTAGCATTATTATTATCTCTCCAGTTAAAGTTAGGATGATTTCTCCATCCAGGATTATATGTATTGGAATAAGGGTTATTATTTTGGTTTTGCCCTTGGACAAAATTTACCTGTTCAATTTCACTCATATCTTCGTAATCCACATCTGTTTGGATTGGCTTACCATTAGAATCACACGGTGCCATAAACCTATCAATTTTGTGCGATAAGGCAGAAAATTGGGCTTGCAACATCGCTACTGGATCAAGATTCACTATACCTTTAACTGATGATGTTGTTGAGGATGATAGTTTCGCTAATGGTACGTGTCCACGTTCCGCGGGCCACATACTGCTGTTGATTGCCATTTCTTCCAAAAGTTCTCTTGCTTGGGCAGATGTTTTCTTCATGAATAACCCTCCAGACATAGCGTCCAATGAACCTCTAGTTGTAGGATTTAGTCCATTGTAAAATGTTTGCATTAAAAGTTCAGCGGGCAATTGGTGGTGTGGGCATAAACGTTGAAGTTCTTTAAAACGTTTCCAAGACTCATAAAGAGTTTCATTATCATTTTGAGAAAAAGATGTTAACTCTTTAATGACTCTTGCAGTTTTTGCTAAAGGAAATTTTTTTGATAAAAATGCTTGGGCTAATTGCTCCCAAGTCTCAATTGATGCGGCTGGCATAGAAGTTAACCATTCTTTGGCTCGATCCTTCAAAGTAAAAGGAAAAAGGCGAAGTTTGATTGCTTCTGCAGTTACATCAGTAATTTTAAAAGTGTCACAAATTTCTAAGAAATTTGTCAAATGGGTATTAGGATTTTCGTTAGGTAACTCGTAAAACGTTACATTATTTTGCAACATATTAAGCAACGCATACTTAATTTCAAAATGATGTGCATTAATTTGGGGTCTAACTATACTGTTTGTTACACCAGCCACTCCTGGCCTAGCGTAATCCATAAGTGTGGCCATAACTTCTGGCTCAGTAATTTTAGTTTTTATTGGGGTTTTGTTTTTGTTTTTCTTTTCTTTCTTGTTCTTTTTAAGAGTTCTTTCAATTTCTGGGTCAATAGGATCTGGTGACGTGCCTGAACTTCGAGAACTGCGCATGAACTTGAAATTTCGCACGAACAGAAACTACCTACAAAATAGAATTTGAAAAATAAATATGTTAGTAATGGAAAATAATTAAAAATATAAAAGTTTGAATAAGTATGAATAAACCTAGATTCGTAATAAAACACGAAAAATTTAAAATTTTGTCAAAAAATTTGGCGTTCCCCGGCAACGGCGCCAAAAAACTTGTTGAGCGATTTCCGCAAGTGCACGGTATACGCTTGTAGTAATAAAAGATATCGATCCCACAGGGAACGTTTTTTTTAAACAAAACTTATTTTGAATCGGTTAAATTTACTTTTAAGGTTTATACTATGGAAAATCGTTTAATCGGTTTTGGTTTTGAAATTGCTAGAATGAGAATTAGGTTAGATTATGAAAATGTTAGAAAATATTCTGATTTAAGAATGAATTTGCAAGATAGGAACTTTTAGTACTTTTTAGAAAAGTAAACGAATGTATTTGTTTGAATTAAGCAAAGAAAACAACTTTAAACTTTGTACGAATTATAAAGATGAAATAAATGACGGAACCTCTAATTAATTGGCTTTGAACATGACAAAACCCTTTCGGGATAGTTGCACTTAATCAAATTAAAACTCTTTCGATATAATAATTTGCCTAAGTGTTCAACAAAGTTTCCTTGTAAAGATTTTGGATTAAATACGTTTTAATGAAAACACCAGCAGTCACTTTAGTGGATTGGTTACCATAAGTGCTGCATAAAAATCTATCGAATGGAACAGACTTTATTAGATGAAATATAAATTGATACAAGTTTACAGAGAACATGGAGCATGGAAACATTCGACGGCTTGCAAGTGAACGGGTTGATCAATCCTTTCCTTGGGTTTCGTTAGAGTTTGTCAGGCTCAGGGGCGGATCCTCTACTCAATCTTCTCGTTGAATCTTCGTAATAGAGACTGGGTCGGTCTACTACCAAAATGAAAACTAAACTGGAACAATGACTAAACGCTACTAAACTTGTTATTATTGAATAAATAATGTGTGTACAACATATTGCTTTTGAACAGAATCGAAATCTAACTTCTGAATCACTTGATTCGGAATTTCTGCATAAATTCTATACTAATCTCTTTTTTCTACATATCTTCAACTCTCCATCAACTCTTTATTTATAGATGTTGAAGAGTCTTGATTGAAGTGTCGTGTCCGTTGTGAAGGATCGTGCCCGTTGCGAAGGATCGTGTCCGTTGCGAAAGGACATCTTTATCCACCCGAACGATCGTGTTTCGTCGAAAACGAAAGTGTGTAACTAGGTTTCTAAAATCTCCTGCTCGTACCGAGAATATTAAATTCTCTACCGAGAATGGGGGAGCATCAATTGGTCTTCAAACGAAGGAAGGAGAAGCTGGGGAATGCATGTCGCGACCATGAATTTGGGGGCCGCGGTCGCGGCACGGAATGTTTTTTGGTTCTTCTGCTTTCGTTCGCGTCCTCGATTTGGCGTTATTAATTTCTGTCATCTTCGACTCCTTTTGTAGGGTTTTTCTTCTGTTTTCGAGCTCTTTTCGTTCCTATTTGGATTTTACCAAATATTTATGTACCTTACAAGAAAGAAACATATTCGAGAGTAAAAGCTTCCTAAACATTTATAAATAGCATAAATTCGTAGCAATATTAATGTAATTATTGATGATATTTTAGGTATATTTTGGGCTTAACACTCTTCAACATCTCACAGTAGTCCGGTAACAACATGAACGATTCTTCCGGCGAACCACTCTGCGCTTCCAATGCCCAGTGTCTTGCTCTCCAAGCTTGCATATAAGAGAGATTAACAGAAAAATCTCGTTCAAAATAAAAAAACAATATCCTTTGGTCAATGCACCCGATTTTCCAAATCAAACCTATTTCGGAGTAGTATCCCTGCAACACGTTTCCCCGCTTGCCTATGGTGCGGACATATCTGATCTCTCCCACAAGTGTGCATGTCCATACCATCCATTCTTGAAAGCCTGAACAAATTGGAACCTGGAATGACGATCCCTCCAGCCCTCCATTTACATTTGTCCACATCCTTACATTTCACCTCAAACAAAGACTTGTTTGATTTGTAACCCTTCCATTCAAACGAATTTTCAATTGCATATTTTCCAAGTGAATCTTGCAATTCAACTTTGTTTGAAAATATATCATTGACCCTTAAAGTAGTCCCTCCGTTTGATTGCTTAGGTGCAATCATATTCACGGGCGCATCACATGGCTTTGGACACCATCGAAATGGATCAGTCATCCTTTTCATTCTATCTTCATCACCATCCTCATATGGGATACGTTGGACGTATGCAGATTGCTTAGCTGTTTCATGAACACTTTTAACATGAATTTCATTCAGAGTGATATCTTCATTCTCCACATTGTCACCATTATCGTAACAATAATCATTATCATAATGCTCATCATAATGATCATGATTATCATTATTCAGATAATCATCATTATTGTAGTTCTGATAATCGATACCATTTCCACCATCGTTGTCATCCTTACCATGTATAGGAGCATCCAGTTCGATGGTGGGATCATTACTTACTACTTTCGTTGGTTTGCTTTGACCAACATGTCCATCCTTGTTAACATGTACATCCTTGTTAGGTCGCAATGCTGAAGCTTCTGTTGTTCGCATGTTTAGAGTAACATATAATGGAATCAAATCGGTCGGATTCATTCGGCAATACTCTATGAATCCCATGACATCTTCATCGTCATCAATATGTGCTATCCCACCACGCAGTTTATTTAGACCATATGTCGCCTGCATGGACATTTGGAGATCATACGAAGTTGAATCAACGCGAAGTGCACCATAAACTTTCTCTTTCAACTTTTGCAAGTCAATCTCTGTTGGCAAAACCAACAACTTCACTTTACCACCCACGTATGTCATCACAGTTCCTTCTGTGGTCCACAGTCCGTTCCAAGATAAAAAACACGTACACCTCTCTTTGGTTGACATACTTCTACATTTAGTAAAATGGACACGTGATCAAAACATAATAAAGCCGATTCATATGTAAATGATGCTTAAATGCGACATGATACACCAAAATGCGACTCAAATGGGACAAGCTATACCAAAATGCGACCGCCAAATGCGACATGCTACATAAAATGCGACCGCCAAATGCGACATGGCTATGAATGCGACAAGCTATATGTTAGTCCTTGTCGCATTTGATTCTCTGTGTCGCATTTGAGCACCAGAATGCGACACATCGGGCGATAATGGCGGAATCGAAAAATGTCAAGATTCAAACAGATGCATTCGAATACCAACTGTGTATTTCTAGTAATGTGTATGAAAATGAAGAAATGATACTTACATGAACTTGAATGGGGTATGGATGTGCTTAGATCTTGGGTTGAGTTGATGAATTTTGCTGTGAGAATGTGAAAGTAGATGAAAGGGAAGGAGGAGATGGTTGTTATATAAGAATAAGGGTAGTTTTGTCCAAAATGGGTTTAAATGTCTAATTTGGTAAAATTGAAGCAATATGGGTTAGATATGTAAATTGGGGTCTTTAATTGGGTTAGATTAGTAATTATCCCCTTTTTTTGGCCTGTTAGGACTCCTTAAATCCAAATTATTATTTTTTGGCCTGGTAGACTCTCTGAAATCTTTTTTTTTAATTTTTTTACTTGTTCGGTCCTCTCTAAATCTAATTTTTTTTACATGTTAGGTTATTAAACGAAATCTAGCTTAATTTTGAGCAAGTTCGATTTAATATTTTTTTTTTTGCGAACGAACGTGTAAAATCGCCGTCCTGAACCGAATAATCCTTTATTCGCCATTGTCTATAAGTAACCCTGCTCGCGAGCTTTCGAACTGAATTCGTTATGCTCAAATTAACTTATTTATAAATTGAACCGAACATAATCGAGTTTTTATCAAACTGAACACCAAACCGCTAACAAAGGATTCGACTCATTTACAACCATACTTTTAAGTGGATGATCGTCTGATTAAAATTTTCTTTTGAAGTTTGGTTGAGTGAAATAATCTATACTATATATAATTACGGAAGCAGAGAGAAATGAGAAGAAGTGTTTTAGAGGTCTTTCTGATGAGTTGTCAACGTAGTAAAAAATCATATTAAAAATATTTAATTAATTAAAAATAATAAATTTATATTTATAATATATTAAAATAATTACTAGCCTATTAATTAAGAGTTACGAGAAGATGAAAAAACACAAAGCAAATGAAATCCAAAAGTCACAAATAAACTTCTATATAAAGTATGATAGATAGTATTCCACTATTATATTCATTGGTCACGATAGATAGTATTATATTTCTGAAGGTAAACATTCAATTTTTTTTCATATGTTGTAGTTATTTTGTTCTCAATTATGTTGTTGTTTTATTTTTATTAAACAATAGTTGTTATAGTTTCATCTTTCAGATTCATTTCTGTTGTAACCCAGGTTCTATACCTCTCGCTATATTATCAATGTTTTCTTTTTTATTTGTCTTTTTTTTTCCAAACTGATAGCTTCAATTGAAGAAATCCGACAGAAATAGAAGATGCATGAACAACTAAAACCGGAAAACACAAAAGTGTCAAAAATTACAAGAAATTCTTATGTTTCTCAAGGTAATTATTCGATTTTTTTTCATATGTTGTAGTTATTTTGGTTCTCAATTGTGTTGTTGTTTTCTTTTTATTAAACAATAGTTGTTATAGTTTCATTTTTCAGAGATGAAATTCCATTTCTGTCGTTACCCAGGTTCCATATCTCTCGCTACCTTATCCATGTTTTCTTTTTTATTTGTCTTTTTTTTTAAAATGACTAAAATAAAGATTTTGTAAATTTGTATTCTTTTTTAGTATATGTTGCTAGGTGTTATCGTTTCGATTGCTAACTCTTAACTAAAATTTAGATTTTCGGCTTTATATGAACTCAATTTTTGGCTTTCTCAATTGTACTGTTGTTTTATTTTTATTAAACAATTGTTGTTATAGTTTCATCTTTCAGAGATGAAATTCCATTTCTGTCGTTATCCAGATTCCATACCTCTCGCTACCTTATCCATGTTTTCTTTTTTATTTATTTATTTTTCAAAATGACTAAAATAAAAATTTTGTATATTTGCATTCTTTTTTAGTATATGTTCCTAGGTGTTATCGTTTTGATTGTTAACTCTAACTAAAATTTAGATTTTCGGCTTTTTATGAACTCAATTTTTAGTTTTAATTGAAGTTAGATTAATTTTTCTAATTCAGAACATGTTGAAATCCACTCATTTTTTTAGTTTGAGTTTAGTTAATTGACATGGATTGTATTTTTTATTTTTATGCATTTTGGTACAAATAGATATAAAGTTTCACACGATAGTTGTTCATTGAAGTTTGAGACATATTAAATAAAATATTAAAGAGATATTGGAATATTATACTTACAATGAAGTTTATTTCAATATAAATTATGTTATATTATTATTATTATTATCAAGAAGTTATTTTTTCCCAATTTTCTAGACAAGGAGATTGTAAGCGTCTAATACGCTTGATAAGATGTTTATTCTTGAAGAATGTGGATTATGCTAGATACGAATTCAATATCAAGGTAAATAAAAATAAATTTTGATGCTCAAAATCCTAAAGATGTACATTAATTATGGATATTGAGATAATTGCTTTTGCAACATTGGCTTATATAATTTTTAACTATTATATTATGGTTCGTACAAAATTGTTAGTATTTCAAGAGTTTTTAACAGATGAAAATGAAATATGATCATAGGACAAATTATTGAAAAATATTAATTAAGAAAATACTATTATTTGAATCTCTTTAAATTCTCAAATGTTTACAATTGCGATTTAATTCTATTTAACTAAAATTAATTTATGGACTTAATACTTCATTAAGAAAAAATAAAATATTTAATTAATGGGCAAAAAATATTTTCACTCTCCTCTTTATACGCTTATGTCTCGACATTCTCTCTTATTTTCAAAAAAAAAAATAACCCGAGAGGAAGATGGTTCTCTCCTAATTATCTTTTTCGTCCCTTCATTTTTTTTCAATTCTTTTTTTTTTTGTTTTTCTTACTTACAAAATTCAAGAATATATAATTATTCGAAAATATTAATGAAGTCAAATAAGTGATATCTGCGAGTATGACTGATATTCTATAGAGTGAAAGAATGAAGAACAAATTGATCGAATGTCTTGATGAGATATTACGAGATGAAAATAAGAGAAATCATCATCTTAAACTGATTCAATTATATATATTGAGTTATTGTAGCAGAATGAATAATTGAATTCGAATACTTGGTGATCATGAAATTCCATCAACCAAAATAATTATCATCAAGATGAATTTGTGACTAATTCTTACGAATTTTATTTTTTTATATGTAACATATTGAATTGATAAAGTTTCTTCACATGCAACATTAGAAAAGTATTGATTGTAATAGTTTATAGAATAATATATTGATGTTGCTTCCATTTTAACATAGATTGTAATTCTTTTGTATCGTAGATATAATATTTAATTTTAATTGTAGTTTAATTCAATTTTTGTTTAACCTATATTGTAATTCTTTTGTATCGTAAATATAATATTTAATTTTAATTATAGTTTAATTCAATTTTTGATTTTTTATTATATTTTAATATATTTCTCAATTAATCTGCTATTTTATTATTATTGTTTCACAGAATATTTAGAATATAAAAATGTATTAAAATTCCTAAAAAGTACAAATCATTGAATTTTGTAAAAATAAATAAATCATTCATCTTTAATTAAAATTCTATAAAAAAGTAGTCAATTATTTTTAAAATTAATTTAATTTGAATTATCATTAAAAAATATATATTAATTTCAAATATACATAATATAAATTTTTTTCATAGCATGATATAAAATTATTTAAAAGTAAATATGTCAATTTATTTATTTATCTAAATTATATAAAAGTTTCATAGCTCGTGCATCGTACGGGTTTTCGACTAGTAATAATAATAAAAAAAAAAAGGAGCATTTACTTCAACAAAAAAAAAAAAAAAAAGAGGAGTATAAATATTTGTTGTTAGGAAATAAATTCAACGAATTAACGGCATAAGTTTGAAGGAAGGATAGGGGAAGAACGTAATAAGAGTAAAAGGGAAAGGGTAAATTCGTAATAACAAAAACCCCCAATTCCCAGCGAAGACGAAGAGTGGGGTGTGGGGGGTAAATACGTTTTCAAAACCCTCGCTTGCTCAAACCCAAACCCCTCTCTCCGCCCAAAGCCGTTCTTTCTTCTTCTTCTTTTCTATAAATGCAAACCCTAATCTTTCTTTCATATCTTTTCAGATTATAGATATAGATAGGTACATATAAACCCCCTGATATATAAAGCTTTGTTTTTGTTTTCTTCTCGGCCTTTTTGATTTGTATTTTTCTGTTGATTTTGATTTTGAAGTGTAGTGAGAGATGGTCGCCCGTGCTAGTAATACTACTTCTGCTGCTAACACTACTGCGACGCAATCACAGTCACATACACTCTCTGCGGGAGTCAGGAAAACGATACAATCAATCAAGGAAATTGTGGGCAATTTCTCTGATTCTGATATTTACATGGCCCTAAAAGAGTACAATATGGATCCTAATGAGACCACCCAGAGATTGCTTCATCAAGGTCCGTCTTTTACCACTTATTTGGTGTGCATTGTCATTTTCTCAATTCCTTCTTTATTGTTTCTTTGCCCTTTCGATGATGCGCAATTGGTCTTCCCGTGCCCTTTTTTTGAGTTTCTGAATGAGCTTTTTTGAGGTTTATTATCTAAGAGTTATCTTTTGGGATTTTTGTTTCTCGGCATGCTTTTTTTTTGGCTTTGGTTTGGCATTTCTCAGCGTTTTGATTCGTGGGTATATGTTGCTTTCCGCTATTTGAGAGTTTCTGAGGTTAGAATCAATGGGATTGCCAATGCTGTTTTTTCTACAATTAATGGGGTTTCAAGGTTAAGTTCCCCATTTGCTTTGCTCGGTTTCTCACTCCATTTGCCAGGTTCCTGTGTGTTTTTAGTGTTTCCAATTGATATATAGTAGCTATTTCTTTCCTAACATAAATTAAAGCAACTCAACTTTCCCCCGATAAATAAGTTACTATTTGTTGCTTTTGGCTTTACACTTATGTGTCTTAGAGCAATTGTTGAAGTTGAAAATGAATGGAAATGTTAAAGAGTCTTTTTTGTCAAGTTTTAGTGCTGTTACTGGATTCAGGTGATCAATTCAATTGATATGTCGTATGATTCTGCTTGGTTTCTATAGTTCATCCATTGCACTTGTGTCATTGTAGTTGTTATGGATAGTCTTCTTTTTTTTGTGCATTTGCTGCTTCCTTAATGGTGGCACTGCGCATAGTGTTGTTTTTTTAATTTTCTATCTTCTTGCAAGTCTTTTTGGACTTCGGTTATAATTGTTGACAAAGTTAGATAAGCTGATTTATGGCTTTATGGCTGTACTTTATTTGCTGACTTATGGCTGTACTCTAGACTTTCTGTTAGTCTATAAAATTGTGTTTGGCTTCTGCTTGATTTTTGGAAATTTTGAAGGGAAGGCAGCATAAAGTATGTTTGCCTTTATGTTTTTATTTTTGTTGTTGGGATTGGAGGGAAGAAATCTTTTGAAGAGAAAAGCTTAAATTTCTTGATGGCAGGCTGTGCCATGTCAGTTTCCTCCTTGGGCTGACTTCTGTTTTTCTTTATTTATCAGAGGGTAAATTTTAGCCTGTAAAGATCATAATTCTGATTTCAACTATATTCTTTTTCTTTTTGGTTTTCATCAGATCCATATCATGAAGTGAAGAGTCGAAGAGACAAGAGAAAAGAGGTACAATCTTGTACTACATTGTTCCTTTCCTTTGGAGATCCCTCTCTCTCTTGCTTTTTGTCCCTTTGTTTAGGAATGAGACCTTTGTGGATACGTATTCCTTTGCTTATCTTGATTTCTTGAATTTTACATCTATGGCTTAAACCTAGTATATTGAAGCTGTTCGTCAATTGTTCCATAATCTTTCTGAGCAGTCTTTGTTTTGGTTTTATCATTTTCTGGTCAGGCACACATGATTATCTTGTGACATGGGAAGCCTGTGTAAAAATAATAACTTTTGTCCTCACTTTTCCTTATTATAGTTGAAAAGCTGTGATGGGTGTGATAATGAAGGAATTTTGTATTGATTCATATGTTTAAAATTGTTTTTCCATTGTATTGCGTATGCATATGTTTTGATAACAAAAAGAATATGGTTTGATTGACAAATCCTGATGGTTTTTATCGACTCATTTGCCTAATATTCATTTCATACTTTAAGCTTAATTCTTTAAGATTCATTTCTTAATTTAAGTTCAATTCTAACATTTTTTTCATGATTCTGTATGCTTATTGCCTCAGAGTATGGGTTACAGGGGTTCTGTGGATGTAATAAAAAAATCTGAGAATGTGGGTCAAGGGATAAAACATCGTGCATTTCCAGATCGTAATGCTCGACAAGTAGTACACACTCAAAATGCTGCATATGGAAATGCCAGAACTAATCGGGAGTTCCGTGTTGTGAGAGACAACAGAGTCAACCAAAATACAACGAGAGAACCAAAGCTTGCCTTGCAGCAAGGTTCAGCATCCAGCAATGAGCATCGTGTTGCAGTTGTTACTGAAAAGGGGTACGTTATTTGGGTTTTCTTCTGCTCTTTCCCCACTTTATAATCTTCATTCTTTTTTGGTGGCTGGCAAGAATCAATTCAGTTGTGTTCCATTATCTGCACTTAGTTATAAGTGAAAATTACTAGATTGAGATGTTAAGTAATTTTCTGTCCTTTAGGAGGGGTTGCATTGCATGTAATTGCAGCGATACATTAAGTGCCCTTGTGTTTGTGCTGAGTATTGGCTCTTTTGTCCAATATTTCTTTCGAGATAATTATTTCCAACATATGATTCATGAACTTCATGCATTTCTTTGATAACCCAAAGCACATAGACCCTTTAAAGTGTGCTGCATTAGCTTGCAAGAAATCTGTTCTTGTGTTTGTCTTTATTGATTTGAATCATAGTTTTGACACTCCTTGAAGTAGCGTAATTATGAAAGATTCCTATCTTATTATGATGATTCCAAAATTATTTATTTCTAAAAATGTCAATCTCCTTCCACCTCTTCTTTCTTTTGCTATCAAATTGTTTTAGGAAGTTAATTTGGTGTTTCTGGCTGGATTAGAATTCTGCATTGAATTTATGCCATTGCCAGCATATTGGTTTTTCTTTGTAAAATGGTTTAGAGATATCTGTTTCCAATTTCTAACCTTTGTAGAGGTTGTGCCTATATTGGTAAACTTTATCTTGCAAGTTCTTGACTATTGCTTTTTCAGCATTGAACTATTTTCTGTTCCATTCGAAAATTGAATTTGGTTTTCATTTGCTTACAGCAGCTCATCAGGAATATCTGGCAGTGGAAAATCTGGTATTCGGAATTTGTCTCAACCTTCTAATGGGTCTACTGATTCACAATCTAGACACACCAGAGATTCTATGTCAAATTTCACAGACAGGAAAGTAGCATTTGATGATAAGAGAGCTGTAATCCCAAGTGCTGCAACACGGGTACATGTAATAAAATCCAATTCTCAACATCATTCTGCATCACTGCCCTCCAGCAATTCTGTTGTTGGTGTGTATTCCTCTTCAACAGACCCTGTTCATGTGCCGTCTCCTGAATCCAGATCAATTGCTGCAGTTGGAGCTATTAAGCGTGAGGTTGGGGTAGTTGGTGGTCGCAGGCAGTCTTCTGAAAGTGCAGTTAAAAACACTTCTGCATCTAGTAGTTCTTTTCCAAATGCAGCTCTAGGAAGGGATGGTTCATTGTCAGAATCATTTCGACCTTTCCTTGCGATTCCCAAGAGCGATGAAGTTAGTCAAACTGTTGCAACCGAATCTGTCATGCCCAATGTTTCTGTCAGCAGGGCATTCTTAAGCAATCAGTATGGCAGGCCACATCAAGCAACTGTGGGTCATCAAAAGGGTAATTCTTTTGGAATTTTTCCTTTGCGGTAAATTAACTTTAAAACATTGTTGTTCCTTGGCCTTTTTTTTACTTCTTATTTTTCCTCTTTTTGCTTTGTTTGATTGTGAGTAATCTCTTGTTTGCGATGCAGTTACAGTGTTTCTCTTTGCTTAGGGGATCAATGCCTTAATTCTTGCCCTTCCTAAACATACTTAGTGTGTTTGATACTAATGTATGCTTGTAATTTTTCTAAGATAGCCTTGGCGCACGATAAAAGTTGTTGTCGTGTGACCGAGAGATCACGGGTTCGAGTCTTAGGAGCGGCCTCTTGTTAAAAAATTTGGCAGGGAAAGGCTTGCCCCCAATACACCCTTGTGGTGGGACCCCTCCCCGGACCCTCGCTTGGGAGGGACGCGTAGTGCACCCGGCCGCCCTTTATTGATTACTAGTTCTTTTGTGGTTATTCTATTGGTTTTATTTCACATGAAGATTGATTTTGTTTTTACAAGTACATTTTTATGATGAGGCATTGTTGAAGTACATCACATGTCTTTACCTTGCAATATTCTTGTTGTGTTGTGACTCTATCATTCTTGGGGTCCGTATGGTGTGCTGTAATGCAATGTAATCAAGGTCGTAATGTAATCAAAGTTGTAATGTAATCAAAGTTGTAATGTAATGGAATGAGATAGTGATTCTATTACCATGTTTGGTTGACAATTAAAAAGAAAATGATGGAATGTAATTACCATTACAATACTTATGTTTTCCTAATTAAATGTAATCATAAAATTTTATTTTCATGATTAAAATCAACGAAAAACGTGAAAAACACGAAAAATGTGAAAAATCAAATCGAAATCAAATACAAAATTAGATTAACTGAATTTAATAAATTAGTTTATAGTTTTTCGCTTTTTCATATTTTTTTTTTACATTTTTCTCGTTTCTTTTAATTTCCATTTTCAACATTTTTCACCTTTTTTTTAATCTCCATTTTCAACATTTTTCACCGTTTTTCTATTTTCGCATTTTTTCGTTTTTTTTTTTCTTTTTTCATGTTTTTCTACTTTTTGCGTTTTTGACAAGAATGAGAGGTGAGATTTGACAAATGAGAGGTTAGATGAAGCTTTGCAAGTAAGAATTAGGATATGTTTTGAATGTAATGAGAATTTAAGTCATTTTTCTATGTAATGGGGATTACAAGATTTGTTCAACAAAATTTAACTCATGGTTTCCTCATTCCATTACAATAAAATTGTAACATGCAACCAAACATGGTAATGAGCCTTCAATGTAATGGCCATTCCATTACAAAGGTCATTACATCTTACCAAACGGGACCTTAATGTTTGTTTCATTTCTGTTCATGTGCATGATATCTACTTCTGTTTGAGTATAATTATGACTCTTTCCTTTTGAAGTTTCTTTCTTTTTAAGTATTACAAGTTTTTGGATAGCAAAAGTATGAATTTTTACTTGTAGTAGTGGTTTAATTGGCAAATAAATCTCTAATGTTGGTGTATTCCTTTGATGGATTAATGTGCCCAGCATTTGTTAAGCTTCCCCCTTTTTAAGTTGTTTTTGGATTTCATCGACCCTGAAAGGCCATAGTTTACTCCGGCATTTTTGTGCAGCTTCTCAGCATAATAAAGAATGGAAACCAAAATCAAACCAAAAAACAAGTGTTGGTAGCCCTGGAGTGATTGGAACACCTACAAAATCGAACTCACCTCAAGCTGACAACTCTAAGGACTTAGAGTCGGATGCAGCTGATTTGCAGGATAAGCTTTCACGAGCGAATATCTATGAAAATCAGAATGTAATCATAGCACAACATATTCGAGTACCTGAAACTGAGAGGTGCAGACTAACCTTTGGAAGTTTTGGGGTGGAGTTTGATTCTACCAGAAATGTTGCTGCTGGGTTCCAAGCTGTTGGTGTAACAGAAGATTCTACAGAGTCTACTGCAAGGTTCGTATTTGATTTCATTCAGACGAATTGTAATAAAAATGTGGAACATTTGAACTTGAAGAGTGTAATATAAAACTCTAGTTCGTAACTATTTGCAACAGTCATGAACTCTGAGATAGAAAGGGATAAGATTAGACAAGCTATTAAAAGAGGCAAAATTAGAATCAATAAAGGGCGGCCCGGTCGCACTACACGTCCCCGCTGAGCGAGGGTCCGGGGAGGGGTCCCACCACAAGGGTGTACTGGGGGCAAGACTTCCCCTGCCAATTTATTTGGCAAGAGGCCGCTCCTAAGACTCGAACCCGTGACCTCTTGGTCACACGACAACAACGTTTACCGTTGCGCCAAGGCTCGCCCTCTCAAAATTAGAATCAATAGGATAAATAAAATTGTAATGTAATAAAGTGAGTTTTGGAGAGAAAAAAGTTGGCCGAAATGGTACAATGATTATTCAGTTCTCCATTCATACAAGTCCTCAGAAATATGCTTATGCATGTTTGATTGGACATTATAACTGAGTTAATAACAATGTCATCTTAATTCTCATTTATCTAAACTAAAAACCAAAGGATAATTGCAGCTTGTCAGTATCTGTACCAGAGACTTCCAGCGATGATACTTCTGCCAAGAAGCAGGTAGAGCTAGTAGACGAACAAGTTAGAAATTCTGAGTCTGATTCGCCAGCATCGGGTGTAGTGTCTGAGCATCAATTACCTGAAAAAGCTTCAAGTCCTCCAAATTTGGACAATTATGCTGATATTGGCTTAGTTCGGGATGATAGTCCATCATATACTCCTCCTGAGTCACAGCAGCAGCAAGATCCTCCTGAATTACCAAGCTTTTCTGTGAGTTCATTTCTTTGATTGTTGAAAGTTTATTTGCTATTGTAGGTGCTTACCAAGAGTTCAAGCTTCTAGTTGAAATAAACATTTGCATTTTATTGAGGACCTGTTTGAAAACTAATTTTAACTTGTGATGTCTTTTTGTTGTCCAAGCAGGGTTATGATCCCCAGACTGGTTATGACATGTCATATTTCAGACCGGCAATTGATGAAGCTGTTCGAGGACAGGGTCTGCCGTCACCACATGAGGTAATTTGCTACTGCATAAATATGTTTGTGTAGTTTACTGGCCATCCGTTTTGTCTGCTCATTATGCAAGCATGGATAAAATGTGTATTTGTCTTCTATAATGTCTGTTGCTGCAGATGTGCAAGAGAAGTTGTCAATGCCATATTGGTTTTATTTTCTCTTTTAAATTTGGAGATATATAATTACAAGATGGCTATGTTGCACGGAAACGAAAACGAAAACGGATACGGAAACTGAAACGGAAACATACTGGGAAACGTAATTTCTGGAAAACATAGGAAACGGAAACGTGAGGGAAACGTGTAAATATTAAAAATATAAGGGCATATTTATAAATATTAAAAATATAATAATACATTAAATAAAAACATGATTGAAGAACAAGATGAAGAAAGTCCAAGCTCAATCAATATTCAAGAGACAAGGATTATAGGAGAAAGAAATATGGATAAGTTCTTTAAATTGAAGGATACAAGGAAGTAATTATCTCTCAAATAGAAAGTTTCAATTTTACTAATCTTAGATTGAGCACGAACTGCAAAATAGAAAGTTTGAATTTCCAAAATTTTAATCGAAATTGGTAGGGAAAACCATTTAAAAACTGAGAGACGCTTTTCATATTTTTGGTAATTACGGAAACGTGCTCGGAAAGTTTCGTATCAGTGTCCGAGAGTTTCCGTTTCCCACACCTGCCGGAAACGGGGAAACGCTTGTCATGAAGAGTTTCCGTGCATTATAGCAAGATGGAAATTCTGCTCTGCCTTTTCATGATGGTTTCTGGAATGGGAAAAAATGTCATGTTTGGTTGCTAAGCATCTGAACAATTTAGCTAATGCTAGGCTGATTCATGTGTAAAGGATCTGTTTTAAAACCTGTTACTTTCGTCTTCTCAGCTTATTGTGGTATTCATATATGGAATTTGGCATTTTGTGGTTTCCATTGACATTTATTGATGTTCATCGACAGGCCTTAACCTCACATACAGCCAACAGTATGCCAGCTTCATCAATACCCATGTTACAACAGCAGCAGCAGCCACAGATGGCCCAGATGTACCCACAAGTTCATGTTTCACATTTTGCTAACCTTATGCCTTATCGTCAGTTCCTTTCTCCAGTTTATGTTCCGCAGATGGCCATGCCTGGCTATTCTAGTAACCCTGCCTATCCACATCCATCGAATGGTAGCAGTTACTTGCTGATGCCTGGAGGTAGTTCTCATCTTGGTGCAAATGGCCTGAAATATGGGATCCAGCAGTTTAAGCCAGTTCCTGGTGGCAGTCCCACTGGGTTTGGGAATTTCACTAGTCCGGCTGGGTATGCAATGAATGCTCCTGGTGTTGTTGGAAGTGCAACTGGCCTTGAAGATTCATCTCGAATCAAGTATAAAGATGGGAATCTCTATGTACCTAATCCACAGGTAAACATTTGTTAAGTTGAACATTGAGAAACTAACAATCTTATTCTTTCTGATAAACTTGGTTGATTTAACCACCCTACTCCAAAGTTTGCCCACTTCCTTGTCAGTTGACGTGATTAATGTTTTTCTCTATCCGTTGAGATACTTCTCTATATGAACCTGAGTATGCCTTGAAAAGTCATTGTTAGTGTTCCAATCGGACCGAACTTGTATGGTTTTGTTTGGGATAAGATAAAGGGGTTCATTAAACTAAAGGGGTATTTTGAGTAGAAGATATTGAATTTTGTGGGTTCATCTAAACTGAAAGAGGACTGAACTTGTTTTTTAGAATGAAATCGTAATTTCTTTTAATGTATAAAAAGATTCTAACAAATTACCAAAACCAGTACGAACTGGTATAGTTCAGGTTTAAGATTCTATTAAATCCTAAACTGCCCTTCAGGAGCTGTGGCCACTGCTACTGCCTTATATGTTGACTTTGAAATGGTGAATAACATTATTTGACTTTGAATCTAATATGCAGGCTGAGACATCTGAAATTTGGGTTCAGAATGCAAGGGAGCTTCAGAGTTTGCAGTCTGCTCAGTACTATAACATGGCTGGGCAAACACCTCATGGTGCTTACATGCCATCCCATACTGGTCACTCTTCATTTAATGCAGCTACACAATCTTCTCACATGCAATTCCCGGGCTTATATCCGCCACCTCCTCCAACACCTGCTGGAATGGCAAACCCACACCATTTGAGTCAAGTTATGGGTGGCAATGTTGGAGTTGGGGTTGCCCCAGCTGCACCTGGTGCCCAAGTTGGTGCCTACCAGCAGCCTCAATTGGGCCACTTCAACTGGACAACGAACTTCTGAAACGTAAATGTGCATCTGACCCCTTGTTTGTAAGGGACTCGAGTAGTAATACAAAGTTTAGTTTTCTTTATGAAATGAGTAACCCTTATAATCTTTTTTCTATTCAATGCATATCTTATGTTCAATTTTTCATATTCTCGAACTATCTTCTGCATAACGTTTATGATCCCCTGTCTGCAAGTCCGTGCAACTGACTATCAGGTTTATTAGAGTTTCTGATGGCATAATGCTTGGATATACAAAACTAAAGCAGACTACATATCGACGTGTACTTAGGTTTGGTCAGAAGAATATATAAATTTGAAATCAAATTCCCTGTATCCAGAAAGTAAAGATGTGATTCATGATGATCAGATTTGCTTTATTCTTCTTCTCTTTATGTTGGAGTATATGGGAGACAACGATGGTTTCTTTTTGGTGGGTAGTGTTTCTCTTTTATCAGAGAAAGGGATGAATGTTTGTTCTCTTTAGAGATGAAAGTGCTTTCTTCCTCGGGATCAACAACATTTTGCTTTTTCATGTTTCATGCTCACAAGAACAAACAAGGTTGGTTCCTCTCTCTCTCTCTTCTCTCTACTTTTCCTAAAGCATTCATTCCTTTAATCTGAAATCTTTGTCCTTTTTGGCTGTCTACATCAAATCAAATGAATTTCATCTGTTCAAATTTTATGGTTGCTAACTAACTTAAATTAAACTAAATTAAAACTGCTTTTGCCTTTAAGGAATTTCAATTAAAGTATTGATCTGTCCATATTGTAAACTTTAAACTACTCTTTTTGGAATTCATTACCAGTAATTCTATGCAATTCTAACTTAGTATACCTAAGATGGAATCTTGTTAGGATTCTTGGACTATTGAGGTGTGTGGAAATGAGATATAATTTAGTTAACCAAGATATTGTGTGAAATGAAGAACAATTGATATCTATGTTGCACGGAAATGGATAGGAGATGTAGAAACACTGTTAAAGAGGAGTGTGAGGGAAGATAGATTTAAAGTAATAAAAATGAGTATATGGATGGTTGGAAAGAGGAAGATGGTTATAAAGTTGCACGTGTGAGAGCTGACAGAATGTCTGTGAATGTCATTACTTGGTTGTGGTCCTCTTCTCTTGGCCTTGTAGCATGCCTTCCTTTTTATGTATATCTCTGGAAAAAGAGAAAAAAACATGAGGGAGATGATTATGGAAACTCACTCGTGCAAGATATGAATGGTGTGCCGTCTTCTTCATTATTCCTTTGCCTAGAATTCAGTATCTGTGATGGATAAGTAATGAGACAGTGGGAGACAATCAAAAGAGTTTATGAATTTCCAACTTTGGTCCCCTATTTGTTTTAGCATCCTAAAGCAATTGGATATGCATGGATACAAAATGAATTTTCAGATTCTGTTTTTCACTTAAACACATTTGGAGGGACTATAATAAAGAGTTCTATACATAATTATCTTAAAGAGTTCTAAGCACATTCACACCTAGAAATCATAGTTTAATCGAGTTAAGCTAAGGGGCCGTTTGGTTCACACAGGGGTAACAGAATGGAATCAAGAAATGGAAACAAGAAGAAAAAAATGGAATGACCCTGACTTTCATTCTCTGTCTGTTTCAGTTCCGCAAAGGAATGATATACCCATTATTCCCTTTGTGGCTGTTTGGTTCAAAGGAGGTAATAAACTAGAATTGTGTTTTTAATAATAATTTCTATACATACATGTGCCTATATTAATAAATTAATCACATGTAGAATGAAAATAAATTTATTCAACCATTAAAATTAAAAGACAATGAAACTAAAGAAACTGAAATAAAATAAATCAAAGAAAATGCATATATATTCTATTTTAGAAAGAAAATAATTATAAAATAATTAAAAATAAATACTAAAACCGAATAATATGATAAAAGAAAAATATTTGTCATATAAGGATCAAAATAAAAATAAAAAAGTAAAAATTGGTCAAAAATATTTTTTGAGAATAAATAAATAATATATAAGAATAAGGATCAAAAGTGAAATTAATCCAAAGATTAAAAAAGTAAAAATGAATAAATATATGGACCAAAATAAAAATTAAAAACAAAATAGAGACTAAAATGAAATTTTATAAGGAGAGTAGATGTTCAAATTAGTGTGAGAGATGAGAAAGGGAATGGAAAACCTTGGGGGGTGGGGGAATGAGATTAGAGGAGTTAGGGGTAAACTCAAAACTAAAGAAGGGTAAAGGAAATGATTGAATTGATAAAAAAAACACAAACAAAAGGAATGAAACCTCATCTTTCTCTTACCCTTTTCTCCTTTTCTGAAACCCCCAAAATAAACCACCCCTAAGCTCTTCCTCATTACTCTTTGCTATCGCCAGATCTCCCCTTGTGCTATAGCCTAGAGATGGGTTGAGAGTATGTACACGCACTCTTGAACCTAAAATTTGTAACTTTCTATTTTAATTTGTTTTATTGTTATAATGCATTACCTCCATTTCATAAAGGTAAAATCCTTAATTTCTATACAACTATCTAAAAAGACATGTAATATGAAACAGAGGGAGTATTTTTTTATGATTTGTAAGATTAATTTCCATTATCAAGTGTCTATATAGAATATGAGGCGTGGAATGAAGATCCGAAAATGGGTGAACATTTGATTTTATCTTTCTTTTTCGGGTCCGTGTATTGCGAGAATTCTATTTTTGTTTTCCATATCCTTTCAACTGAAAATACAATAAATTTTTTTAATAATGAATGAAAAGTATGTTAGGATGTTGAGTAGGAACCAGGCGTTTTGAAGGCGCTTCCTATTTCCTTCCAGGAAAATATTGATCTTCTCCAAATGTACCTGATTTTTCGAATTGGTGCAAGTTTTTTTGCAAGGAATTTCTATAACCTTCTTGGACCTAGTCCAGGTAGCGACTCCATTCTTGATAACAGACACTGACGAGCTTATCGTGAAGGAAAATAGACAAGCCTACGCACAACGGAAATATAAAATTTTATCTATTTCTCTTTTTCCAAGATTCGTTGATCGTATTTCATATAAAGATGGATTAAACAAGTGTACCTTTTTTTTATGATCTATCTATCATTGCAAACGAAGTTTTCACAAACTTCTTAACCGTATTTCAGGAACAATGAAATCAATAGAAATGAAAACGGTTAGTAATTAACCAATGAATAACAATCTAAATTGATTGTCTCTAAAGGAATTGACACGAGATCAAAGAGAGAATAAACGAAAGAGTAATTAGACGATTGGAGTTCTGAAGAATTTCTTTCCTTTGAATAATGCATGGCCGAATTCTATAGCTATGGGGTCTATTTATAGCCTCTAAAATATTAACTTTAATCGCATTAGGTTAAAACTCTTAATTAGAATCCTATTTCGAATAGGTTTACTAATTAGATAAATAAATACAAATATTATTTTTATCTATATCTTAATATAAATAAATAACAATCCTAATTAGATATTTATTTATGTTAGAGATTTAATTAATTAGAAATATAATCACATTAAACCTTCTAATTAGTATTATCATATAATTAGATAATTTAACTATAACTAAAATCTAATTATAATCATCAATTAAATTATCTTATCCCTAATATGTATATTTCGGCACCCATATATCTCCACCCTCACAATTACTATTTCGTCCTTCGATTCCAAGTCCCATGTGCGACCCAATAAGTTTTTACCGCTACTAGCCTTATATATATATATATATATATATATATATATATATTGGAATTAATTCAACTTGATTAATTTCAACTAAATATATAACAGAATGAGTTCGAAAACTGTTACTAGCAGAACCGTAAACATTTCCCCAGAACGATAAGAAGCTAGGTTAATACTGATGTTTACCTTTCTGCATTAGGTCTAGTAATTCGATCATTCATCAGCTATATCCTTAGACAAATTCGTAACTATGGAATATGTCAAGTTACATATAATGAGACGTCTATTTTACTTGTCAGGGTAGAATTAACTCTGAATAGATAGGTTAAGTAAAATCTCCATTTCAACTCTTAACCCTATCACTTTGCAAGGATTTCCAGTCAATTCTCCACAAGAGGCCATTGATATATCTCATAACTATTAGGAGTGATGAATGCTCAATCTAACATTAATACCCTACAATTAATTTATGTGATATCCGACGCATACTCACACACCCCTGAGTCATCCCTGTTATGGATCGTGTTTAAACAGAGTCTAAGTATCACACTCCACAATCCAGAATCATTAATTAGTGTTTATTTGAGTTTGAGGATTATTTATACCTACTAATACCATTTGAGACGAAATGAGTGACATTTAGAGAAATCCATCCATCTTGTTATCGCAAGTCCGGTCCCCAATCCTAATGAACTCCTTCATCAGATCCACACAATTTCCTAGATATATCCATATCTAAAGCTTGTGAGATTAGCTCCATGTTCACAACAGAAAACACTATTACATACAAGTATCAACAACACTATGTTGATCCCATGAAATATTACTTGACTTGGGGGTTGTTTTAAGTTTGTTGATTTATTATAAAGTATAGTCTCACTTCATGCTTGTATGAACACTTTATGATTACTTAAATAAACTTGGGATTTCTTTTATTTAACTTAATTAGTTCCGTTAAAAGATTAATGCCTTTATATGGTTAAACATACTATATCTTATCAAACAAGCATTAATGAACGATTCATTTACAAATAGTTATATCATACAACAATTGTCTACATGACATTAAACCCCAACATATCGAACTTTCTAGTTGCGTCCGATCTCAAACAGTTCCCTATGCGTCATGGTGGACTTCCCACGGGCGAAAGCCTAGTTCGAGGTAGGCTCCACCGACAAACGGTAAAACGTTGTTATTATTATTATATGTTAATAAGGGTAAAGTTTCTAAATTTGTTTAAAATGATTTGTATTTTAAATTATCTAAAATATTCTCTTATTACCGGGTAGGGTTAATAGATAACTTTAGTTAATAGATAACTTTAAGCAAGTTAACTAAGCAAGTAAGATATTGTTAAAATAGAGCTAGGGATATTAGGCCCCTCCAAAAAAAAATAGCATGATGGAAAAAAATAGAAAAAGGAAAATAGAATGAGAGGTAATGTGATCCTTAGTTGTATAGTATTGGTAATGTCCCACAGTTGAATGAAGATGTAGAAATATGATGAAGGCATGGTCCTTCTCCTTCTTAATGCTTGAGTTCATATGTATGAGAGGTCTATACACTAGCTAGGCTTGGCATGCTACTTCTTTTTATTTATATCTATTTGTGGAATCCACCAAACATGCATTTGTAATTGTTGTTTGTGACCCATTTTTTCATGAATAATCAAATCAAAACCAAACATTTTCTATCTCTTCTTGCTGCTTTCATGACCTACACTATTATGATTTCCAACTACTACTTCTTTCCAACTTATTATGTCTTTCTTTCCTTTGACTTCTGAACTTTAAAATCGAAAATTATATAATGATTATTTTTACTGTTGATAAAGTCAAAATAATCTATTACGAGAATGTAACTTGTTTAGAATCATATTTTCTATAGAACGTTTTCGATTTTTTCATTTGTGATTTTTAGAGCGTTTTCTCTCCAAACATAACCATTTTCTCTTTTAGTAAAAAAAAAACCCTAAATGATCTTACCTTGCTTTGTCAACCTTGCCAGAAGGCATCTTCAAATGGATTTATGTTGCTCAGGTTATATTAATCCAATGGAGCCAAATATTCATGTGTTAAAATTCTGTAAGAGGGCAAGAGAGGAGCGAAAATGCTTTTCCGATGGTTGGAGACCGGATAAATGTCGCGGGGATAATATAACAGACTAGTTGGGGCTGATATTTAAGTCTTTGCCTAGGAATTTATTTTCAATTTTCGCTGCTACAGTTTGGTTAATATGATTCGAACAGAACACGAGATTAGAGAAGAAGAGAGCAGAGAGGTCAGAAATTCTCTTGTTCGGGCCGAGTCTCTACTGAAGGAATGAACTTCGGTGGCAAGCATTAATGATGACGTTAAATAAGCTGTTGTCTCGCTACAAAATTTCAAATGAATGTTGATGCTTCGTTCGGTCAGGATGGAGAAGTCTGTGGTGGTGGAGCAGTAATCCAAGATGAGAAAGGGCATGTTATGTTGGTTGCTGGGGTTCCGGTATGTTCATGTCTGAACCCGAAAGTAGCAGAAGCAGTAGCATTGAGGGAATGTCTTCAAATTGCAGCAGAGGCAGATTTCATTGTATTATTAGTGGAATCAGATGCTAAAAACCTAGTTGACATGCTGAATGGGAAACTAATTCCTGCTACTGATGTTGCATTTCTGGTAGAACATATTGCAGAAAAGGGAGCTCAATTCCATGAACTAGACTTTACTCACGTCAAGCGGAACAATAACAAGCCAACACATGAGCTTGTGAAATGGGGGTCAACGCTCAATGCTTTTCGAGTTCTAATAGAAGAAGTTCCTAGTTTCATTTTACCTTTTATTGTCGAGACTGTTATAATTGTTTAATGTTTTTTTTTGTTATTCTATTAATTGATTATATATATAAAAAAATTAAAGTTATTTAGGATAACATTTCCATCATCTCTGCAGTAGAGGATTAAGGGCCATTACATTAATACGTGCAAAGTTCAAGGATCATAATATCAGGTTTTGTAATCTATAGGCAAAATGGAAGTATAGAAAAAGCTAAGAGACCATGGGTGTAGTTTACAATCATTTCATGTGTTGTCAATCTTACAATTTTTAACTTATTCAAATATAGACGATATCAAAATTCACATGATTAAGTTTAATGGTCATCTATCAATCTCATAATTTAAAAGAGAAATTTGTTTTGCTAACAAGGTTGGCAATGAAGTCAATTAGGTTCATCATTCAACACATTCTTTAAAAATAAAAGTAGCATAATAAAATTGATACATTTTAACCTTTTATTTCTAATAACATTGTGAATAAGTGACTAGGAGCTTAAGGTTACAACTAATCTCCTTAACTTGTTTATTTGAAACAAATAACCCCTAAATTCAAAAAACATTCAACATAACGTTAGAGTAAAAATAAAAGATGTACAAAATATTTACTGCTATATCTAACTAATTTGTTGATATATTAGCAAAGGAGCAAAAAAAAAAAAAAATCCTGAAATATGTTAAACTAATTGAGAGGTTATTTGTTACAAATAAGCAAGTTGAGAGGATTAGTTAAAACATTTGGAAGTTCAGGGGTAGTTGCAGTTTTTGGACATCTTGTAGGGTTGGGAATGTATTAGACCTTTTTCTTTTATGTGAGGAGTAGTGGCGGAGTCGGAACAACATACTCGAGAATAGTACATGAAAATATATTAAAAATTATAGATTTTTTTAATATTTTGTCACAAATTGTGTCACTATTTCCAAATTTGTCCAACAATGGAATAGCCAATGAAAACTATATATTTAGAGACAATTTGTTTTGTCACTAATTATTTATTTAAAAATTTCTCCCCTCGTGAGGAATTTTTATTGAGTAGGAAGTTTTTTTTTTGGGTTACAGTGAGATAAGATCCAAACGTACAGATGATGTTCGTTACTCTCTCTTGCCATATAAAATAGAACAACTTAGGAATCAAGTTCCATAGTAACTTTATAAAAACCCTTATCCCAAGCTACCCAAATCCCAAAGAGTAGACTTAAATCTCACTGATGGTGTCTGAAAAACACTCAAGTTGATGAGGAATCCTCTTAACTAGACACAATTTGAATCTCGAATAATACCGCTAATAGTAGCAACCCTTAGACTGCCTTTACTAGATCCATCCCAATTAACTTTCCTCCACCCCGGTCTGGGCAGATGACACTTCTCTAATATTATGTAATTTTTCCAATCAAAATTGC
This sequence comes from Euphorbia lathyris, assembly GCF_963576675.1. NCBI lineage: Eukaryota > Viridiplantae > Streptophyta > Magnoliopsida > Malpighiales > Euphorbiaceae > Euphorbia > Euphorbia lathyris. Next base: position 84,776,312 of record NC_088912.1, read on the forward strand.
TTCATAACTTACGAAGTGTGAATGTTAAAGGGACGTTTATTTTAGGGGTTTCAGCAAATGGTAAGGGAAAGAGGAGGTTCCGTTCCTTCTGTGGGCGTTTGTTTCATTAAATCAATCATTTTTTTTTACCTCTTTTCAGTTTTGGGTTTACCTCTAACTCCTATAGTCTCATTCTCCAACCCTCCTAAAATTTTCTATTCTCTTTCCTCTCATTTACTACCTTGAACCTCCACACTCCTCATAAAATTCTACTTTACCCTCTATTTTATTTTTTAATTTTTTATTTTAGTCCATATATTTATTTATTTTTACTTTTTTTATCCTTAAATGAATTTCATTTTTGGTCCTTATACTTATATATTTTTAATTTTTTTCCTCAATTTTTTTGATCAAATTTTACTTTTTGATTGTCCTATTAGTCCTTGTACTCATTTGTTTATAATTTTTCTCCTATAACTAATTTCACTTTTGATCCTTATACTTATTTATTTTTACTTTTGTTGTTCTGAAAATAATTTTGTCCAAATATTTTCTTAGGAAAAGTATGAAAATAAATATTGTGGTTTGACCGATTTGCAAAGACAATCCTAGTGGTTTAAAAGTTTACAAACAGGAGTTATGTGCTTTGTGCAGTTTACAAACTCATTTATTCTGTCAAAAACTGTTGTCGCGACTATTTACCTCAAAAGGGAGTGGTTTGGAGCAAGTATTTTTTTTACCGGGAAATTGACTCGCATATTCTTTAACTATAAATTTCATAAAGCACATAACCCATTTTTACAAACTTTTAAACTATGAGAACTGAATTTGCAAATCGGTCAAACCACATAGTTTATTTCTGTACTTTTCCTTTTTTTCTTTTATCATATTATTCAATATTAGTATTTATTTTTAATTATTTTAAAATGATTATTTTCTTTTTAAATATAATATTTATATATTTTCTTTGATTTATTTTATTTCAGTTTCTTCCATTTTATCGTCTTTTGATTTTAATTCTTATTTAAATGTTATTAATTTATTACTATAAACATATGTATGTATAAAAATTGTTGTTAAAAACAATCTACAACTCTAATTTACTACCTCATTTGAACCAAACAGTCACAAAAGGAATTAGAGATATATGATTCTTATTCTGGAATCGAAACAAACAAATAAGAGAATTTATGGTCATTCTATTCTTTTCTCTTTGTTTCTCTTTTTTTTTTATTTCATTTCGTTACCCCTACAGAATTCTCCGGCAACTCTTATTCATTGAGGGAAACTCACTAAATTTTCTTGAAATTGAGCATGATAGAATGTTTACATAAATATAGAAATTTGTTCTAATAAGTACTTTTTCCCATACAAAATGCCATAACCATTTGGACAAGTGCACTAATGGGGTAGCAAACAAATAGGTAATATTTGCAAAAGTGTCAAATCTACTACTTCCACATTCCTCCACTAATTAAAAAAAAGGGTATCTTTTTGATTGATTCTAATGAGAGATGATGGTAGTGGAAGAAACAAGTAAGAACAACTTTATATCTTGCTTAAGACTTGTCATTCATTTGCTATTTGATATGATATGAATGGAATCCCTCTCTTTCTTTCTCTTTCTTTCTCTATTTCTCATTGACTCTCCACCTAAGGAATCTCTCCCTTACAATTCTATCTTAAAATGGCCAATTTTTCTTGTTGCTTGTCTTGCTTCAAATATTACTATTTTCTACAAACATTTTCTTTTATAGAGCTATATCAATGAGGCTAATTAGTAATATAATTCTTAACATTATTGAGTAAAATTTAAATTTCACTATTTTTAGAGTACAAGGACAAGAAGGATCTAATTAGCTTGTAATTATTAGATAAATAGTTCCAAATCAATAAGCTTTATTTGAGTGGAAAAGCCTTAGGTCATTTAAGTTTCTTCTTGAACTCGATTACTAGTTTACGTAGAGAAAATTGCAAAAATAAACCATGTAATTTGACTAATTTAAAAAACCAGTATTTGTTTAAATTTGTGCGGTTTACAAACTCAATCATTCCGTTAAAAAATATTGTCATGACTTTTGCCCCCAAAGAGCAATTAAAAAAAAACAGACATTGCAAATTAACCAAAATACAAGGTTTGACTTTACAAGTTAACTAAATCACAAATATTGTTTGATCAAAAAATTGATTCACATATTCTTTTTAACTGTAAATTTTACAAAACATGAACTCTGTTTGTAAACTTTTAAACCAAAAAGACTCTTTACTAATCTGTTAAACTACATGTAGAAAAATAACATAGATAGCTCCATATATATATATATATATACAGGTTATTTAACTATACTATAGATAAATAATTTCAGATCAACTTTTTCCTTGGGATAAATAGGTTCTTGAACTATATTATAGATAAATAATTTCACAGATTAAACTTTTTTTTTTGATACATAGTTTTCTAAACTATACTAGATAAATAATTCTAGATTATATATATATATAGAATTGTCAAATGTGCTTTATAATTTCCATCATTTCGTTATTTTAATTCTTGTAATCAAACCTTTTCAAAATAAATAAAAAACAAAAATCTTAATTCTTTGAAGTTGAAATCTATCTTAGCAACCATTTCAAAACTACTAGAGTTTTCTTGTTATTTTTTTTTTCGTAAAAGCTTAAAAAAACACAGAGATGAAAGAAGTAAATCTCTCATTGATTAATCGTGTATGATACAAAATATATATACATTGATCAACTGAGATTAACTGATGTGGCATAACAACTAATTACTCATCAATGCTCTTTTAAACTACACGTGTACAAATGTACTTAACTAACTTCAACATACTAAGTTAGATCCTCACTTCGTCTATCATCCTTTCACTCGGTTTCAGCATTCTTCAACAATAGTGGAGCTAGCAACCCTTAAAGGAATTATTCAATCCTTGATCATCTATACAATCGTTTGATTGGAAGTTAAGAATTTGTTTCGGGAACCAGCTTTGAAGCCCGGAAAATCCCCATGAAATATACTCGAGCATGTTGCGTTTAGATTATAATGAATATGCTATAGTACTTATTGTTATTCATGAATAGCTAGAGAATACAATAATGAAAAAAATTTCGTGTGTTTGAAGGAAGATAAATGAAGAATTAATAGGGTTGCACTTGCACACGCATGCATATAACACTTTATCTTTAGTACTTAAATAAATCTCACTTTTCCTCTTTATAGCACACCATTTTCCTTGTCCTAATCCTTACTTATACCATTTATTAATCAAATCACATCATTTTAATCTCAATTTCATCTTTTCCACATCACAATATTATTCCATTGTCTATATTATTATAATATTAATTTGTGATCTTAATTTCTTTTTAGATATGTTAACCTTTCTTGTTAGTTTCCTCTCTTCTTCCCTCAAAAAGCTTAATGGCAACTACTGCAATCATTGTGCTAATAACCACCTTCCATTATGCCTATCTTTGTTTTTCATGCTTTCTAAATTAAACTAACAAATTATAGGATTTGTAAAACAATCTAGCATTTCTCACATAAGCAAGGCGGTAAAGACCTTAGACGAAATAAGAGATATATGTTTCTCTAATAAAAAAATTGTACGTAAAAATTTAAAATATATTCCAATAAATGATGATGTCGTGTAGTCTAAATGGTCTTTTGAAACATTCTTCCTTGGACTGAGATAAGAATAACACAAGATCAGAGAGGGACTGACGTCCAACGAACCCTCTCTGATGCTCAAGTTAGCAAAGGTTGAAGGAAGATTGAAGATAATCAAAGTATTGACAATTGCTGTGTTTACATCCCTCAGATGGTTCATATACCTTTTTCTATTTATAGTGGCTGTCAAAGGTAATAATAACCATTATAGGAATGTGCCCTAATTAGTCACCATACATATGTCAGCCCTTCAGTTGGCTTTAGCAAGTTCAGACTATGATGTCATCGGGTGGTGCACCCTGTTATGTAGCAAGCGTGCTGGTGTCATTACTTCATTGCGACTGAGGCTTTCGGGCCCCTAAAAAGTCAAGCAACACACTTTGTCCTGTGTCCCCTGTCCTTTGTGCAATCGTAATTTAATCCAACAGTTGCTCATTCTCAACCGTAAGACTATTGAAACAAACGTTGTGGATTCTTCCATGTGACTGAAAGTAGCCGTCACATCTTTATGGAATATTCTTTTCTCTAGATCAGATGATTTTTGTGAATCTTCTAGATCCGAAGGGTGATATTGATTCATGTGTAAATGATATTTCTCTAGAATATATCTTAGGATATCATATGTCCCCCCTCTTCCAGTCCATGTCTGAGCTCTTTAGGATTCAGAAAGTCGCATGAGGAACGACGCTCGATTCTGCTTATCCAGTGAACTGTGTGAAGGACTCTAAACGCTGTCATTTCTTCTTTTGAAGTTTTGAATGAAGCATATGCTACCATGCTATGCCCCTCGCATGGAGTAGCTGGCCTAGGAACTTGCATCTTTTCATCTATGCATGTCTTGCCAGATGATAATCAAACCTTTCTCTCTCTCCACGTGATTGGACATGGCTATTCAGCTATTGTTCCTCATCACTGCCTTCATTAAATGCAGGTTGACAAATCATCACAGTCGTTTCGAGGATTTGGAAAATGTCTATTAAGACTCAAGGTTTGACATTTACTTTCTTTCTACTTTTGCTTTCTCTCTTAAACCTCTGCTGGGATTTATATTGTTATTTCATTCTTCTCCGATGACTTTGATTTTTTCCATCCAAGTAAGTATATCGACACCTCCTTTTTTCTATTTATCTTCTTCTAATATGGCTCCTAAAAAACCTCCAGACAAAAACCCACCACTAGAAACCTAAGAAGGCATGTGTTCCAAAACCTAAGAAATTTCAGCAAGTCTCCTTTATGAACGAATTCTCTTTGTTTGAGTTGACATCGCAATACCTAAAACTTGAGCGATTAGAGGCTATATTGTCTGGCTTCCAGACCAAGTGATTACCTAGGCTCTTGAAGTTCATGGTTTTTATAAAATTTTCCTAGAACAAGGAATTAGGCTGCCTTTTTATGATGGTGTATTAAATGTCTTGAATGAGTTCGATCTTTGTCATGCACAAATTTTACCGAATGGCTGGCTCAATCTTCTGAACTTGGTCAAGCTTCATAATGACCTGAATATGGTGTCTATAACCTGAATCTTCTTTTGGACTGGATGGCGTATTTGAGCCCATCCTCCTCCCCAACATCTTTTTCTCTAGAGTGGTGCCTAGGCTCATACTTTCGCACTCTCTAGATCTTTTCTTTGCATAGGAATTTTTGGTGACAAATCCCATTAATGATCATCTTGGAGCTTGAGTATATGCCTGTTATGGGAACTATTCCCTGCTTTTCGGATGGATGGACTACATATTTAGGAATGCGGTCTTTGAGGTGATGGGTTCATTTTATACTATGCTGTCAGTTGGAGGGGATGTTGGACTATCACTCAAGTGTTTTTGCGATTGGCATGATGTATAGCCTCCTCTGCCACTCTTAGATTTTCCCTTATCTTCACCATTTTTGTCGTATGCTCTGCTCTAACACCATCCATTTTGCGTTGAACCTAGTTGAGATTTTGACTAAACTACATGTTGATCTCATCGAGGAGTCGCTAGTGTTGAGGGTCCATAGGATCCTAATTGTGTTGGTTATAGGAGAATAGTCGAGAATTTGGCTGGGATTCCACCATGCCATCCTCTTGGATGATTATCCTTGGAGCTTGACTGGTTGACACTCCTAGAGTTAACTCTATAGGTGGAAGCATTGCTCTTATGGAGGATGAATAAACTTCAACCTCACCGCACCAATGATGTCATCTAATATGAATGATCTTCTAGAACCTTTTTCATTAGCCCGAGATAAGAATAACAACAGGTCATAGAGGGACATGCATCCAACGAACCCACTCCGATGCTTAAGTTAGCAAAAGATTGAAGGAAGGTTGAATATAATCAATGTATTGCTAATTGATGTGTTTATATCCCTCATATGGATCATATACCTTTTCTATTTATAGTGGCTATCAAGGGTAATCATCATCATTTTAGGAATGTACCCTAATGAGTTATAGGACACGTGTCCATCTTCGACTGGCTCTACCAAGTTCATACTATGATACCGTCAGGTGGTGCATCTTGCTAAGTAGTAAGCATGCTGTTAGGTGTCTTTGCTTCATTGGGCCTGAGCCCTTCGGGCCTCTAAAGTATCATTCGATGCACTCTGTCTTGTATTTTGTCCTTTATGCTTTAGTTTATCTTAATCTAACAATTTCTCCTTCTCAGCCGTATGACTATTGGGATGGAGTGTGGAGATTCTTCCACGTGGCTAAAGGGTGTTGTTCGCATCTTTAGGGAATATTTCTTTCTTTAGATCAGACGGTTCATGTGAATCTTTCGGATTTGAAGGGTGATATTGATCCACGTGTAAATGATGTTTTCCTAAAATATTCCTTAGGGTATCAAATGGTAAACAAAAAGTATTTCATTAAGAATTGTACGATACATATTATTAGATTCATCAAATACCTTTGTTTATCCAAAATTAAAAAGACGTTTCTCAATTTCTTTAAATTAACTATCAACCTCTATTCAATCAATTTGACCTCTTTTAAGTCGAAAATATCAATTATTTAGGCTTTTAAAGCCTAAATGATATTAATGCATGTATACTTTTTTTTACTCCATATAAGAGACCTAATACTTTTTTGAACCCCTTCCAGCCCTGGGCCTTAGGCTGACACACTTCTAGCGTAGGCCCAAGGCCGACTCTGTAACATAAGAAAAAAATTTTTTTAAAAGTAAAATTTTGAAGGGTAACTCTCAACCACAATCACTTAAATATGGACAATATTCCAATAAGATTATAGAAGTTTATTTTACTCATATCTTTGTGTTTATACTAATAAAATCATTCTGAACATTTTCATATAAAGTTCTTGCTTGTAATGTTGAATATGACGTTTAGTCAAATCAACTAGGTCATATAAGCATCACATGGATTAATTTACTGCTGTATGACACTGTTGAGCGATTTCCGCAAGTGCACAGTTTCGCTTGTAGTAATAAAAAGATATCGAACCCACATGGAACGCTTTTTAACGAAAGCTTATTTTAATTAAGTTTGATTCACGTTTTAGGTTTATAATATAAAAAATCATTTAATTGAATTGAATTGTGAAGAATTTAATTAATAAGAATGAGATTAGAATTATATGTTAGAAATTTAGAAATCAATTCTGTCTTGAGATTGGATTACAAGACAGAAACATTTAGCGTTTAAAGTAAGAAAAGTGTTGAACTCGTTTGCATTAAGCAAAGATATCAACTTTAAACTTTGTAAAAATTATAAGTGTGTAATAAATGTAAATTCTTTCAATTAGAAGGCTTTGAACCGTAGAGAATCCCCCTGATGTTGAGTAGATTTCTACCTTAATCAAGTTTATACTTATTTCCGATAAGCCGACCCAACGATCATATCGTCCATAAATACGAACTTACTCAAGTGTTCAACAAAGTTTCCTTGTAAAGATGAGGATTAAATTCATTTTAATGAAAACACCAGAATCTTACTTCGGATTAATTACCAAAGTAACTACATAAACATATATTAAATTGCATGAACTTTATTAGATGAATTGTGAATTGATACAAGTTTACAGAGAACATTAAACATGAAAGCATTCGAAACGACATTCGAGTTCTGGGTCGTCAATCCTTTCCTCAAACCTCGTTAGAGTTTGTTAGGCTCCGGGGTCGCATTCGTTGCTTGATCTTCTCGCTGAATCTTCGAAATAGAGATGATGTGTCTTCTACCGAAATGTAAACTCGTCTTCGAACAGTTCTTAATCTAAACTTAATTGCTACTGTGTTTGTAAGAAATCTAAGAACAATTTGTGTACATTAGATTGCTTTTACAAAAGTGAAATCTAAACTCTGACTCTTTTCTGAGTCAGAGTTTCTACATAAATTCTGCACTCTAATCTTAATTAATCTATCAACCTTGAACTCTGAAATTAACTCTCCATTTATAGATGTTGAAGAGTTGTGTTGAAGGGTCGTGTCCGCTGTGAAGAGGCGTTTCTATCCACTCGAACAGACTTATTTCTTTGCTTTTAAACATGTGAAAATGGTGCTGACAAAGCTGCTGATCCTATCGAGATTCTGGAATCTCTGCCGAGATGAGGGGAGCAATTTTTGGTCTTCGGAACGAAAGGGAGAAATGCCTAAAATAGGCATGTCGCGACCGAGATTAGGGAATCTCGGTTAATCTCGGTCGCGACACGGGATTTTCTTCCCGGATCAGACTTCGTTCCCGTCCTTCGTATCGGTGCGCTGAATTTTCTCGTCTTTTGGCTCGTAACTTGGGGTTTTTCCTTCGTTTTTGATCCGTTTTTGCTCCCATTTGGATTTTACCAAATATTTAGGTACCTTGCATGAAAGAAACATATTCGGATGTAAAAGTACTCTAAATAGATATAAATAGCACGATTTCATAGCAAACTGATGTAAATATTGATGATATTTTAGGTATATTTTGGGCTTAGCAGACACCTGTTTACTCTTGGTGTATATATACATTTCAATCATTTTCACTCTATGTCATTACATTTCACCTGTTATTACTACCTAGCTTTTTATTATGTAAGTTGTTGCAGTAGTCTTAACCATTGTAACAAACTGTTACAATATTCATCTTTGTTGTTTATTCTCTTGTGCCAAATCATCATCTTATTCTTCTTCATCTCATAACAGTTCGACACCTTTTCACAACTGTTTTCTTCTTCTTTTAGTTATGGTTAAATTATTGAAACTTTTAGCTTATGATGTATTATAAATAAGCTTTCTTCACCATTGTAAGGATTTATTGAGTTAAATGAATAAGACTTGTGTTATGTGGATCACATTCTGACCACTGGAACCAATCCCGACCTAATTTTGTTTACTATTATTGCCATTGAATGGGAATTTTTGATTCAAAATCTAGGACGAGCTTCCTACTTTCGAGGTCTTGAAATTCATTACACATCAGATGGTATTCATCTTTCTCAAGCCAAGTATACTAGTGAAATTCTTGAACGTGTTAAAATGGTTGTGTGTAAACCATGTTCCACCTTGATGGCCAAGCTTAAGTCTAGAGATGAATATTGGGAACTACAATATCTCACATTGACTCGTTTGATATAACCTTTTTTTTTGTCAATAGGTTATGTAAATTCTTGCATTGTCCCATTGATGAGCATTGGAAATGGGTTAAACACATTTTGTGATATGTTCATGGCTCTCAGAAGCTTAGACTTGTTTTTTTTCTAGAACCTCAGTGTTGTTTTCTTCCACTTCACCTATCACTGTTGTTCAATGTTACTCTGATAGTGACTGGGGTGGCTATCCCGATGATTATCGATCCATTGGAGCTCACTGCAAAAACAATCAACAATTTCTCATTCCTTCACTAAAAGTGAATAGAAAGCCATTTCTAATTCTACAAGTGAGCTTCTCTTGATTCAGTCTTTACTTCGCGAACTTCGGTATCCGATTCCTTGACCGATTCAAAATGGTGGTGCAATATACTTAACTTCCAATGCAATCTTTCATGCTCGTACGAAACACATCAAACTTGACTATCACTTTGTTCACGAGCAAGTTTTCCACTGATTTTCTAGATGTTTGCTTCATCCCAAATGAGGACCAGGTTGCTGACATTCTTACCGACCTATTAACAAGTGCTCGCTTCGCTTTACTGAGAGACTATCTAAAGCTTTGCCCTCGTTCTCGGCTTGTGGGAGGATGTTAGAGATAATCTTTTATTATTATCCCCTTTTAATTTATTAATGTAATTATCTTCTCCCGAAGAGATAACACTCTGTATCCCTTCTTATATCTAAACTTTAGTGCAACTAGGATTCTAATCTCCTATCTCCACTTACACTAGGATTCTTCTCTCTCTATTGCCTAAATATAGGCCATCACTTGTAATAGTTTAAGGGACTTTATTGCTTCAATATACTCATTTTACTTTTTAGCATTCAAACAGAGATAGTACTCAATTTTAATTGTTAGTAAGATCTTCACAGATCAAGACGCATGTTGCCCAGGTGGTTAAAATATCAGACTGACTTAATCATTCAATCGGGTTTGAATTTTGAAAATTAGAATGCAATTGTGATTAAAATATCTAATGAGAAGTTTTGCCTCCCAAAAAGAACCTACTTAATCCGAATCTAGATTAGTTTGGATTCTCGATTAAGATATTGATTCGATAGATAGAAAAATGTAATATCTTCATATAAAATCATGAAAAAATTATATAAAAGTTGTTATCAAATGGAGTTGACACTTATTAGTAAGGATTCATAATCAATAGGAGTTTAAAGTCATTTCAATCAATCCCACATAATTAATTACTAGTGAAATTAGGCAATTTTAATTTCCCATCAAGGATTAAACATTTACCCAACTAATCTATGAAATATCACCTAAAAACATCTACCCAACCAAACTTCATTATTTACCACCAAACTTTCATTATTTACCACCAAACTCCTTCCCCAACTCATAACCTACTATTGCCTATTATATATAGGTCTCAATAGACCCTCCCAATTAATAAAGAAATTCTAAGTAATCTAGAAAATTAGATTCCGTTTTACACATTTGTAGGTAGAAAAATGTAATATTTTGACTAATTATTTACATAATATGATCACTTCGTTGAATTGTTAACTTCGTTGACGTGATAGTTTGATAACGGGTTAATGGTCATATCAGCAACATTAAACAACATATTAATTAATTTTTTTTATTTTTCTAAAAATGTAAAAACACATTATCTTTTTTACAACGAAAAATAATAATCGTATTCCATTACTTGGGGAAATGCAAAATCCTATTCCTAGCTTAAGTAAGAGTGTGTAATCTAGAGAAGTAATTAACTTTTAGGAGTATGAACAATCAAAGGAATTAGGTGTGTAATCCTGTATTAAAATAAAATTAAGTGTCTAATTTCAGAATTATAAAACATTGTGGGTTAAATATTATATATAATAATAAAGCAAAGGAAAGAATAATTGCAAATCCAACCATATGATTACTTTTATCTGCAACTCAAGTAGACTAACATACAGTAATTATATTGATAAAAGTACACAAGCACAAGATCCTCAAGTGCCACTGTTTTCAAGCTTAAACAGTAAAAATCATGAGCACAAAGAACTACGGTTGAATGTGTATTTTGAAGATTCTCAAACCGGACCGAATATTCAAAAAAATATCTAGAACTAAATAAGGATGGATTTAATAGTAAAGAAACGAATTATACCGTTAACTTTAACAGATAATTATGGAGATTTGTAATCCGCGAATTGTAGCGAAGTGTAGACATCCTACAAAAAACTATGAACTTCCATTCAAAAAAAAAGGCTTAATAAATTATTTGCTCTCTGAACTTGTCTAAAAGGCTTGATTGACCGTCTAACCTTTTAAGTTTCCTGATAGCCCCTCAATTTGTATAAAATATCCACTTAGTTTGCGTAAAATGTAATCAATTAACCACACAGTTGCAAAAGTAAGTTAAATGTGCAAAATGTATTACAGGAGTTAAAAAAAAGTAAACAAGGTCGGAGTATGCGCTTCTAATATTAGAGAATATAAGTTTTACAGTTGAGCAAGTAATAACTTTGTTTTTAATATGTTTTAATTTATTATGTGAATTATCTAATAATATTCTAAAACATGTGTAATACATCTTTTGTATGCAGTTTATTTATTTATTTATTTTGAAATAAAGTGATTAATTGATTAGATTTTATGCAAATTTATAAATTTAACTGAACATTTTATATAAGTTAAGGAGATTTTAAAAATTTAGACGGAATCAAACTTTTTAAACAAGTTGCGCAACTAAGTAAAAAAAAAAAACTATGCAATTAAACTAATGAAGACATTGACATAATTTGACCGTCTTACTAATGCAATGAATTAATTAGGTTTAATACATACGCAGCCCCTTGAACTTATCATTTTTTTTTCATTTTACCCCCTAAACTTAAGGGACAATCTATTGACCCCCTAAACTTCCAAAAAACCACCCAATTTACCCCTCCTCTCCGACGTGGCGCTGACCTGGCAAAATGCAAAGCTGCAATAATCTAAGCACCACGTCAGCGCCACGTCGGAGAGGAGGGGTAAATTGGGTGGTTTTTTAGAAATTTAAGGGGTCAATAGGTTGTCCCTTAAATTTAGGGGGTAAAATGAAAAAAAATGATAAGTTCAAGGGGCTGCGTATGTATTAAGCCGAATTAATTAAATATACAAAGGCAAATGTCCACTATATATCCATTTCATAATTAATTATTTTCTATTGAAATTACTACTAATCCATAATCATAAATATATATAAAATGCAAGCATGTTCATTACCTGTTCACCATATCAAATGCATAATTATACACTTTGATTTGTCATCCACACATGCAACAATGCCAAATTTCTACAACATTTAAAATATATATATATACTTTTTTTTAATAAGGATGTACTTAATAGTAAAGAGACGAATTCTATATATTTTATCTGATTTCGAATTTGTTGAATCTGTTGGAGTCCTCGTAGATGGAGTCGGATGTGTAGAATTAATAGGAGTCATAAAGGGGTTTCGACCCCTCGATAGATTCCATTCAGAAATTAAAAGAATTAGATTTACTAACGGAAATTTTAATAATTTCTTTTTTATTTAAAATCTATAACGGTTTTGATACCAGTAACAAACCTGATTTAACCTTAATATATAGTATACTTATTGTGATTTTTAACGTATTTTTGTTCCTCAACCCTCCAAGTATCTATGTCTAGCCCGCTACTAGGTGGAGTATAATATGTAAATCCTCTTATAAATTTTTGTGTCACCTTATACGTTTTTTGCGCTGAATTGAAAATACTCGTCCAACTTTTATTATTATTATTTTTTAAAGAATTAAGCAATAATAAAGTTGGTAAATTAATTATATTATCAATTTATGATGAACATGGATTTGCTAATATTTTCTTCTCTTTCAATTAACCCCATACTGTCTTGCTTCTTTCTTATTATTATCATTTGCTTAAATATGTATTATATTAAATCATATCCATCCTCTTTAGTCAATCTATTTCAACAGAACTTTTAAATTGTAAAATGGGTAAAATAATAATAAAAAAATTCAAACCCCGGCATCACACCGGTCTGGGAACCGCTGGATCTCGATTCAACCCCGGATCCCTCCAATTTGTTGAAGTTTCAACAAACCGGAAGGTTCAGAATGGATATCTGACCGGTTCCGTTCGGCTGGTTGAACCGGCCGGTCCGATTCGAACTGATAACATTACTAATAAGTTTGATTAATTAAATAAAAAAAAGAAGGGGGTGCATGCAGCATTATTGCTGTTCATTAGATTTGGTTGATTGTGTTACAAGTCAAAGTATCCAATGAGCCGCATTAGTTGACTCTGCATTTTCATAAATGTAAATTAAAGGCTATACATTTTAATTAATGGTTAAAATCTAAATGGAAAACTTTATAATTTTATGTATTTATTTATAATAAGAAATTTGTGATTTCAAATTTTATAATTATTGCTATGATGTTTCCTTTATTTGTAAAAATAGAATTTTTTTTGGATGAAAATAGAATTTTTCACTAAACCATCTAAATTTATTTGTGATAAATATTCAAAACAAAAATTTTAGTAATATTTTCATCTCATTATACTGCTAACGTATACGAGCATTTTAAAGTAGAAAAATTAATAGTAGTGAAAAAGTTTCTTTGTAGTTTGAAATTTCATCCCTCTCATTTACCAAAGTCAATGATCGATCTCTTATTTGATTTTTTTTTTATTTATTTACAAAGTATGGTTTTTAATGACATCCTTAACTAATTGGCGAATACTCTAATGCTTTTTTTTAATCACTATTTGTAGATTGTTATTAGTATAATTTATATACTTTTATTACAAGAATTTGGGCATCTATTCTCAAAAAAAAAAAAAAAAAAAAAACTCCATCCCCTATTATAAAAGGAAGAAATTGCTTTACTATTTAGTGTTTCAGACCGAGTTAAAATAAAGATTCAATTCGCTTCTTAAAGTCCTTTTTTTTTTTCTAGAAGACCTAATGATGAAGGAGAAAACTATAATGATGAAGCAAGAGGTAAAACAGTATTTTCACACTAATGGAAGGAGTAGAGAGAGTTGTAGAGCAAGGTAAAGAAATTAAGATGCCCATAGATTAGAGGTGAAGCCGAACTTGACATGTTGAGGAGGACCAAAAGGATAATGACCTTACAATGGCAGAGAGATTACACGGCCTATAAGTGGCCACGACGAAGTTGAGAGTGATTTCGTTCGACACTTCACAAATGGTGCAAAGTGTGAACACCGACTTGATGCCATTTCAAACGACGATGGATCGTTAGTTTACTAATCTAAATCTAACATTTGGTACAGTGAGCGTGGATCCTACTCCGTGACTTTCATATCTTCAACCTCCACAACTTGAAAATATTTCTTCAAGACATGGAAGGACAATTATCAGAGGGCCATGATCGAAAGAAATCCACCTCTCGGCTAAAGAGATCGAAAGAAATAACCAACCTTACATCATGGGCAGAAGAAACAATCCTAGAAAAAATGCATTAGAGAAGCTCGATATAGCTTGAGACTCCATGATAGATCCTAACGTAATACTACCCTGATGAAAGAAACTCAACTGTTGTTACAACAGGAGAATCAATAATTATAGGCCTATCTAATAAAAAAACAAAGCATGATCTCTTAAGCACGAGACAAGCTTAAGAGCCCCTCCAAAAGTGTTAGCAACGATATTTTGTCTGATAAGCAAAACACTCGATAAAGAAAAGACAAAGAGGTCTTAGATGACACTATTCCCAAGGCAATGCTGAGAAAGCTTCATTTGGGAACCTTGGGAGCTACTCTTTTAACGTTTCTTAGATAAGAGATTGTTTGATGGAGTGATAGACTACCAGATACCATCTCCCACCTCACAAGGTATTATTGATACTTCTTTCCCACCGCATTGGAAAGCCCCATGTCTACCTTATCATTCTGATGTAGAAGATCCAAACGAACACTGTGCACCATTCATGAGCATGATGAACCTGTACACATAGGAGGAAGTCATGATATGTGAGCTTTTCCCCACCAATTTGCTTGGGGTGGTGAAACAATGGTATGGAGATTTAACGACTCGATCTACAGTCATGTTTTGACATTTGAGGGATCTGTTTGTGGCTCGATTTGTAGGGGTGGTAAAGGCTTGGAGAATAAGCACAGATCTTCATGATAGCTTGAGAAACAGCTTAAAACTATGGCGTATTCCTACTGCTAACACTTCTCTTGTAATCCACTGTTAACTTGTTTGAGAATATCAATCGTTTTTATTTATATATTAGAACATTCCTCGAGATTTGATCCTAAATTTGCAATTTAAATATATATAACAAGAAAGAATAAAATTAGCAAAAACGTTTCATAATGGTTTAAAATCAAATTGGTTCTAAACCATTTAAATGGTGGCATCAATATCATTATTCACGTGCCATATCTTCAACTGTCCAAATCTAAAATCTCATTATAAATTTTTCATTATAATAAGCTCATTTTTATTTCTTCATTAATAAGATTTAGAGTTTAAATTTGAATATCCACAGATGATTAAAACAACTCTAGCCACACTAATCATAATAATATACGGATTCTATAATATGCAACATTGGAAACCATGTGTTAATTGATTATAAACTCAATTAGGGGTTTAATTAGCCAAATATCTTCGTCGACACTTAACAATATTTTTTTTCTATTAATTTAGCTAATTAAAATATCTTAGTAGACATTTGATAATTATTATTTTTTTTAAAATTTTAATTTTGCTGTTATGAAATGCAAGAAAAAGCAAAGGATCTTATGTCACTTCACGTGAAGGATAATTGCAAAGCGATCAAAACACAGTAAAAGATTAAAGAAAATTAAAAAAAGTCATTTGTTAACAGTATTTGTAATAATTAATAAATTGATTTGCCACGTCATCACTATTGCCTTGCCAACCTGGCACTATTCCCACTCTCATTGGACCCCACTTCCACTACTGTATTATAATGGTTTTTTTTTTTTTTTTTTTTTTTATAGATTTTATTCTATATACGGGTAACAACATACCCGGCTAATTTTTTTTTTTTTTAAAAAAAAAAGATGTATATAACAACTGGTAGGTACAAGATCCGAAGGTATTCACTATTAATGGATTTTACGTATTCTGTATAAAAAAGATATAAAATATGTAATAAGATCAATAAATTTATGAGACGGATATAGAAATATTTGTTAAAGTATCCGTCCTATACCTATCTATTTATTTTTAATGTATTTTGATTTTTTGATAATTAGATTGAGTTTGAATTTTGAATTGGAATATTTGTTAAATTTATCTATTAATTTTTAACGGATACACGATTTAGATGAAATGAGAATGAGATTAATAAAGTATATCAATTAAAATAATAAGACGGATACGTGTAATGAAAAAATAAATGGACAATAGTTAAGAATACTCTGTACAGTATCTACGAGTACCCTACCTGTTACCATGTTGATTGATGTTAAAAATCAAATGCGTATGAGTGACTTTTATTGCTACCGATGCACAATAAATTATATATATATATATATATATAAATTTTTCATTATAAGTATCAGGTTCTCCAATATATATATAAATTAGTTCACATATTCTTGTTTATTATTTATAATATTAATTAATTTTGCTGCTAAAAGTGTTGTTAAATTTTATCAAATGATTTTTTTAATTTTCTATTTAAAATATAAAGACAAAAAACAGTTCCGAAAAATGAAAACCGAAAAACATATATTTTTAATTAGGCATTACATTCGTTTGGATCCCCAAACTAAAGGTTCAAGGTCAATTAGAACCCTAAAGTATTAAAATCATTAATCAGGTCCATGAACTAAGAAAAATCATCAATTCAGCCCGTATCTCATCATAAAATCAGAAATTGTGACTATTTGACATAGACTGTAATAATTTCTATGTTAATTCAAACTGAATTTGAGGAAAAGGTCTGAAACTGTTCAACCGAATAATTTTCGATGAGACCCCAATTGATGATTTTTATTTATTATGTGGATTCAATTGATGGTTTTTATTTAATTCAGAGATCTAATCGATAATTTTGATAGTTTGAGATTCTAATTAACCTTGAAACCTTAGTTTGGAGAGCCAAATGGATATTACGTGTTTTAATTACTATCAAATATTATTTTTGATAACAATATCAATTTTTTTTAAGTCATAATAAAAATGAAAGCATACAAACAATTATAACACATGTCAACAACTCCTACTAAAATCTCATAATATAAGAAGATGTGAAACCAAAAAAAAAAAGCACACAGAAACTCCTCCTTCTCCTTCTCCTTCTCCCTCTCCTTCTTCACAGGCGTGGCTTTTGGCTTTCATTACTCTCAAATAAACATGTCTGCTCTCTTTCCTTCTCTCTTCTTATTACACAGAGCTAAGACATAAACAAAAGTACCCCAGACTTCCACTCCTTGTCTGATTTCACCTTTCTCAATCATTCTTCCTTCCTTCCATTGTTAACTCTTCTTTTTCTAACACTATTTCAACCAGACAACCAAATCATTATTCACAATCTCCTGTTCCATATTCTTGTCCTCCCCCCTTCTCCTTCCTCTGCCTTAAATATGGATACAATATGGGATAATAATAAATCTCTCAACCAAGATCTTCGCCGACACAGTAGACATTACCAAACAGAAAGAGATAACAATCCTCCTTCTTTTTCCTCCACTCTCCTCGACGCTATTTACCGTTCCATCGACGAATCCAACGGCCAAAACGACGACGAATTGATGTTTTACAGAGAAACGACGTCGAAGAAGAAAGGTATGAAAACATGCATGATCGAGAAATGGATTGAGGAAAAAAATACTACTTCAGTCCATTCCGTTCGGAGAAAATCCATGGCGGATTTTGACAGAAAGAGTAGTAGTCGGAGAGATTCTCGTTCTCAGCCGGTGTTGCTTAATTCAAGCTCGAGTTCCTCCGATTCGAGCTGCGGCGGCGGGTTTTCTTCGTCCGAGTCGGAATCAATTCGGCCGAAGCCTATAAGAACGAGTGTTTCGGTTCAGTCAGACAGATATCAAACAGGTGGAGAGCAATTCGGGATTTATCGAAATTGTGCACCGGATGTAAAGGCGAAACACGAATCGAAGACGAAATCGACGGCGTTAAAGCTTTACGGTGATCTGAAGAAGGTGAAGCAACCGATTTCACCCGGCGGCCGCCTCGCGACGTTTCTTAACTCACTATTCACAGCCGGAAACACGAAGAACGGGAAGAACGCGAAGAAGGCGAAGATTTCATCATCATCATATGATGAGAGGAAATTCAAGTCGGAGCAGAATTCTACTTGTTCTTCAGCATCTTCATTCTCGAGGTCATGCCTGAGCAAAACACCTTCCTCGAGAGGGAAATTGAACAACGGGAGTAAAAGATCGGTGAGGTTTTATCCGGTGAGTGTGATCGTCGGCGAGGATTCGAGGCCAATCGGGCATAAAAATGTGTACGAGAATCATCATCATCATCATCAGGAGACTAGGATTGCTGCGGCGAATTCGAATTCGAATTTAATTCATGAAGAGCTTAAGTTTCGGGTGATGAATGAGAGTCGGCGAGTGGAGGAAGTTGCGAGGGAGCTTTTGAAGAATTATCAGAAGAAACAGCAAGATGATGATGACGATGATGGAGCGAGTTGTGCGAGTTCAGATTTGTTTGAACTTGATAATCTTTCTGCTATTGGGATTGAAAGGTATCGTGAGGAATTACCAGTTTATGAAACAACTCATCTTAGTACTAATCGAGCTATTGCTAATGGCTTAATTATGTAATTTAAAACTTAATAATTTCTAATTAGTTTTATTAATGAAATTGTGTGGGGGTTTACATCAACAAATAATTAGTACTATTTCTCTAATTATCTTTTCTTTAATATGTTCATCTCATTAATTTACAATAGCAGAGTAAGCACAAAATTTATTGAAGTAGTAAACGAGGAAGAACGAAAGTCGCTGGGCCGAAACATCCTCACCCCCTTGTTAGGTAGAATTCTATATCGGTTAGGAAAACGAGTAAGTAGAGAGAATTAATATGTATATTTTTCTTTACGTTAATTTTCCTTATCTAATCATCTGGTATTTTAAATCAACAATTCAAATTCGAACCAAGTAAATCTCTATCAGGAGACAAATATATTTTAACTATTGATTTGATACCATTATAATCTCTCTCAAGAGAGAGTTTCTATAATACTAGTAGATTATATGTTACTTTAGTCGTAAGAGTATATATACATACTAGAATTTACTTATAATGAAAAAAATTTCAAGGATAAAGTAAAAAAAATGTTTGTGGTTCGCTTTATTTGAGAATAGAAGCTTGTGATTTAAAAGTTTGCAATAATGAAAAAAATTTCAAGGATAAAGTAAAAAAAATGTTTGTGGTTCGCTTTATTTGAGAATAGAAGCTTGTGATTTAAAAGTTTGCAATTAGAAATATATGATATGTTTTTTTACAAAACAAAGTATTTAAAATTATATTTGTTAACCATCAAGAACATTTTTTAATTTTTTTTGAAATTACATTTATATATTTAGAAAATACAGACTCCAAAATTAAATTTCAACTGAATAAAATGAATTTAAATATCAATTTAATTCACATAAACTGTCAAGTTAGTACAAAACGTAAAATGTTCACCATATAAATTTTGATTTATTGTTTCTTTTAATTCAATTGATACGTGTCATGATATTAGAGTCTCTTAGATCAAGCGATCAATTTTCAATTTTTAACAACTCTATTTGTTGATTTAGTTTAAACATATGTTAAGATTAGTATGTGGTGTTGATGCTTCAACCCCAATTGGTATTCACGTACGTACAAATATGTGTTATCGGGTTCGAATCTGAATTAGTCTCAAAATGTAAGAGTACACAAATGTTGAAAAAGAGAAAGAGGGAAAACGATGTTGAATAGGTAGTGTAGGCATGCATGAGAAAGTGTGAAGATATACGAATAATAAAGAAAGAGTATATGTAAATGGAGAGAAAGCAAAGAAGTAAGTGAGAAAGATTCTCCAATCCCATTCACACACTCACACACTTGGAAGAGGAAAAAGAAGAAGGTAAAGAATATGATGAGGTTAAAGCAAAGGCAGATTTTCTACCCCTT
This sequence comes from Euphorbia lathyris, assembly GCF_963576675.1. Taxonomy (NCBI): domain Eukaryota; kingdom Viridiplantae; phylum Streptophyta; class Magnoliopsida; order Malpighiales; family Euphorbiaceae; genus Euphorbia; species Euphorbia lathyris. The sequence goes on from NC_088912.1 coordinate 84,796,659, forward strand.
ATCATCCATGCCAACACAAAGACAAACCTTTCTTTCTTTCTCTTTTCTCTTTTTATTTCTTCATTTCTTCTTTATTAATAAATTTGGGTCCAAAGCGGATAATATTATTAGATCACACTATTACGATCGGTATCAGAGCCGACTTTCCATATATGGCGTATTGGTTCAGAGATGAACCAAGCAGAGGCTGGTGGGCATGTACTGGAGTGGGTGGCGAGGGGGTTAAAAGTTTGAACAAGGAACGGTTCTAAGAGATGAGGATGATGATAGAAATAACCAATTTATATCACATTGAAAATAGAAGAGTGATTGTGGCTTATTAAAAATGTGCATTTTTAATATACCCATTGACACAGAGTGTTTGTGGTGGTCTCTTGTGATATATGAGTGCTAAATTGATATTTTTTTAGTATTTTTATATGAAAAAGTTAAAGCCTTACTTACGGTTTCCATAGAATTTTCGGCGCTTTCTAACAATCAGTGAGTGCTTAAGCCGTCCCCACCTAGATACACCCTAGATCCGTCCATGCACAGACGCATTTTGAAGTTATGAGGTAGGGGAGATTTGGACAAAATGGAACATATATAATTTAATCAAGTTTAAAGAGCTAATATGTGACATTAATCAAGTTAAAAAAAGTCAATCGATCACTTTAAACAAGTTTATGTGACGAATAAGACCTTCAAAATATAAGAAGTCAAGTTTAGAGAACCTCTGAAATATTAAGCGTTAATTAGATGGCCGGTCGGAATTATGATTTTCCAGGGGAGTGAGATGGTGATTTGATGATGGGAAAAGAGAAGAATGGTCTCTAAAGATGTAGACAAAAGGATCTACACTTTGATATTGTAAGAGGTTGATGTCAAACTTTGTTGGCTTCTAAGTTATAAGCATGGGTTTTAATTTTTTGTTATGTCTTCTACAATTTGCATAAAACAACCAACATTAATCACTTCAATCACTAATTAACAATTTTCTCAATACATAACCCACTATTTTTTTTATGTCATTTCTTCTGTATAGGTCACTTCTTTCCTTTTCAATTTAATCACTAATTAAGAATATCTCTAATATTTGTATTTTTACATACGACAAGAAATCTGCGAATTTATAATTTCATATTATGATAGAGCAATAATAAACAATACTTGAACTGTTTTGGCACAATGACAAGAAATATATTCCACCCATAATCGACTTAAGAGTTTTTTTTTTCTTAAAAAATGACTTTATAATTCTTCAATCAATCACATCAATGTATAGTAGATAAATCTCTTCCGTCCTTCCATGAACTAAAACTTGATCACGTAGAGACGCAACATCTAAATTTGGAGAATTACTCCCCATAAAGAGAGAAAGAATAATATGTTCTAAATAAAAGAGAAACAATCAAACATATCATAGAGGTCGATCTATCAAACATTTTATTCAATAACGAAAAAATAAAACAAATAAAAGACAAGGCCTATCTTGTAGTTTACCCGCAAATTAGAATGAAAGAAATTAGAATAAAAGAGTTGAATGTTTTCTTCACGGTTAGAGTTTTGCTTAAGAAGTATATCGAACCTAAATTAAAATATATTGAAATAACAAGAAGCAATTTTTTCTAAATTAAATATTTTTAGTTTTTTATATTTTATACGTATGTGTGCTAGCTATTTTTTTTATCAATTTATAAAAATAATATCTACATATATAATCGTTTTGGCTAAATAATTCTATTATTTATAGAGAAAAATTCACTAACCAACCCTTGTTTTTCTTTTTGGAAATAAATGCATTATGATATTTCTTAAACTTTTGTCTCCATTGTATTATTATTAGTCAAATACAAAATTTGAAAAAAAAAAAAAAAAAAAAAAAAAAAGTCATTGTACAACCACATTTTAAAGCTATGAATTTAGCTTTCCAAAAAAGTTGGTTAAAGCTAAGTATTGAATGTGACTCAATGTATGTAATTAATTTACTCAAGCATCGTGCAATTGAGGTCCTCTAGTTATTACGTCAGAATTGGTTAGCATGTCTTGATAGCATTGTTCGCATATGGAGATATTTATATCATATATTTTTCGTAAAGGTAGTAGATCTACGTATTTTTAATGAGATAATTTTTAATCGCTATTAATTTTTTAAATAAGAGACTATTTAATTTATAAATACTTCTAATGAGCATAGTTTTAGTCACTATAAATACTTCTAATAAGTGTATTTTTGAATTATTATAAATACTTTTAATGCACGCATTTTTATTCATTATACATAATTTCTAGTAAGGGTAATTGTCCATTCATTATAAGTTAATAATGAGCGGAATGATTCCGCTCATTAATACTTTTAATATTATACATAGTTTCTAGTAAGGATAATTGTCCATTCATTATAAGTTAATAAAGAGCGGAATCATTCCGCTCATTAATACTTTTAGTAAGAAGGGTTTCTCCAAGGAGGAAATTTCGCTCATTAAAAACTTTTAAGGAGTGAAATTAGACTTTTAATTATGGGTTTTCCTGTCATTAAATCTCATTTTTCTTGTAGTGAGATACTTTAGCTCGCTTTAGAGTTTTTGCTGCTCAAATCATATGGTAGAAGTTTACAGTTCATTTATTTTTAATGACTATTGTCGTTTGGAACAATTTCGTTTGAATTAATTTTTCTTGTTTGTTTTTCCTTTTTCCTCTTTTTAGCCTCTTTTCCTTTATTTAATAAAATTCAGATACTGCTTTTATTCGGGGTGGTAAAGTGGTAACATAGTTTTTTTTTTAAAGAGTGCCAACATAGTTAGAATGTCCGTTTCCCGTACATTAGCTTTCCCTGCTTCTATTAAAAAAAAAAAAAAAGTATCCGCTACTCATTTCTCTCGCTCTCTATATCACTATATATGAGCTAAAGTTACATTCAATATTTTTTGTTTTTTTTTTTTATGAAAATTAGCTAAAGATACTTTCATTGCAGAGAGAAAAACTATTAATAGTATTAGAAGTTTGAAAACAAAATTAAAGCTATATATGCTTAACTTTCTTGATCAATTATCGATTAAATAAATCGAAATTGACATAGAAATATGGGATAAATTATAACCTTTGTTCTTTTTCACATTCTGGTATGTAACTTTTAATTTTGCACATGAACTCTACAATTTTTTTATGACATTCCACTAAAGTGTATAACTGTTTATTATGACCAGTTAACGTGAAATCAACGCGTCACGTCAATAATTTCACATTTCTAAAAATCGAAATTACTGATATGGTGCATTGATTTCGCGTTGACCCGTCAACTTTTGATTTTTAGGGAGGTCAAATTGATGATGTGACACGTTGACTTTACGTTGATCGGTCACAATTACCGGTTGTAAACTTTAGTGAGAAGTCACCAAAAAATTGTATAATTTATATGTAAAATTGATGATTATACACCAAATTGTAAAATATAACAAATAACGTACACCACGTTTATAATTTACCCTAGAAATATGCCATGGACAGAAATAAAACTAAAAATCTTTTATAATGTATTTTTAAAAATGTAGTGATAGACTCATATTATATTTCACTATAACAATATAAAGGAAATAAGTAAGTATTTACCTTTTGACCATAAAAAGAAATTAAGAAATACAAGAATAACAATAGCAAATGTGATATTTATTTTACCTACTGTTTGCTATTGGAAAAGAATGATTTTATAAAAGGCTACTTTTCAAGTGTAAAAGGTAAAGAAAAGGTCACTAATCAAATACTTAAAACTCTATCTCTTAAAGTGAAAAGGTAAACAGAAGCCTGAAAAGGAACAACATACCCCTAAATAATTAGGGTCCGTTTGTTTTACCTATTCTTTGTTGTCACGGTTTGTTGTTTGCCGTTGCTGCTTGTTGTTGCTATTTGCTGTTACGGTTTGTTGTCTGCAGTTGGAAAAGGCTGCTTTTCCAAAAAGCAGAGATTCTCTGCTTTTGTAAAAGATTGCTTTTCAGGTGTAAAAAACAAACAAGATGTCACTAACCGAACACTTAATACTGATTTTAAGGTATAAAAGACAAATAGATGGTTACTAACCAAACACCTAAAACTCACTTTTTAAAGTGAAAATGCAAACAGACGCACAAAAAGTAGCAACCAAACACCTCTTAATGTCATTGTTCATAAATCTACTACTATTTAATTTCATGATGTTCCATCAATAATTTTCGTCCATGATTCAAAAAATTATAAGAAAAAACCTTTTAATAGTAGTCACTATATATATGTACGGTGTGAACATGATGAGTAGGGTAATATACATATCATTATAATTTTCAACATTTTTCCATAAAGGAAAAGAAAACTGTAAATAACCCTTTAATTAATTTCTAAAGTCATATGTTCATATCTATTTATATATATATAGGTATGAATTATATTAATTTTAGGTGTTCGTACGGCTAGTAACCCTAGTTTGAAAGGGTACATTTCTTTAATTAAAGTAGCAAAGTTAGAAGATGATAAGCCTATGGATATGGATGTTCAAAAGGTCAAAAATATACAACTTTAATTAAAAGCTGTAGGATTTCTCCATTCGAGACTCGTCAAACATTATTTTATGTACAGTAGAATTCGAACTCAAAATCTAGTTTAACAAATTTGTGGTCCTTAAACACTAAAATCAACCTTAATTGATTTAATTTTTTTTTTGAATTAAATATTATATCATTGACATCACATCAAAAACTTTTTAAATCAAGTGATTCATAATTAAAATTCTAGCCATTAATTGAATTTCAATTAATAGCTGGATAACCATGTTATACATACTTCAAACGCAAAAGATATATATTTACGTGTGGGAGTGTGTTAGAGATAATATGTAAAATATACTATTATACATTATTTATCAACTTAACCTTTTGGATTAATTGATTCCATGACAACTTTTAATTCGAGAAGATTTCATTTTATTATTTAATTAGATGCTCGTTTGTTTATTCTTTCGGTGTGGTTGCTGATTGGTTTATGGGTTTCAGTTGTTCCAATCAAAGATAATATACAGTCTAATGTATCTTATGAATTGTATAAGATCTAGTATCATTTCCACTGTAAACAGTTTAAGATGATACACGAGTAATCCTATGGTGAATCATTAGAGAGCTATTATAAGAATATTAAGGTATTTGCGATACTCTTATAATTAAAGATTGCACTATACGAGAGATCTTGCTGTTTTAGAAGATACTTCGATGCCAGTTATACATATGATATATATAAAAAAAATTACTTAGGTAGAAGTGGAGAAATGTTCACTCTAGGAGGAGGATTAGTGTCTTGAAAATATTTAACAAAAACAATTATCACTGAATCCACTATGAAGTTTGAGTTTGTAGCCATGGATAAAACCAGATAAGAAGCCATGTCGCTACGAAACTTCTTGGAGGATATTCCTGAATGGATAAAACATGTGCCCACAATTTGCGTACATTAGGACAGTCGAGCAGATATTAACATAACACAAAAATGATCGGGAAGAATAGACATATATTAGTAGACAATTCACCTCAATAAGAGTTATCTTTACTTATTTTGTAAGATCAAATGATAATGCTTTTGATCTACTAAAACCCATTAAAATTTAAAGGTTATGTTTGAAGGAAAACTCAACCTTATTGACTGGAGATCCCAAGATCTAGGTTAAAAACCAACCTAATTGCAAAGACATTGCGAGGCCATCGTGGGAGTGAAAGCCTTTATCCATTCTTATGATGTAAATAGTGATATAAAATGAGAAAAGTTAAGCTATGATTTTAATAATTCTTTGTGCAACAGATATCTAAGCAAAAATAATCACCTATATGAGAGTGGAATGAGGTCACTTCAAAGGAGACCATTGGGGCTTTATTCTCTAAAACTCTTGTAGAACTAGGAGATGTTTACAAGCATAATGAACATAACCATGAGAACCAAAATCGTGTTATATTGGTAGTTACATGAGGTACATCATTGTCTACCCAAACGATATAATAATTCAAAGACAATATATACTAGCTAGCCAATAAAGTAAATGTACTTTTCCAAGAGAAGGTTCAAGGTTTGATGTCTACATATGCTATGAAAACATCGACTGTAGAGTGTTACCACCATATCAAATTCCCTTTCACTTATCAATTTCATTCATGTGAAGACTTGTTGGAAAAATGATATAAATTTTGTGATTATTTGTCAGCTTGAGACTTAAATATATAATGGATAAATGTAGTTTTGAATAAGAAGAAATATATCATTGTGTTATACTCCGTGAGATCTTTTCAAATGTATAGTATAAGCTAAAAAATGATAAATAATGAATGAGAAATTGATGCTCAAAGTAAGCCACTTGGAATGCTATTGTTGAGGAAATTGGAACCGGTTTGACATCCATTTCCTATGAGATGAGCAAATTGTTTATAAGCTAAGACATTTTACAAAGTGTTAACTAATAACCAATTAGAAAGCTCTTTCGAACGTATGAGGGGTGTAGATTAAATATCAATAAGCTTGGGGCACACTCACACGTCTTGGGTGACGCAATGTCGAACGAATTGGACTCTTTTATGGCCGCTTTTTTTGGCTCATGTCGCATCCATTTCTTATGATATGAGCAAATTATTGATAAGGTAAGGCATTTTACAAGTGTTAACTAATAACCAATCAAAAAGCTCTTTCACACGTATGGGAGGAAACCTTGTCTTTCCTTCGCTCGAATCAATGCGCTCAGCCCCTCTACACAAATAATAAATATATAAGGTGAAAGTGGATCACCTTGGCGAATTCCATGATAAGGAATTATAGGCCCAAGCTCTTGACCATCAACTGCAATATGATAATTAACTATTCCTAAGCAACGCATAATCAAATCCACCCAATGATCAGTGAAGCCAAATCTTTTTAACACTGCTCTAATATACCCCCATTCCAAACAATTGTATGCCTTACTCATGTCTATCTTTAAGACAACGAAACGATTTTTCCTCCTAGTTGTTCGAAGAAAATGCATTGTTTCAAAGGCTATTAGACTATTATCAATGATCAAACGGCCAGGAACAAACGCAGTTTGAGACTCAGAGATAAGCAAATCTAGTAAAGGCTTCATTCTATTTGTAATAATTTTTGCAATTATCTTATATAGAACATTGTAGAGGGAGATATATGAAAATCGCCCATAGTTTCTGATTGCCCCTTCTTGGGTATAAGCACAATACTTGTATTATTCAAACCCAACAATAGAGAACCAGTGGCAAAAAAAGTCGCTCCAAACTTTGTCAACGTCCACCCCCAACAACGACCAAAACAAACGGGAAACCCCTGGATTCATCCCATCTGGCCCTAGAGCCTTATCGGGATGCATACTAAACACGACCCTTTTGACCTCATCAACAGACACCTCTCCCAATAGCTCTGCATTTTGATCAATAGAGAAACAAAGACGAATACAATCTAGAATCACGGCACTCACTAGCTTCATCCCTAATCTTCTTAATCTTGTTTCTTTTCTTCCTACCAGTAGCAAAAGAATGGAACAACTTGGTATTAGAATCCCCATGTTGAGCGATTTTCGCAAGTGCACGGTTTCGCTTGTAGTAATAAAAGATATCGATTCCACAGGGAACGCTTATTTAACAAAACTTTATTTTACAATCGGTTAAAACTACTTTAAGGTTTATAATATGGAAAAATCGTTTAATCGGTTTTGGTTTTGAATTTGCTAGAATAAGAATTAGATTAGAATATGAAGATGTTAGAAAATATATGATTTAAGATTTAATTTACAAAACAGGAATGTTTTAGTACTTTAGAAAAGTAAACATGTATATTTGTTTGCATTAAGCAAAGAAACAACTTTAAACTTTGTACGAATTATAAAGATGAAATAAATGACGGAACCTCTAATTAATTGGCTTTGAACGCGACAAAACCCTTATCCGGGATAATTGCCCTTAACCAAATTAAAACTCTACCGAGATAATAATTTGCCTAAGTGTTCAACAAAGTTTCCTTGTAAAGATTTGAATTAAACTACGTTTTAATGAAAACACCAGCATCAATCCACTTCGGCTCATTTACCAAAGTGCTGTATAATAATCTATCGAATAGAACATACTTTATTAGATGAAATATAAATTGATACAAGTTTACAGAGAACATGGAGCATTGAATTCTTCGACGGCGTGCAAGTGAACAGGTTGTCAATCCTTTCCTTGGGTTTCGTTCGAGTTTGTCAGGCTCAGGGGCAAATCCTCTACTCAATCTTCTCATTGAATCTTCGTAATAGAGACTGGGTCGGTCTACTACCAAAATGAAAACTAAACTGGAACAATGTCTAAACGCTACTAAATTTGTTATTAATTTGTAAACAATGTGTGTACATCATATTGTTTTTACTAGAATCTAAATCTAACTTCTGAATCACTCTACACATATATCATTATATGTCATTCTCCTCCTCTTTTCAACTCTCCATCAACTCTTTATTTATAGATGTTGAAGAGTCTTGATCGAAGTGTCGTGTCCATTATGGAGAGTCGTATACCTTGTGAAGGGACGTTCTTATCCACCCGAACGATCGCGTTCCGTCGAAAATAAAGTGTAAACATGCTTCTAAAATCTCCTGCTCGTACCGAGAATTATCAAATTCACTACCGAGAATGGGGGAGCATCAAGTGGTCTTCAAACGAAGGGGAAAAGTGGCTGGCGACGCGTGTCGCGACCGTGAAAATGGAAAGCCGCGGTCGCGGCACGGAGCTTTTTTCATTTTTTCAGCTCTCATTCGTGTCCTCGACTTGGCGTTATTAATTTTCGTCGTCTTCGACTCCTTTTGTAGGTTTTTTCTTCTATTTTCGAGCTCTTTTTACTCCTATTTGGATTTTACCAAATATTTATGTACCTTGCATGAAAGAAACATATTCGAAAGTAAAAGCTTTCTAAATAGGTATAAATAGCATAAATTCGTAGCAATATTGATGTAATTATTGATGATATTTTAGGTATATTTTGGGCTTAACAAATCTCCACACTTAATCTTTTGCTAGTCCCGAGCAAAATTTCACTGAATTTATTCTTTAACTAATCTCTTTATGAAATAAAACATATATCTCTGTATTACCTTTTAAATTAGTTAAGCCGAAAAGACTAACTTCGCATGGCAAATTTATACGCAAAATATCAAACTAACTTAGTATAAATACGATATATCATTCGTCTTGTATTTCCAATTTTGAATTGAAGCATTCGGGACGAAATAAGCACGCATGTTATTGAGTTTTTCATCTCAAGGCATTTCAAAGCACAAAATTTTCTTTCCCAAACCTAAACTAATATATGAGATATATTATATTTAAATAAGTACTTGATATTATTTTTTTGCTTGGTTACGCCCGAAATAAGGGTGGTTTCAACCGTAACCTTATACGTATTTTTATTGCTTTGTGTTTGCTTAAGAGGTACCGACCATGCCATGGGTGGACACATTCGTTACTTTAAACTTATACACGCTTATATATATATATATTTTTAAACGCTCCTTCCATACCTCGATTGTGATAAGGGTGGTCTCAATCGTGGCTAAAAGTAAACGATACTTAATTTTCTTCCCTTTCATACCTCGATTGTGATAAGGTTGGTCTCAATCGTGGCCAAAAGTTAAGAATTCACTAATTGATTAATTAACATGAATTATAAAATTGTAACTTGGGAAAAAGAAAAATAGCACATTCATCCTATATTGATTTAAAATTCAACATGTATTATGGCTAAAGTTTCCTTAAAAACTTCAATTGGTGTTAATGTAAGACGAAATCAAACCGAGCTAAAAATTGTTAGTTTAATTTAATGCCTATAAACCTAATTGAAAATTTAAAATAAGATTTATTGTATCATGAATTGCATGATATAAAATAGAGATTGAAAATAAAGAATTTTTACTTAAATACATTCACTCGAGACAATTTTACTTAAAATTGTATCGGAGATTTGTGAAAAATTTGAAAAAAAGTTACATGTATAGAAATATTATTTCTAACGATAATGATAACCTAAAAATAAAAATCATAAGTTTAAAAATATCATATAAAAAAAATGTAACATTATGAAAAATAATGTTTAATAAATTGTGTTGCAATATATGTATGTGTTGCATTTGCAAATATCATTCGTTGCATTTATTATTTTGTTTTGCAAAATAATATCTTTGTTGAATTTATTCGTATTTCGTAAATGATATATATATATCTCCTCCTACACTTAAATTGGACCATGTCCGCATTGGTGCAAAAATAATGGAGAAAACATAAGAAATAAATACGAAATAAGGCATACAAAACAAAGATTGAAATGTAGCAAATTAAACATTCAACATAAAATGAAAAATTGTACCAAACATAAGAAAATTAAAATTGTACCAAATTAACAAGATAAAAATAAATGAAAGCAGAACAACCTAAGCATGAGGTGGTGAATCGGGAGGTGTAGGTGTAGTCTCCACATTGCGGCGTCGAAAAAGGAAAGCATCCGATGTCGAGTCGATCGATGTTCACGCCTCAAAAGGTTGAGGTTGTCATTCATCACCATATTGTTTTCAACCAAATCATCAATGCGTAAATTCATTTGACGGTTGTTGGAATTGATTTGGTCCAAAATCCTCCTCAAATCTACCGGATCGTCCTCCGCTTGAGGTGCTTGGGGTTGTGCTTGAGCCGGTGGTTCATCTTCCTCTCCTTTCGCATTTCCGCCGCCTTCGGTACCTACAAATTGAGAACTTGAAGCGCCACCACCCATAGTGCCACGAAGATGGGCAATACGGGTAGCATAGGAAATAAAGACGGGAGGTCCTTAGGGAAGCAATAAATGAGCACGCTCAAGAGTCGAGATGTCCAAAAGCGGAACATACCCACGGTAGGTGGACATGTCATAGTCGGCCAATTCACCCCGTGCTCCCAACACAAGTCTGGTGATAAAATTACAAAGAGGGATTTGAATGGTAGTAGCCCTCGAAGCACGGAACAAATTGTCAAACATGATGCCAATGCAATCAATCCTCAAACCTTTAAGCAAACTATCCAAAACATACAAATCCCGAACTTGAACCTTTGAACTCTCAACACGACCAAACAAGGAGAAACTTAAATATTTATGAAAGAAGAACACACAATTGTCCTTAATCAACTTGCTTAAAGTGTTTTTGGAATTAAAATAATCTTGGTCCGAGAGAGTTTGCCAAACAACATCATTATCAAAATCCTTAGGCTTATCGTAAAAATCAGAAGTAGGGAAGCCAAACATGTTTCCCATTGCTTCATAATCAATGGTATAAGGTATACCATTATTCCTAAAAGAAATTGAAGTTTTCTTCTTGTTCATGGACAAAGTGACCAAAAATTCCACAACATACTCATTAATACGCGGGAAACGCATATTAACGAACGCTTGCCAACCCAAAGCTTCAATAAAGGCATCAATTCGAGTAGAGAAATTTAATACTCTTACCGAATGGAAGTCTAAGAAGTGCATATCCACAAATTGGCGGTCGGCTTGTGAAAAATGTTTGAAACGAGCGGCTTCTTCCTCCGAATAGATGTCAAAATAAGCTCCGCATTGAATCCGGAGGCGATTAGCTTCCGTAACAGCGGGTTTGTTACCAACACGCTTTGTCCTAACCATGTTGATGGTGTTTAGGGGCTTATGGTATGAGAAAAAGAAGAAGAAGTGAAGAGAAAAACCAAACATTGAAGATGAGTTGGGGGTTTGTGGAATAGAAGTGATTGGAAATAGGAAATATGATAGAAATTGGAGTGAATAAATTGGGAAGAGGAAAAGTAGATTTTTGGGGAAGAGTTTAGAGTAAGGGATTGGGTAAAAATAGAGGTGATGTGAGGTTTGTGTAAGAGGTAGGGTTATATAGGGTGATTAGGTGAATGTATAGGTAGAATAGGAATAGGAATAGAAATAGGCAAAAATATTGGCAAAATCGGATTTAATAGGGCTGAGATCACGCGTGTCGCGACCGCGAATGGCATAGCCGCGGCCGCGGCACGCGACTTTCAGGCAATTTGTTGCCCTGAAATCGGTCCAAACCTGCTGCTCATACCGAGAATTTCTTAATTCTCGATAGAGAATTGGTTGAAATGGCCAATTTAGGTGCCATTTGACTTGGTTTGTGCAGTTTCTTTGTTGAAATGGTTCCTGAACTTGAGATTAATTGTTCCTGTACTAAAAACTTTAAATAAATGATATTAATTGCAAGGAAAACCAAAGGTTTTACCTTAATAAATTGAATTAAAGTATAATAAATGGATTTATGAGTAATTAATGAAACTTAAATGTTCATTAATGCATATAAGTTAAGAGAACCATATTAAATGCATAATAGGTGCATGTTAATATATGTTTAACACATGAGTTGAATTGAGTAAATGTAAACTTAATTCATTAAAAATAAATTGGGTTACAAATAAAAGTAAACGTGAATATACGTGTGGAAAAATAATAGAAAAAAAAACAAATTTGTTCATGTGAATCATTTTTATATATTTATTTCCTTTATTTTCATTATCTTATGTATATAAGTCGAGTAAGAATAATTGGAGATCCATATGAAAATATGATAACAATATAACGGATCAAATGGACAAAAATTAAGAATATTAAGAATTGAACTAAAATAAAAAAAATTTATTAAACGAGCATATGTACAAAATATTGAAAACAAAGCAATAATTAATACAAAACAAAACATATACAAAAATAAAATGAAAAACAGAAACTATTCTACATATTCATCCCTATCTAACGGGATATTTCTGGCCTTAATACGACCAATTTGAAACTGCACGAAAGTTTTACGTTCCGGTGCAGACAAAAATTGAGGCCCTGCTCGAAAGACACGTTTCACAAGTCCTTCGTGCTCGAGAAATTCATAGTCTATTATCGGGAAGAATTCATCATCACTCCAGGGAACATCAATAGTACCATTTGAACCGAGAATTATTCCACAGATTATATTGCCGAACCCAATCTTCTTATCTTTGGATCGAGAAGCGGCGACAAGACCTTCCATCAGAATTTTGGAAGAATCCACTGCATTGCCCTAGAATATATCCCCAAGAACATACAAATCTGTGTCACGGACTACACTACTGAATGTGCGCCCGAATAAACTGTGACACAGAAATTTGTGCAAATACAGCATGGAGTTGGAGCGAAAAGAGTGATTATACGCGAGTTTTGAATTGAATCGCCAGAATCCAGTGAGCATTCTCCAAATGTCCGAGGATGTCATGTCTCATCCAGGATGACGTTTGATTGTATCTCTCGGGGGAAAACCAAACCAAGCATGCAACTCGGGATAGCTGAAAATGAAGATTTCGCCTTCTCGATGAAAACTGAGACGTACTCATCGTTTGTTAGTGAAACGCAAGGTACAGAAAAATTCGAGTATCCAGTCGCCTATAATTGGAAAGCGCATTTGGGCGAATTTTGTCCACCCTAGGCGCTCCATATTGCGGCCCATGTCATCAGCAATGCCTAATTGGTTGTTAAGGAATTCATCCATATACAACATTCCGGTGAAGAATTTATAACGGTGATTCCAATAACGTCTACCTTCATCGTGGTTAAAGATAGGAAAAGGCGCCCATATCGCTTGGATAAGTCTGGGCGTTTGTTGATTGAGGCAGCATTGTGCCTAGGTGATTTATATTTGGTAGGCATAGTGCAAAGTTAGTGTAACTTTAGCAAAGAATGGTGTTTGTGAAGAAAAATCAGAGTTCTGACAAAGATGAAAAAGAGTTGTACCAGAATCTGAAACCTTTAGGGTTAATTTATAAGAGTTTAGGATGAAAAGAGGTGTTGTTTTAAGTATGAAAAGGTATAAATTGTACCTTTCGGAAATGAAGAAACTTAATGTTTCAATTGCCAAGAGTTTCGTCGAAAGGGTGAGAGTGTTTCAGGCCTAATAGTGCAGGAAATACTCGTGTCGCGACCGCGAATGGCAAAGCCGGTCGCGACACGCTGATTTCCTTACGGAAATCAGGCATCAAAGCCACCTCCTGATTCACGGTAGAGAATTTAAATATTCTCGGCATGAACAGAGAAATCCGAATCAATATAGGTAATTCTGAAACAGAGTATTCTCGGCAGGGAATGTCCAATTCTCGGCAGAGAATTGCCTTAAACTACAAAATCATCCTAATTTCCTAAAAATTAAATCTAAAATCATGAAATATAAATATTTTATGTATTTAAACCATAACATAAAGTAATCTAATCATAAAAATGACATTTTGAAGTAAAATAAAATAAAATAAAATTTAATAAAATAAACAAAATCATAAAAACAATAAAATAAAATACAATGTGTAAAATAAACTGAGTAATTCATATGTCAGATAATCTTGTTACGAACTCAATTCTTATTTGTGAAATATTTTCGTAATAGATTTTACATCGATTACCATTAACTTTGAATCGAACTCCGTTAAGACCTTCCAGTTCCAAAGAACCATAATCGAATGTTTTTACGACTAAATATGGTCATAACCATCTGGACTTAAGTTTTCCTAACCATCTGGACTTTATCCCCAACATTAATGTGTTTAACTTTAATTTTGGCATCGTGCCATTTTTTCACTTTTTCTTTATAAATCTTAGCATTTTCGTAAGACAGATGACGTAACTCATCTAACTCATTCAAATTGAGCAAATGTTTCTTACCTGCTTGATGTAAATCAAAGTTCAGTTTTCTAATAGCCCAATAGGCTTTATGTTCTAATTCGACTGGCAAATGACATGCCTTACCATACACTAAACGGTACAGAGTCATTCTTATTGGCGTTTTAAATGCAATACGGTATGCCCATAAAGCATTATTAAGTTTAGAAGACCAATCTTTTCTAGAGGATCCATTTGAGTTCTCTATTTGATATCTCTGCCTGACCATTTGACTGGGGATGGTAGGGCGTTGATACGCGGTGGCGTACTCCATATTTTTTCATAAGTGTTTCAAAACTCTTATTTATAAAATGAGTGCCACCATCACTAACGATAACTCTTGGACAACTGAATCTACAGAATATATCGTCAAGAAAATTAACGACAACCTTAGAATCACTCGTCGGGGTTGCAATTGCTTCAACCCATTTTGAAACATAATCGACGGCTACTAATATGTAAGATTTACCATTGGAAGGGGGAAAAGGTCCCATGAAATCTATTCCCCACATATCGAAGATTTCAACTTCTAATACGGTTGTGAGGGGCATCTCATCTTTCCTTCCTAGATTTCCTATCCTTTGGCACTTATCACAACGAATAATAAATGAACGGACATCCTTAAACATCGTAGGCCAAAAGAAACCAGTTTCAAGTATTCTAGCTGCTGTTTTGTTAACTCCATTATGTCCTCCATAAGAGCTAGAATGACATTCTGATATTATGGATTCAAATTCATTTTCACCAACACATCTCCTAATTATCCCGTCACCACAAGTTTTGAACAGAAAAGGATCTTCCCAAAAGTATTGTTTAATATCGAAGAAAAATTTCTTCCTATGGTGGGAATTTAATCCTTCCGGAACAATATTGGCTGCGAGATAATTAGCAATATCTACGTACCAAGGTGATATGAAACTTTTCATTTGATAGAGATGTTCATCAGGGAAATCATCTCGTATACCGATGGTTTCACCTATAGGACCGTTTTCATCTTCAAGTCTTGATAGATGATCGGCGACAAGGTTTTCAACTCCCTTTTTGTCTTTAATTTCTATATCAAATTATTGCAACAATAAAACCCATCTAATTAGACGTGGTTTTGCATCCTTTTTAGCAAACAAATATCTTAAAGCTGCATGATCAGTGTAAATAATAACTTTTGAACCTAATAAATATGACCTAAACTTGTCACATGCAAAAACTACGGCTAACATTTCTTTTTCTGTTGTGGTGTAGTTTAATTGTGCACCAGACAGTGTGTGACTTGCATAATAAATAACATGAAGTTTTTTATCCTTGCTTTGACCTAAAACACATGTGACAGCTAAATCACTTGCATCACACATAATTTCAAAGGGTAAATCCCAATCAGGTTTAGCAATAATAGGTGCACTGACTAAAGCAGTTTTCAATGTTTCGAAAGCTTTAACGCATTCTTCATTAAAATCAAAGGTTGAATCTTTCATGAGTAAATTAGTAAGTGGTTTGGAAATTACAGAAAAATTCTTAATAAATCGTCTGTAAAAACCAGCATGTCCTAAGAATGATCTTACGCCCTTAACAGTAGTTGGAGGGGGTAATTTCTCTATTACTGAGGTTTTTGCTCTATCTACTTCTAATCCTTTTTCAGAGATTTTGTGACCTAAAACAATTCCTTCGTCAACCATGAAATGACATTTTTCCCAGTTTAATACCAAATTTGTTTCTTCACACCTAGACAGAACTTTATCCAAGTTTTCTAGGCATGAATCAAAAGAATCTCCATAAACTGAAAAATCGTCCATAAAAACTTCCATAATATCTTCAATGAAATCATTAAAAATCGCAGTCATACAACGTTGAAATGTTGCAGGTGCATTACATAGACCAAATGGCATTCTTCTATATGCAAATGTTCCGTAAGGACATGTGAAGGTTGTTTTATCTTGGTCATCCGGGTAAATGTATATTTGAAAGAATCAAGAGTAACCGTCAAGAAAACAGTAGAAAGCATGACCAACTATCCTTTCAATCATTTGGTCAATGAAAGGAAGAGGAAAATGATCTTTCCTAGTTGCTTTATTTAAATTTCTATAATCTATACAAACCCTCCAACCAGTGGTGGTTCGTGTAGGTATTAATTCACCTTCTTCATTCCTTACAACTGTTATGCCTCCTTTTTTAGGTACACAATGGATTGGACTAACCCATTCACTATCCGAGATAGGGTAGATGATTCCATTGTCCAGAAGTTTAGTAATCTCATTTTTTACTACTTCTTTCATATTCGGATTTAGGCGTCTTTGCCTATCCGCTTTAGGTGGCTTATCTTCTTCTAAGTGAATTCTATGCATTACAATACTTGGATTAATACCTTTTAAGTCAGAAATTTGCCAACCCATACTTCGTATTCTACTTCTAACAACTTCTTTCAATTTTTCTTCTTGAACTTGTGTCAATTTGTTAGAGATAATTATAGGTAGAGAATCGCCTTCGCCTAAGAAAGCGTACCTCAAATGACCTGGTAATTCCTTAAGTTCCAATTTAGGTGGAACTACAATTGAAGGCGGAACTGGTCCATCTTCTTGAATCAAAGGTTCTGGATCCTTATCTTCTAGTTCCTCACTCATTATAGGTTCTATTATTTCTTCTTTTTGAACAATGTCATTTACACATTCTTCAATTAAATCAAGTTTCATACAAGCGAAATCCTCCATAGGATATTTCATCGCTTGATTCATATCAAACTCAATCTTATCATCTCTTATTCATAAAACTACTTTCCCTTCCGACACATCAACTAGAGCACGTCCCGTGTTCATGAACGGTCTACCAAAGATTAGCGGACAATTTACATCATAAGCAAAATCTAAAATAATGAAATCGGTAGGAAAAATAAATTTGTCAACTTTAACTAAAACATCTTCAATTATACCATATGGTCTTTTAGTGGTTTGATCCGCTAGTTGCAAAACCATATTGGTACGTTTGATGTCTTCTTCTAAACCTAACTTATTGAATATAGATAATGGCATCAAGTTAATGCTTGCCCCTAAATCACAAAGACAACTTGGGAATTCTATATCTCCCAATTTACACGGAATGGTAAAACATCCGGGATCTTTGAGTTTTGTGGGCAAATTGCTTGACCCAATCGAACTGCAATCTTCAGTTAGTGAAATGGATGAAATTCCTTCCCAACTGATTTTCTTTGAAATTAAATCTTTGAGGAATTTTCCATAGTTGAGAATTTGCGTAACTGCATCCATAAACGTTAAATTAATATGCAAATTCTTAAGTTTGTCTAAAAAAGTTAAAAGTTGTTTGTCATAGTCCTTGTTGCGGACTTTGTATGGAAAAGGTGGTTTTGGTACAAAAGTTTTTGTACCAGAGTCAATCGGTGCATCTTTGGTAAATCAGTTCCAAGTAAAGTCGAATTTTCGGGTATTTCCGGGCCTAAGTAATTTTTCCCTGAATGAAGAGTGATAGCCTTAACATGCTCTTTCAGATTTTCTTCCGTATGGCTTGGAAGACTTCCCTCTTTGCGGGATGGAATTGATTTAACGAGTTGTCCAATTTGAATCTCCAAATTATGGATGCTAGATGATTGGTTTTTAATAAGCTGATCGAATTTATTTTCGATCCGTTTAAAACCATCGTCGTGATTACTTATTTTTCCGCTCATCGCATCAATGAATTTGTCAATTTTAGAAGATAAAGTGCTAAACGTATCTCTTGATTGATTTTGATAATTAATAGTACGATTTTGATTAGCATTAACATTATTGTTATTATTATCTCTCCAGTTAAAGTTAGGATGATTTCTCCATCCAGGATTATATGTATTGGAATAAGGATTATTAGTTTGGTTTTGTCCTTGGACAAAGTTTATCTGTTCAATTTCACTCATACCTTCGTAATTCACATCCGTTTGGATTGGTTGACCATTAGGATCACACGGTGCCATAAACCTATCAATTTTGTGCGACAAGGCAGAAAATTGGGCTTGCAACATCGCTACTAGATCAAGATTCACTATACCCTTAACTGATGATGTTGTTGAGGATGATGGTTTTGCTACTGGTATGTGTCCACGTTCCGCGGGCCACATACTGCTGTTGATTGCCATTTCCTCTAAGAGTTCACTTGCTTGGGCAGATGTTTTCTTCATGAATAACCCTCCAGACATAGCGTCCAATGAACCTCTAGTTGTAGGATTTAGTCCATTATAAAATGTTTGCATTAAAAGTTCAGCGGGTAATTGGTGGTGTGGGCATAAACGTTGAAGTTCTCTAAAACGTTCCCAAGCCTCATAAAGAGTTTCATTATCATTTTGAGAAAAAGATGTTAACTCTTTAATGACCCTTGCGGTTTTTGCTAAAGGAAATTTTTTTGATAAAAATGCCTGGGCTAATTGTTCCCAAGTCTCAATTGTTGCGGCTGGCATAGAAGTCAACCACTCTTTGGCTCGATCCTTCAAAGTAAAAGGAAAAAGGCGAAGTTTGATTGCTTCTGCAGTTACATCAGTAATTTTAAAAGTGTCACAAATTTCTAAGAAATTTGTCAAATGGGTGTTAGGATTTTCGTTAGGTAACCCGTAAAACGTTACATTATTTTGCAACATATTAAGCAACGCAGGCTTAATTTCAAAATGATGTGCATTAATTTGGGGTCTAACTATACTGTTTGTTACACCGGCCACTCCTGGCCTAGCGTAATCCATAAGTGTGGCCATAACTTCTGGCTCGGTAATTCTAGTTTTTATTGGGGTTTTGTTTTTCTTTTTCTTTTCTCTCTTGTTCTTTTTAAGAGTTCTTTCAATTTCTGGGTCAATAGGATCTGGTGACGTGCCCGAACTTCGAGAACTGCGCATGAACTTGAAATTTCGCACGAACAGAAACTACCTACAAAACAGAATTTTGAAAAAAAAAATAAATAAATATGTTAGTAATTGAAAATAATTAAAAATATAAAAGTTTGAATAAGTATGAATAAACCTAGATTCGTAATAAAACACGAAAAATTTAAAATTTTGTCAAAAATTTTGGCGAATCCCCGGCAACGGCGCCAAAAACTTGTTGAGCGATTTCCGCAAGTGCACGGTTTCGCTTGTAGTAATAAAAGATATCGATCCCATAGGGAACGCTTATTTAACAAAACTTTATTTTACAATCGGTTAAAACTACTTTAAGGTTTATAATATGGAAAAATCGTTTAATCAGTTTTGGTTTTGAATTTGCTAGAATAAGAATTAGATTAGAATATGAAGATGTTAGAAAATATCTGATTTAAGATTTAATTTACAAAACAGGAACGTTTTAGTACTTTAGAAAAGTAAACAAGTATATTTGTTTGCATTAAGCAAAGAAACAACTTTAAACTTTGTACGAATTATAAAGATGAAATAAATGACGGAACCTCTAATTAATTGGCTTTGAACATGACAAAACCCTTATCCGGGATAATTGCCCTTAACCAAATTAAAACTCTACCGAGATAATAATTTGCCTAAGTGTTCAACAAAGTTTCCTTGTAAAGTTTTGAATTAAACTACGTTTTAATGAAAACACCAGCATCAATCCACTTCGGCTCATTTACCAAAGTGCTGCATAATAATCTATCGAATAGAACAGACTTTATTAGATGAAATATAAATTGATACAAGTTTACAGAGAACATGGAGCATTGAATTCTTCGACGGCGTGCAAGTGAACGGCTTGTCAATCCTTTCCTTGGGTTTCGTTCGAGTTTGTCAGGCTCAGGGGCGAATCCTCTACTCAATCTTCTCGTTGAATCTTCGTAATAGAGACTGGGTCGGTCTACTACCAAAATGAAAACTAAACTGGAACAATGTCTAAACGCTACTGAATTTGTTATTAATTTGTAAACAATGTGTGTACATCATATTGTTTTTACTAGAATCTGAATCTAACTTCTGAATCACTTGATTCGGAATTTTTGCATAAATTCTACACTAATATCTTTCTTCTACACATATATCATTATATGTCATTCTCCTCCTCTTTTCAACTCTCTATCAACTCTTTATTTATAGATGTTGAAGAGTCTTGATCGAAGTGTCGTGTCCGTTGTGGAGAGTCGTATACCTTGTGAAGGGACGTATACCTTGTGAAGGGACGTTCTTATCCACCCGAACGATCGCGTTCCGTCGAAAATGAAAGTGTAAACATGCTTCTAAAATCTCCTGCTCGTACCGAGAATTATCAAATTCACTACCGAGAATGGGGGAGCATCAAGTGGTCTTCAACTGAAGGGGAAAAGTGGCTGGCAACGCGTGTCGCGACCGTGAAAAGGGAAAGCCGCGGTCGCGGAACATAGATTTTTTCATTTTTTCAGCTCTCGTTCGTGTCCTCGACTTGGCGTTATTAATTTTCGTCGTCTTCGACTCCTTTTGTAGGGTTTTTCTTCTATTTTCGAGATCTTTTTACTCCTATTTGGATTTTACCAAATATTTATGTACCTTGCATGAAAGAAACATATTCGAAAGTAAAAGCTTTCTAAATAGGTATAAATAGCATAAATTCGTAGCAATATTGATGTAATTATTGTTGATATTTTAGGTATATTTTGAGCTTAACACCCCACCTTTAAGCCAATGGGCATTTGCCCTCTGTTTCTAATACATTTCCATAGTAGCAAGAAGATCAAAATACATGCTATGTTTAGTGCAGAATTCTTCCATGCCATCAGCGTCTCTACGGGATCTCAGATTCGCTAGATTCTGCTTTACTTTCTTCAAATTATGGGAAATCTGCCTAATATAATTATTGCCCCAATTCAAAAGCGCCTTGCTACATTCTTCAATTTTAACCTGCAGCTCTGAGGTAGCAAACTCCAACCAAACCTTTTCGATGATTTCACGACATATATGTTCATGAAGCCACAGATTCTCAAATCTAAACTTCTTAGTCCAAATCTTCCTTGTATTTTGTTGTAAGGATAAAAGAATAGGAAGATGATCGGATGAAGTAAGATTAAGAACACGAACCTGAGCTTAAGGAAAGAAGCCCAACCAATCAGTATTTGCCATAGCCATATCCAACCTTTCCCCCACCCAATGATCGCTTCCACGCCCCCTATCCCAGGTGAAAGGGTGCCCTACAAAACCCAAATCCACAAGCTAACAGTTAGAAATTGCTTATTAGAACCCTTTAAGAAGCCATTGCGGTTGAGGAGCATTTCCCCTCTTTTCATCATTCGAAATGATATCGTTATAGTCTCCCATACAGCACCAAGGAAGGTTAGAAGATGAAGACAAGATTCTAAGAATCAACCCGCCTTGATCTTTCAGGAAAACTGTAGTAGCCTATAAATCTCGATGTTTGATTCACATAAAGGTGTATCTTGACATCAATAAAATTACGGCTGGAATCACTAATATCCATCATCCCCTCTTCAATCCAAATAAGGGCCAGACCCCCACTTTTACCAACACAGCCCACACACAAGCTACCAGTATAGCCCAACTTTCTTTTAATTGCATCTAAACGATATGAAGTTAAAAGAGTCTATGAGAGCAAAATGATACTTGGTTTGTTGATCCAGACAAGATCCAAGAGAACTCGAACTGAACGTGGGTTGTCCAGCCCATGACAGTTCCAAGCCATGATGATGGGATGTAAGACAAAAACGAAGACACACGACAAAAAGCAAAACTTATCAAAGAGATAAGACAAAACTCAAGCGAAATCTATCTTAAGAAGCCTATTTCATGGCATGCCTCAATATTTTCTAATTTTTATTCTTCAAGAAGGTTCAAAATTATTGTGTATATCTATTTATTTTCTTAATTTCAGTTTATTAATAAAGATATTATAACGTTTTTCTGTTAGTTTACTTTGAGAAGTTCTATAATGAACCGAGTACAATGTACCCTACTAATAAGTAAAGAGAAATATACCACCTCATTGGAAAATGATTGATGTAAAAAAATATATACAATTATCATATTTCTATCCATAAAATCCAATGGATCCCGAACATTTCACATTTACTTTCTGAATTGATATTATATCTAACTTTACCATATTTACTTGTATGATTAGCTAATTTAAGGAAAACCAAACATTAGCTCTCAATTTAAGTTAAAACTTATATACAATGCTTAAATTTTGCTATATAGTACTTTCTTTATGTTGGGATATTAATTTTCTTTTATTTGTTTCCACCTTCAATTCAAAGCAAAATAGAAAAAGGCTATTTCAAGTTCTTGGAAGTTATTTCAATTATTAAAAAATAATAATTAAAAGTATCATGCTCAAATTGTATGTAAAGATAACATATTAACAGAAAAACTAACTAAATTAAGTAACTTAACATGTTAATCTATTTAATTAGATCACAAGTATGAGACAAATGAACATATTTTATATGGTTATATAGTTAGTTAAGTTTAATAAGTTTTAAGTTAATTAGAGATTAAGTTTCAATTAAAACTAAAATATATAATTAATTTAAGGAGTGGTGATATGGTAATTAATGATTTTTGGACCTAACAAGCTAAATCCCAGACCCATTAAACGGCCAAACATCGGCCCAGTCCATTTATGGGGCTCTTTTCGGAAAGATGAATCAAGGAGACGTCGGGGAAGTTTCGGATTCCGAAGGACACACTTAACTCTGCTTTACTGAAGAATCATTGGGTCCGAAGCCTATAAAGAGCTGACACGTATAATAGCTCAGAAATGAGAGATACAAGTACGCAACTAATATTCACCTCTCTATCACTAAACTGCTTTCAAGTTGGTACTCTTTCTAGGATACCTCATTGACTTAAATATGAGAGAGAGTTTGTCGGACTCCACCCCCTGTCTGATTGAGTTTTATATTCTCAGATCACCAAAAAAGTTTCCCAATAAGGTTCCGATATTCCGATATTAAATAATATATTATATATTTCATGTTGTTATCTTGTTGATCATAATTCCTTTGAACCATATTTATCTCATTTAATAATCACAATTAACAATATAAATTAATAAAATAAAACCTATAATTAGATAGTGATTTGGTTTAGTAGACCCTATAAATGATTTGAATGAAAACAATAGCACATGCATTGTTAAGTAAAAAAGAGGCTAAGTGCTAATCTCTTCTTTTTCTCCAAAATTAGTAATAAAATATTTTGATTAAACAGAGACTCAAAAGGACCACTAAATCATAACAGTGTGATATGCTAATTAAACTATCATATTACTAATTATTTAATTAATTAATTCTTATTAAAAAAATTAATTAATTAATTAATTAAAACATTCTTAATTAGTAATTCTTATAAAAGCTTGGAGGTAAAGAAAAGGCTATCCCTATAGTCAAAAAGTAATATATAGGTTAAAGATGGCCTATAGTTTTGGAATATTTATAAAATTAAATTTAAATAATTGAAAAGTACTAAAGAGTTTGACATTATGATCATTTGGTAGCTTTTCTAATTATTATTCACAATAACATCATTGGCTTGGATATACAGCCTTGATGAACTAATTAACAACAAATCATGTTTAATTTATATAAATACGTACATACATAGATTATATTTTACACAACAATTTTAATATTTCTTTCTATTTCTATATGGTTGGTTGATAACAATGATGAGACTAAATTGGGATGGTAGCTACCATGAGACCACTTATTCAGTGGCAGATCCAGGAATTTAAATTTGGGGGGTTAATTTTAACCGAGGGGTTAAAGGTAAATTTTCAAAATTCAACCTATTTGGGCTGGGCAAATTTTTTTTAGCCTCCAACACATTCAAACTGTAAAAATGTTATCATTTTTTAGAAACTAGCACTGAACTAATAAAAAATTAAATATGTTTACTCTTTTCACGTTGGACACTTTTAATGTTTTAACGAACACAACGTCGTTTTGGTGTGTTCGCTAAAACATTAAAACTTTCTGACGGTGTATTCGAATAAATATTAAAAGTGTCAAACGTGAAAATAGTAAACATATTTAATTTTCTATCAGTTCAATGCTAGCTTCTAAAAAATTATAACATTTTTACCGTTTTTATTTTTAATTTTTTCATAAATTAAAATTTAATTTTAAAACTAAATTATTTGAATCTAAAAAATAAGAAATTAATTTTTTTAATAGTAAAGACATAATAAAAATGAATTCAAAAGTGTTATCAAAATAAATAGTCCATTTAAATTAATTAATAATCCTTGGACTGGCTTCGCCCCTGCACCTACTCTTGAGTGTTGACAAGTATTTTCTTTTATATAATGTCTCTAAGATCAACATTTACATTCTATAATCTATTCATTTCGATTAGAGATGATAATAAAAACTATTATTATATATTGAACCTTAACAATTAGTTTACAGTTTTTAGTTTAATAGTTGGTTGATATGATATCAGAATTTTTTAGATTAAATGGTCGAGAGTTCGAATATTGACAACCTTGTTTATTGATAGAATTTTAACACGTAGTAAGATGGGTGTGTGTTGTATATGTTGTAACTCCAAAGCGCATTCTTGTGCAGTGGCGTGTCAAAGATTATAATAAAAGCTATTATTAACCCTCAACTATCGACTTGAACTTTTTCAAATGATTCTTTAACAATTTCTAAAGAGTAAAATGCACAGAAAATATTAGCAGTGCAGAGGAATTTCAGAGGAAACGTATATATGCCTTTAAGGTTCAAGCTTTTCATCATAAAGCAAAAATGGAGGAATACAAAGTATAGAGGCCATCACACACACAAAAAGGATAACAACCTCCCATAACAACCTATGTGTGTCTGGCATTGTGGAAAGCAGTAACAGTATAAAAGGAAAAAATACTAAGTACAATAAATATGAAAAATAACTGGAGCACCCTTTAACACTCCTCTTCAAGCAAGTGAGGAAGACAAATGTGTTGCTCCCAGCTTGTGAACATGAAGGTTGTGAGCTTGAACATGCAAGACCTTAGTGAGAAAATTTACAACTTGATCAGTAGAAGACACATGACTTGGAATGATATTGCCTGCATTGACTTGATCACACATATAATGTCAGTCAATTTTAATGTGCTTTGTGCATTCATGAAGCACTGGATTTGTTGCAATGGAGATGACAACTTGATTATCATAGTGAAGAATGGTTTGAGGCAAATTCTTGAGGCCATGGTCTTTAAGAAGAGCAGTAAGCGAGGTGATTTCACACATAGTAAAACCCATTGAGTTGTATTTTTCCTCAGTAGAAAAACGAGCTACAATAGTCTATTTTTTTCTTTTCAGAAGACAAGCGATGCTCTAAGAAATATGTAAAATCTTATAGTTGATCTCCTTGAGATTAGGCAATTGGACCAGTCACTATCATAATAAGTGATAACAACCCAAATTATTCTTAAATAGGGAATAAAGGAAAATTAATAGAAATAATGGCAAACCATTATTCCTTCTAAAAGAGATATTTATGCATGATTAATGTGGAATTAATGATGATTAATGCAGGATTAATGCAGTGGTGAATATGCAAATAATGAGAAAAAGGAAGAAGTCTCTAGCATTATGCCACGCCACATGGACCATGACGAGACACACCATAACAAGATACGCCCGATGAGACCGAGTAATGGAGACCCGCCATTGTTCTCAAAGAGAGCGTACATACGCCTTGATGGATCTAAAAATACCAAAATGCGTCTTTTATTACCATCCATAAATGAGAATAATACAATTAAATGGCAATTAATAGCCATTAAAGGGGAATTAAAACTTGACTGTTCGAATACTCCAACTTTGAGGGTTTCAAGGATAAGTGCTGGGATTAATGGAGAATTGATAGCAACTAAAGATAAGTAATGATATGATTGTTCATCTACATCTCCATAACATCCAAATATCATACATGGGGAAAAAGGATAATTAGACAAAGAATGAAGGATCCGCCATCAATACTATTATGGATAAGGATCCACCGACGAATCTCCAGATGGCGTATAAAGCAAGACTCATAGGTGGCGGATCTATGGATTCCTGAACACGCCTCAAAGGTCAAACGCCTTGGGAGACCCACCGTCACATATCGATACGCCCAAGGAACGGCCAAGCCGATTCCCAATAAAGGCAACTTGTAACCCATTAATGAGCTAACGGTCATACTTGAATAAGATCAGTAACCACCATTAATGAGGCATTAATGGAGACTTTCTAGTTACTAAGAGTTACAACTACATGAGTATAAATAGCTTGCATCCCAAGACATTGAGGTACACTTACTGATTCTCTACTTTTGTGCTTACAGTTTATTCTCAGAAATATTACTGACTTTAGCATCGGAGTGTCCCCGGCCGATCCCAACGGTGCCTCACAGAGAAGTGCTCCGATCAAGGATTTTTCCACAAGTTATCAATAAGTAGTTAACTAAGCTGCAAAAGAGGCTGCAAGAAGGATTCCTTGAGATGATGTTCTTGCCAAGTATCTCAGAATTCATTTGGCAGCTTGCATATGTACAAATGTTGGCCTTTGCAAAAACTGAGTTAAAAGCTGGACTGGAAAGGCAATGTCAGGTCATGTTGTAGTAAGGTAAATCAACTTGCCAATTAGTCTTTGATACATAGTTGGATCGGGCAAAAAAATCCCTTTGATCAGGTCTGAACTTAACATAATGTTCCATAAGTAACTTTAGGGGTTTAGAGTGGAGCATCCCAAATTCCTTAAGAATATCCCATGTTTACTTCTTTTGTGATAGATTGATCAATCTCAAGACCAAGAAGGTACCTTAATGGTCCCAGATTGATCAATCTTAACATAAACCAACACAACTATTATTCCATTTTTTTTTATTGATGTATGAACAAACTATAATCTGACTTTGATTGAACATAACCCAGAGATATAAGAGAAATGGATAGTTTGGAGAACCATTGTCTATGGGATTATTTAAGTCCATATAGGGACTTCTTTAGCTTGTAGATAAAATTAATTTTGAGTTTATGTGTAAGAGAAACATTTGAATGACATGAGGAGGATTACTAATAGAGGGATTAACTATTAGGGTTACGAAATCTCCCGTTTTTTGAAGCTTTTAACTGAGTTGTGGAAGGAATCGAATGACTTCGACTATGAGAAGAAGCTGAATTGATACTTCCAGTCATATATGAGGACATCAAAAAAGTCAAGGTCCCCAACCATTAAGAAGTATCCTTCTTTGTATTTCATGCTATCATGATTTCTCGTATGGAAGGCATGTTAACGCCTACAGAAACACGAAGTCGAATAAATAAAAAAAGATCAACTGAAAATAAAAAGGTACATGTAAGCAACTCATCACAGATTCCCCCTAAAAGGACACATTCATCCCTTTATCTTTAAAAGGAAAGGAATGTCCTCCCTAGGTGTTCTAGGAATTCTTAACGGGTGAAAGGTAGCTTGGCAGAAGTCATATAATCTCGAATTATTTCTTCATCGATCATAAGATCCCTTAGTGGTTCCCACAAATCCTTATCAACATGTTTGGGGTTCCAGGATGTCCGAAAGGGGAACCCCACGAGATAAATGGTTCCTTTAAGAGGCTTCCCTTTCTTACCTTTGATAATACAAATCCAGAACTAGTAGAAGTTGGAATATTTTAGGCTAGAGCTTTTGTTTGTGATAAAGGGTTTTTGTTCTGAAATAGTCTTATTGAACCACATGGCATCAACGGTAGCCCGAATGGTGATGGATAAAAAAAAGTGGCACAATCATAACCACGTTTAGGTCATCACAGATTTTAAATATGTAGAGAAGGTCAAGCCAACCATTCGACGAGATTTGGGTAGGGCAAAGATCAAACTCGTTAAGAACGTTAATGACACCATTAGAAAATGGAAGTTTAACCCCTTTCTCTAGAAATATCTTGTAAAAGCCTAGATGACCGTCCAAAGCACATGTAATAACCTGGTCATCATTGGGTAGTACCGCCTCCAGGTGGACAAACTCTGGATATTATGGGGGGAGATTAGTCAATGTAAAAGCATCATTGAAGGTAACTTGTTCAACATTTTTAAGGCTTTTTTATATTAGGTTTTTGTTAGAGTGATCAAGTTTTTTGGGAGCCATAATAGAAAGAAGGTAAAAGAAAAGGAAAAAACTTCAATACACTTACTTGGTCGAAAGAGGATAAAAGTCGTCAAAGAAGAGGAAGACGAGAGCAAAATGCAGAAGTGGTTTAGGAAAAAATAACGCACGTAAGAAGAAGAGTTGAATAAAAGTAGGTATTTATAGGGATCCCCAGGCAATCGAAACTATGATGACGGTGCAGTGGCCAATATTAAATAAGGTTAATGATAAGGTTCAAGACCGAATAGTCTTGACCAATCCCAAAAGGAGAGAGAAATGTTCGATTGACACATAACATGTTGTGTACAGATGGAAATGGCACAAGTTCCCATGTTTCAACTACCTCACGCTAAAGCGGGAGTGTAGTTCCATACGCCTCATCAAATCCCTGAAAACAGGAATGACACCATTTAAGTCTTCCAAAGAGCCCGTCAAGCCAACTATCCAAAATTCGTTCTTCAAGCAAGCGTCGAACCCTAAAGAGCTCAGACACGGACTGAAGAGGGGGGGATATGATACCCTAAGGAATATTTCTAAAAAACATCCCTTACACGTCGATCGATGTCACCCTTCTTATCAGGAAGACTCATATGAACCATCCTATTTGAAGCAAGAAATATTCGCTAAATATGTGAACAGTACCCTCTAGCCATGTGGACTGATATCCACCATTCGTTCAAGTATCCATACAGTGAAGGAAGGAGAGCCTTTGGATTACAAGACGTACGTGACAGAGCGCACCGCGTGACGCCATAATAGTCTTAAGGCCTTAGGCCCAATGGAACGGCGACACCTAGCAGCACACTTATTATATGGTAGGGTGCATCACCTGATATTATTATAGTCTGAAGGTTGTAGGGCCAACCAAAGACTGACATGTGTCTATTGAGTCATTGGTGCACACTCTCAGGATTACGACTGATACTATTTATAGATAAGGTGATTAATCTACAAGAGGTACGCAAACATCACAGTCACCAATATTCCTATTGTCTTCAACCTCTCTTCAACCTTTACTAACTTAAGTATCAGAGTGGGTTCATCGGACATCGGCCCCTTTCTAACCAGTTGTTACCTCTCAGGTTACTCAAAGAAGTTCTAGAAGGTTACACATATTTGATGCCATCATTAATTATTTAGGATTGTAAATAATCTTAATAATTAAATTGAATAAACCAATATTTAATATTTAAGTGTTTAAACCGATAGATAAAGCATTTGTTAACCATGAACCCTATTTCCGAAAAATGTATGATATCTCGCAGAATTTCCCTTACCGGAATGGTTCCTTATGAGCCGCCGTTGGATTCGGTCAGGGACACTCCGATACTTAAGTTACTAATAATTCTATAGAGAATAAACAGTAAGCACAAAGTAGGGATTAGAAAGTGTACCTAGAATAGCTCGTAGTGGGGGTATTTATACTAATTCTCATAACCATCGAAGTATTTCCTTATTCAATGCCCTTTAATGTAGTTTAATGCTACAGTCTTTATGTTGGGCTGTTAGTGCCCTTAAGGAACCATTTAATGTAATTAATTGTAGTGGTTTCCCTGATAACAGTTTGATGACACTATGAGCGGATTTACCTTGGATGTCGTGTCCATATCTGCCTGACGGAAGTGGGTCCTTTATGGAGAATGATATTTATGAGGCGTATCCAACGTGACAAGGTCTTCATGGCACGTGGCTTCTGGCATACGCCTTAGCCTTGACCAAGCGGATCTTCTCTGGTGGCGAAACATTTCTTTACCAATTGATCCTTTCTTTATTGGATATTTATGGTTATGGCGCTTGGATAATATCTTGATGTTATCAATGTAGTAATCTAAATCCGACGCCTTACTATACATTTTTCCAATATAGTAAATCTGGGTACACGACAACTCCAAAAACTTCTTAAGATAAGTTTCAGTTCATTTTAATCAAAGTCTTCTCGATTTGAGTTTTAACCTAAATGTCGTAGTTGACTCGACATGTACGCTATTTATATATTTATTTATAGTTTCTTAATTAACAAAGTAAGTGTTGATATATAATAAAGAAATAAGTGTAGCAAGTTCATGTATAAAAGATAAGTATGTTTCATAAATTTGATTGAAACAAGACTATTGTCATGTACCAACCATGCATAGATAAAAACATAACATAGTAACAATAATAGGACATAATTAATTCATTATATGGCTATTTTGGTGCAGACCAATCTGGATTAGTGTTTAATTCTGCACCACATATTTAATTTAATTTAATGATATGATTAGATGAGATGAGTGGTGCATCGATCACAGGTCACATAATTAACGACCAAACATTAATTCATGTTTCCTTTATTTTTTCTTTCAGCCTCAAATTTTGTCTTTGCTAATCTAGATTGTTGTGTTTTTTTCTTCCTGATTAGTCAGATCAGGAGTTTAAGTCAATAGTTAAGGTTGAATAATAGTTTTTTTAGACTTAATACCATGATCCAAAAAGTTTGATTGGCCTCCTGAACTTTTAATGTGTCCCGATAGTCCCTTCAACTTGCATAAAATGTTCAGTTAGCCTCTCCTTAACTTGTGTAAAATGTAATCAATTGATCACTCGATTGCAAAAAAAAAAAAAAAAAAAGTAAGTTAAATGTGGAAGATGTATTGCATGTGTCTTAAAAAAAAGTAAAACGATCAAGATCGAGATATGCAGTTCTACTATTAGAGAAGACAAGTTTTATAGTTGAGCACGTAATAACTTCCCTTTTAATCTATTTTTGAATTACGTAATAACATTTTAAGATGTGTGAAATACATCTTTCGTATTTAACTTACTTTTTTGCAACTGAGTGATCAAGTGTTTACATTTTACGTAAGTTCAGGGGGCTATTGTGCATTTTATGGAAGTTGATGGAGCTATCGGGACACTTTGAAAGTTCAGAGGGCCAATCAAGCTTTTTGAACAAATTCAGGAGCAAATGATGTATTAAGTTTTTTTTTATTATCATTAACATGAGACATACCCCACACCAGACTTGCATTTGAAATGTGTACAATACATATCCATTTTATCACGTGTTTTTTATTTCAGCAACTAATGGGGCAGTGAGGATTTGAATCCTCGACCACCACTAAGTCTAAAAGTCTTTGATAACATATTAAAGAATCAATTGAACTAAAATTTTATATAAGCTAATAGGTTAAATGCACCATTGGTTACTAAACTTATATGGTTGTCTTAAAATGATTACTCAACTTTAATTTGTCTCAATGAAATCACTCAACTTTAAGTTTTTTCTCAATTAGGTCATTATGGTAATTTCAATGATTAAAAAATATCAAAATAACAGGATAGGTGACACGTCAGCATGAGTCAACTCAGATATCTAACCAAAAATAATAATGTTATGGTAACGAAAAACATAAACAAGCATTACAATTACAAATAAGATGTTACTAATGACTTTTTTTTTCTACTAGTGAATAAATGGTACTACTAGAATTTAAACCCTACCACTTAGTTGAAATAGCATTTTAAGCTTTTTCTTTCCGCTTCTCTTTTGTCTTATTAGCATCAGTTTTGATTACATGCACCTTAATGAGCATGTAGAATTTGCTCATTCACCATTAAATCTAGGTTTATTGGAATCCTAAAGTGAATATTCAAAGCATCCTGAGGCTTAGATTTAATAAGTCTATATGTAACGGTGAATGAGCAAATTCACTTGCTCATTAAGGTGCATATGAAAATTCATGTATTAGCATACCTTTTATTTTTCCCTAACAATTTTTTTCCAATCCGTTTTGAATAACAATTAATTGTTGATTGAGTTGTTATAGATTAAAATTTGTGGATTTATCAAATTTCTTAATATCCAACTTCATTAAAGAAACTATATTGTTCCTCTTCACATAATAAAAACTAAAATTAGGCCTTGATACCGCTTGCTTAAAGATCTTGATAAAATTAACCGGAGGTTCCTGTGGGGGGAAGCTGAGGAGGGGAGAAAGATCCATCTTGTATATTGGAGTGAGGTTTGTCAGCCTAAAAATTTAGGAGGTCTGGGCATTAGGAAAGCTAAAGATAATAATAAAGTTTTATTAATGAAACTCCTGTGGCGAATGTAGCAATGTCCTTCAGCTCTGTGGGTCTAGCTCTTATGCGGGAAGTACCAGAAGGATAAGGTGTTAGGGGGCCTAAGGAGAGAGTGGTTAATTGTTCCTTTCTTTGGAAAGGCATTAGTGCAGTGTTTGCTGAATTTTGTTATGGGATTGGGTGGAATGTGGGTAATGGCAGGTCCATCAGTTTTTGGAAGGATATTTGGGTAGGTAAGAAGCCTTTATTGGAAGTTTGTACTTCCTTGCCTCCGTTGGACGTTCAGGACTGGAGGATTGCTGATGTAGTGGATTCTGAGGGTGAGTGGATTTGGGATAAATTTGAATCATACCTCAGTCTGGAATCGCTCCTCTCTATTAGAGGTGTTCACATTAGTAATCAAATTGAGGATAAGGATAGTTACTGTTGAGCGCTGACAAACAATGGGGCCTATTCGTGTAAATCTGCTTTTCAGGCGTTCTATCAGGGTTTGGTTTCTGCTTCCCCAGGAGTGTGGAAGACGATTTGGGGCTTAGAAGTGTCATACTGTATTAGGAGCTTCATGTGGCTTGGGGCTAGGAATAGGTTGCTTACTAACTCGGATAGGAAAAGGAGGCACCTGGTGGATTCTGGAGCCTGTGGCTGATGCAGAGGGTTTGAGGAGACGTTGTGCCATGCTCTTAGGGATTGTGAGAAAATTTTAGAGGTTTGGAGAAGAATTCTCCCTAGGGATGTGCTCCCTTCCTTTTTAGCCCATTCTGAAAATGATTGGTTTGTTGATGGTATTAATGAGATTCTTTTGCCTGGGAATCAAGGTGTTCTTCTTTTTGTGGTGGTGTGCCATCAGATTTGGAGGTGGCAGAACGAAGAGATCTTTGGAGGAGGAGTGGTTTCAATGCCAAATGTCCTTGATTTCTTTTCTAAGAAGATTAGTACCTTGGTTAAGAGTTTTGGTGTAGGCCGAGCGAACGTGTGGTTAAGCTTAACACTGATGGTTCTTGTCTGAGAGACGGAAGAATCGCCGCAGGAGGGGTCCTTAGAGACGATGGAGGCAGGTGGGTTTCTGGCTTCTCTCAGAATTTGGGTATTTGTTCTTTCTTTGCTGCAGAGCTTTGGGGGATTCTCTCTGGCCTGAAGCTGGCTAAGGATCTAGGGGTGAAGAAGCTTCTGGTTGCGTCAGATAACCAAGAAGCGGTTAAAATGATTTCTGAGGGCAAGTCTGTCTGCCGGAATAGCTTGAATATTATTAAAGGCATTAAAAAGATTGGGTCCTCCTTTGAGTCTATTAAGTTCGCTCATATTTATAGGGAGCAGAACCGCGTCGCGGACCGTCTTGCATTGGAATAACACTCTGGTTTGTTGGGCCTTTCTACCTTTTCTTCTCCACCGGTCTTCATTTCTTCTTTGATCTTGGAGGATGTGGTGGGCTCAGTTTTTCTAGGCTGATCCCGAGTTGAGCTGTTTTGTTTGTTTGTTTTTCTTTCCTTTTCTACTAAAAAAAGAAATTGGATTGGAGTAAAAAGGGTTAATATGTAAAAATAAAATTATAAGCTAATTACGTGTTCGATCAATTCGTATTTATCTTTAGAGAAGACATTTATTAAAGCAACCAAAAATAACTTACATATTCATATGAAATCTTACAAACCAAAAAGATGCTTGTACACCAAAATATTGCTCAAATTTAAAGGAAAAAGAAAAGGGTTTGCTTGAATATTAAAATTTAACAGAAATCTAACCCGGTATGAGGAGGAAGAAAGAAGATCCGTTGTCCTCCTCGAAGTAGAAAGGAAGAAGAAAAGGGTTTGCTTGAATATTAAAATTTAATGTCATATACATATTCCTTGAAGAAAGTTCTGTTGAAGTTCTGTTGGATAAAATTGAATCAAATTATATAATTAATGTAAATACCAATAAACACTTCTTTTCAGGAATACTCGTTTTTGTTATCCGTTTGTGAATAGTCGTGTCTGTCCATGAACAGTTGTGTTTATTCGTGAACAGACGTATCTTTTCGAGTTCTATTTATATAGAATGAGATTGTCAAATCCAGATACTGTTGTTGAAAAAATTATTCTCTAAATAATGTCTACTCTATGTACGTTATATTGTCTTATTTTCCTACTTCGGTGATAATGAATCTAAACATGGTAAGAGTTCACTTGCATAATCTGTTGTATCTTAGGAAACGATCGTCAATAGTGACGAAATCTATCTTACATGTGTCAGATTTATCTAACTCTATTCTTTTGATTTCTATTTACTGTTGATATACTTTTTTTGTTTAAGTTGAATTGCACATCGAGATATAATACATATGTAGGGAAGTTAGGTGATGATGAATCACAATCTTGCAGCCCACCAAAATTATGACAAAATCAAGACCATTAAGTACATAGTTGATAGCTTGGGAAAATTAAATTGGAAATGTTAACAACACAGAAACACAGAAGACAAAGGCAAATTTGGTAATGGTGGTGTAGCTATTATAAGTCCCCCATCTCACTCATATGTCTTATTCTTATGATCCCACCACCCATCACAATGCACACGTTTTCTCCTTCTCATATACATTACTACCCCACCTTCACTCGTTTATTGAGGCATAGACACTAATTATATATGTCAACCGATCCTTATCTAGAAATGTGAACCATTTCATTTGACATTACTTGATTTAGCATGGATTTATTGGCCTTAGTCTCATCATCCTAAATGAGTAAAGGTGTATGATGTAAGGAGAGCCTTCGGATCAAATTGCGCTAAGATAAGTAACCATCAAGATATATATGTGAATCAATAAGAGACAATGTAAATCCACTTCGGAATAGAACACCCAATTCACGACAGGAATCTAGAAATATATAGGTTGGGCATGTTACAAACTACCTCAATTACAGTAAAGGTCTGCAACTTAGAGGACGACACACTTGGCTTCAAGAGAAGCAAGGACGCACATATCAACTATCGAAATTTGCTATGACATCTTATGAATAAAAAATGATGTCGCGTAGTCAAAATACATGCTTAGTGTTCACCTTCATAAACTCTAATAACTTAAGCATCAAAGTGGATTGACGTTCATCGGCTCCTCCTTGATCTTTTTTCTATCTTACCTCAGGGTTGAAGGGGTTGCATCTGCCACCATAGCATACACACAAATTCAATCGTATCAAATTATTGCAGTGAGCATGGACGAACAACACGCATCCATGACTCATTTCAAGAACTCGATGAATCCATGGTCCTCGCGAGAAATCTAAGAGACTAAAACCCTCGTAGATGCCACTAGCAATCCTCTAGGCATGGCCGGTCCTAACAATTTATAGGCTGTAGGCGAAATAAGATATAATGACCCCTTTTAAAAAATGTACGTAAAAATTTAATATATAATAGAATAAATGATAAACAAAAAAGTATTTCATTAATAATTGTACGGTACATATTATTACGCTCGCCAAATACTTCTATTTACTGAAAATCAAAAAGACGTTTATCAAGTGCTAACTATTATATTAAAAAAAATCAATTGGGAATCTTGTTGGGGTTTAATGTCCTATACACAATTGTTTCAGGATATAAACCTAATGTAAATGTATTGCTCTTTATGTCATTTGTTTTAATAAGATATGGTTTCATAACTGTATAAAGGCAACCTCTTTTAAAGAACCAAATAAGTCTAATAAAAGGAAATCCCTAAGTTTATTTAAAATGATTATAAAGTGTTCATACAAGCATGAAATGAGACGAAACATTATAATAAACTAATAAACTTAAAACCACCCCAAGTCAAGTGATATGTTTTGAATAGGGATTGACATAACACTGTTGAGACTTGCATGTAATAATATTTTCTGTCGAGACAGAGAGCTGATCTCACAAGCTTCAGATATGCAGATATCTGGACAGTTACATGGATCCAATGAAATAGTTCATTAGGATTGGGGGCCCGACTTGAGATAACAGGATAGGTAGATTTATCATTGTCACATGTTCATTTTATTGGTATTAATAGGTATAAGTAATCCTCAGACTCAAAAGAATGTTAATTAGTGATTCTGGATTATGAAATGTGATGCTTTGATCTTATTGTAACACGATCCATAACAAGGATGACTCTGGGGTGTGTCCGGTAGACATTGGGTATCACAGGAAGTAATTGCAGAATAGTTAACATTGGATTGAGCATTTGTCGCTCCTGATAAATAGGAGATACGTCCAAGGATCGCTTGTGGAAAACTTAACTCTAAATCCTTGTAAGGTGATAGCTTAAGACTTGAAATGCAGATTTCCCTTAACCTATCTAATTGGAGTTAACTCGGCCTGTACAAGTAAAACGAACGTCTCACTATATGTGACTTGACATTATCCATAGTCATGAGATTTTTTTCAAGGATGTAGTTGATGAAGGATCGAATTATACTATAACTAATACGGAAAGGTCAACGACGGAATCAACCTGTCTTCTTATAGCTCTGGGGGAATGTTTCGGATCTGCTAATCACAGTTCGCGTACTCATTCCTTTATACAAAATTGAATGTAATTTTGAGAAATTAATTTAATAGTTGTATACGGCTAGAAGCAATAAGAACCTAATGGGTCACACATAAGACTTGGAACCCAAAAGAGAAACATATGTTAATTAATTGACGGAAGCCCAACTGAGTCCACTAAGGCCCAGTAATAGGGGGGCGATTTTATGTTTTGTGACACATAAAAGAATTAATTTAATTTTAAACAACTATAATTAGATTATGATTATGGATTAAATTATTTATAGGATAAATAAGTTAGGAGGTTTATTGAAGATTAAATTGCTTCTAATTATTATCCTATTAATAAGTTATTATTATCTTTATATTTAGATATAATTATAGATAATAACAATAAGAGTATTATTCCGAATTAAACTCTTATTCAGTAACCTAATTCTATCTGACTAGGGTTTAGATGGAAGAGGCTATATTAACCCCCTTTAGTGGTAAATTTCGGCCACCCTTGCCATCTCGGAGAGAGAGAATTTTCTTCGACCCCTATTGTAATGGATCGACTTTCACCGCTTGCTTCCGAATCAATTGATTTCATCTCTTTCCTTTTACTTATTGATCTTGTGTTGATTAATTAGAGGCAATCTATCTCGATTGCTATTATACGGTTGAGTTCTAACTTCGTTTGAATTGTGTTTTGTTTTGTGCTCGTGAACTCAGAGTAAGAGTTGAGGGCACTTCGCTTGCAACAGTAGATAGTTCATCAAAAGGTATTTCCTTCTATCCCTCTTTATATGAAATAACGATTAACAGATCTTGGTTATTTCCACTGCCAAACGTTTGCCTATTTCCCTTCACATCTTTGATATCAATTATTTAGGCCTTTTAAAGGTTAAATGATATTAAATATATATGTATAAAAAAATTACCTTATAGACCAAATATATTTTTTTGGCCCTAGGCCGGCTCATTCCTGGCATAGGCCCAGGGCCAGCCTGCCTCTAGGGCTCCTTCAAATCATCCCCGACCTTAACAGATGTAATAAGGAATGTCTAGGGTAATTAGAACATGCAAAAATAGAGTTTATGGACAAAATTAACCAAAGAACTTTATAACGTTGAAACTATCCAGGAAGCTAGAAAATGAACGCAATTGCAATGGACTAGTTGCACAAAAAGCTAGACGGTGCGAAACATGCCATCAAACTTACAAAATGGTAGGATTCCATCATATTACCAAACATCAAATTGTCCGCAGTTGTACTTGTAAGAGGGACATATCACTAGATTCTAAGCTGGAAGGTATAAAAAGGAGATCTAGATAAAAGCAGTGAATCCCTTGCAAACACCAAAGTAATCACTCCCAGTCACTTTCGTCATCTTATAGTGGGAGAAGATGGAAGGAATCGTATTGTTTAGACGAGGTGCCGCGGCCTAATCTCCCGGGCGGACCGGGGGGTGGACAACCTCATGGCGATGTAAGCGGTGATTGGCGCCGAAAGCAACCAATCGTGGAATCAAGCTGCTCGGCAGGGCCGGAGCTCGGAGATATGGAAGAGTCGCCACCCACGAATGGGAAAATGAACACCGATCCCTTGCGGGAGACCGGTGTGGGTTCGGGAAACTTGGGTACGAGCCGAGAAGGCTAGCTCCTTTCCGGAGAAAGGCTACTAGGCACCCCGACATCGCCCGGTTATGAACCACCGGCCTCCTACTCAGCATGTTAGGCGATAACGGACTAATCGTATACTTCTTTAAGTTTAAAATTCATTTGAAACCCTTTTCTTTCTCTTTTTGGAAACCATTTTGAGCATATGATATTGAAAAGCCACATCAGTAAAGAATCACCCCTTTATGTTTATACATACATAGAGAGGGGGAAGAAAGAAGTGATTTATTTACAACCGTATTTAAATGTTATATTGTGTGTCTATTCTACATTAACTTATTTCCCCAAAACGATGTTTATTACATGGTTCGCACCTTAATCGCCGTTGGAACGATTTAGGTGCGTTTTAAAACCCCGTTTGATGAAGCTTACCCGATCCGCCGTTGGAACGACTCGAGTAATTGAAAACGTTAAAGTAAAAGCCTTTTAATAAGAAAACGTGGTTAAACATACAAGTCAATTTTATTTTGTACAAATTCATTAAGAAAGCGATTCAAAATCTCCATTATTAACAAAGAAAACGATTTTGATTACAATGTTCGCTTAATCCGTCGTTGGAACGGACTAAGGTTTTAAAATGTGGTGTTTTGAAGACGATTTGAAATATCAACCAAAATGACTCTATTTATCTACATTAGAGATTTAAGAAGGCTCATTAGCTTAAATAATTTAATTGAAAACTATCTTTTTGTGACTTATTTTCCCCACTTATTTAATGGACTCTCTAACTATTATAATTACATCAATAAACACATTTAGGCCCAAAAATTAATTTTTCCAAGTGAAGCCCATTTGAAACATGGACTTATAAATGACCAAAAGAAATAAAGAAAATAATATAGATATATATTTACACGTTTTAGCCCAAAAGACATAAAATAAGAGTAAAAGAAAATATACTATCTAATACATATATAAGAAAGAATAATGAAAATAATATATTTATACTTTAAACATAAGAAAATAGTGAATGGAATTCGTAAATAGGAAAATAGCATTTATCACTCAAAATAATTTTATTTAACAATAATTAAGATAACCCAAATATACCCCAAAACTATATATATATACATAACTAATATAATCCTAATGTCAAAAAGACTATATGTTCATCCCCCAATATCTACTAATTATCTCCCAAAATGCCCAAGTAAATAACATTTAAAATAGAATTTAATGTAATTTAAATGAATAATAATAAAAAAGAAAGTAATATGTACATATACAAAAAATTAGAATAAAAATGGAATACCAATCTCCTAAAATAATTATATATGTTAAAGTTTTAAAACAATTTGAAAAGAATATATTATATAATTATATAAATATATACTAAGGATCAAAAGTCTAAAAGTTAAGAAAAAGGGACTGAAATGGCATTTTTTACATTTTGGCAGATTTACCGACGGAAAATCCGTTGGTAAACAGCCTTTAGTGACAGAATTGGTGAATTACAGCAGCACTCCAATATTTTCCAGATTTATTCAAAAGCTTTAAATTAAATCTAATTCAATCGTTTTGGACTTCCGAACTACCAAAGATGGATCATAGTCGAAAACGGAAGTTCCTAAAACGATGTTTTTATTTTAAAACGTTATTTGGAAACCTCTTTTAAATTAAAAACTTATAATTACAACATTTTCGATACCCGAACTACCTTTTTATCGGATCACGGTTCGTATTGGGATATCCAAAACGAGGTTTTTATTTTAAAACAAAACCGAATTTTATTTAACACGAAACGAAAATTAAATAAATACGTTAATTAAATAAAACGTGACAAAATAAATAAATAACTAAAGGAATAAAAACTATAGCATAAAAAAAAATAGAAGGAGAGAATAAATTAAATAAAATAAAGAGTCTAGTCCTCGGATAATACCTTTAATTCGGTATCTGACAGTCGAAGCCAATTGATTCCACGAACCGCGAGCTCCCGTTTTTTATGAAAAATTTAGTAAAAATTGAACTTAGGAAATTTAGAGATTTTCAATTTTAGGAAAAAAAATGTTTTTTTCCCAAAAAATCCACTTCCTCTCTCTAGAAAAATATCTAGTATGAGAAAGCTCTCCCAAAAAAAATCCTCCCTTCTCACCTTGGGATCCGTGCCCTTATATAGGGAAACAGATCCCGGAACAATGGGCGACGCCCAAAAAAAATTGGGCGTCGCCCATTGTGGTTGGGCGGCCGCCCAACAATGTTGGGCGAGCGCCCAACGCGAGGTTGGGCGAGCGCCCAACGCGAGGTTGGGCGCCCGCGCCCAACCCTCGTCGGGCGTCCGCCCGACTCGTTGGGCGTTCGCCCGACGTGGTTGGGTGCCCGCCCGGTGACCCTCGGGGTGTGCCCCGCGCCGTCGGACGCGTGCACTCTGTGGCCGCCGAGCGCGCTTTCCGCGCAGCTAGACGCTCGCATGTCGCGGCCGTCGAACCCGCGCCTCGCGCTGCCAGGCACGTGTGCTCAACGGCCCACGAGGGCGCGCACCGCCAGCGGTCCCAGGCATTGCTCGGGCGTCGAGAGCGTGCCACTCGCGGTGCGTCCGACGGACGCCGTGCGCACGTCTCGAGCCGTCAACCGGGCGTTCGACCATCGTCGTCCGCGTGCGGGATTCCGTTGTGTGCCCGCGTCGTGCCGTTAATTTTCCTCAGCTTATTATTCTTTATATATTTTTCAAAACTTCCGGAATCAATCGCTTCGACCGCCTTGTTTCAGGTTTTCGTCACAGGTCCTCCGACTCGGTGTCTACAGTTGACCCTACTTTTCTATTTTGACAGTGATGTGTGTGGTTCGAAAACGTTTTTGCTAACGTAACACATGCAATGTAAAACATATAAAAGTAAAAGTCACGTAACGAGTAGGAGGAAACATACCTGACCTTTGCGCTGCGCGCTCTGGCGTTGCTCTCTGACTGCATCAGACTCTGCTTCGG
The DNA here is from genome assembly GCF_963576675.1 of Euphorbia lathyris. Classification (NCBI taxonomy): domain Eukaryota; kingdom Viridiplantae; phylum Streptophyta; class Magnoliopsida; order Malpighiales; family Euphorbiaceae; genus Euphorbia; species Euphorbia lathyris. Next base: position 84,838,552 of record NC_088912.1, read on the forward strand.
GCTGCACCCTAGTTCACGATCGCGGGGATAATGGCTAAATAGCTACCCTAGTTTATGACCGCGGGGATAATGGCTAAACAGCTACCCTATTTCAAGATTACGGGGATAATGGCTAAACAGATACCCTGATTTACGACTGTGGGGATAATGGCTAAACCGCTACCCTATTTCAAGATCGCGGGGATAATGGCTAAACAGCTACCCTATTTCAAGATCACGGGGATAATGGCTAAAAAGCTACCCTATTTCAAGATTACGGGGATAATGGCTAAACTGCTACCCTATTTCAAGATTACGGGGATAATGGCTAAACAGTTACCCTGATTTACGACTGTGGGGATAATGGCTAAACCGCTACCCTAGTCTACGATCTTAGGTAAATATGGCTCAAAAGCAACTCCGGTCTGCGACCATGAGTCAGATGGCTCAAAAGCAACTCCGATCTGCGACCGTGAGTCAGATGGCTCAAAAGCAACTCTGGTCTGCGACCGTGAGTCAGATGGCTCAAAAGCAACTCCGGTCTGCGACCGTGAGTCAGATGGCTCAAAAGCAACTCCGGTCTGCGACCGTGAGTCAGATGGCTCAAAAGCAACTCCGGTCTGCGACCGTGAGTCAAATGGCTCAAAAGCAACTCCGGTCTGCGACCGAGAGTCAAATGGCTCAAAAGCAACTCCGGTCTGCGACCGAGAGTCAAATGGCTCAAAAGCAACTTCGGTCTGTGACCGTGAGTCAAATGGCAAAAAAGCGGGTTCTGTTTCTGGATTTTCTTACCACACGGTTGTCTGTACTTTCTCACTAGAGCTATCATCTCGACGATTCGATGGGCACACGTCTGAGTCCGAAATGAAATAGACTACTGATTGTTTTTCTGTTGACTGTCGTCTGTATTTCGACTGGTGTCACTATTCTGTAAAAATTAGCTGTTGTCTGGAATTGATGTTTTGACAATGTTAGTCACTCTCTGGGAGAAATGCAGGCTGAAACGGACTGCAAATCGGAGGTCTGTGCACCTGGTAATTAATTATTTACTTTTTACCTTTATGTCAAATCGTACTTTTTTCACTATTTACGGGAATGCCATTCCCTTTTCCTATATAAGGTGGTGGGGTTTCATTTCAACCCCACACCTTCTCTCTCCTCTTTCTCTCACTAGACTTCAATTTGGATTATTCTCGGGATGGATTTAGACGAATGGGATGGCACCAGAGGCATGGACGAGGTTTACGTAAACCTGGATAGAGTGGATACCTTCCACGACCCTACAACACACTTGAGCAGGACACGCTGCAACGAGGTAAGTGGTTTCTCACTTTTATTTGATTTGAACTCTAGGCTTTAGCATTCCTATTCGAACATGATTTGCATACTAACTCTTAGACTGCCTTAGAGGACTTTAGCTAGAAAACGTGAATTCCTTTATTTACACGTAACACCTGTTTGTTTTTGTAAGAATGCGCGCTATATGCATGTGAATAGTACACTACGAATTTATGCATGTTAACAGTAAAAACGATGTGAATAGTAAAAACGTGAATAGTGCACGTGAATAGTAAAACGTGAATAGTGACAATGTGAATAGTAAAAACTTAGTTAATGCACGTGAATAGTAAAAATGTGAATAGTACACGTGAATAGTAAAAACTTAGCTAACGCACGTGAATAGTAGACGTGAATAGTGCACGTGAATAGTGACAAACGTGAATAGTAAAAACGTGAATAGTAAAACTTAGCTAACGCACGTGAATAGTAGAACGTGAATAGTAAAAACTTAGCTAATGCACGTGAATAGTAGAACCTAATCTATGCTCCTCGTCGCCGCAGACGAGAGTGGATCAAAGAATTGACTCAACCTTACGTGAAGGACCCTACATGAGAGATTTTTGCAGAAAATTGGTCCTAACTGACCGGATGTCTCTAGGTTAGAAAATGGAAGAATACCTAGTCTTAACGCGTTCTTTTCAATTGCCTGCTTTAGGAGCTGTATTTAAATTTTCTTATCTTGTTCTTTTTTAGTTCATTGAGATTTCGGGGACCACCGCCGAGGTTCTCTCATGGTATGATAGGCTAGGTGCCGCGGCGAGAGCCCGTGTGCAGGAGTTGGGCTTCGAGCCCTTTATTGCAGCGCTGCCCCGCACCAACGGGGTATGCGATCCTTTTGGCCTACGGGCCTTATGCGAGCGGTGGGTTGACTCGACCCACACCTTCCACCTTTCCTTTGGGGAGATGACCATCTCGCCTCGAGATTTTTCGCTGTTGACAGGATTGCGAGGGAGCAACACTCCCGTCCCTTTCCACTTTGGTATGATGCGACCACGGGTCGACCCTGCTAGGCTTGCTACCTTGATTGGACCGGGAGTTCGTCTATGCGCCAAGTCTACTCCGGCGAAGTTTGTCTCTACCGCGAGCCTCTTGAGTAGACGTGATTTCTGCGAGACTGACGCTACCGACCTGGCGGTTCGTAGTTTCTTAGTATATGCTCTGAGTGAGACGATTTTCCGCACGAAGGGCGGGAAGGTACACGCAGGTCTTATTCAGGCACTTAGCGATCTGGATGCAGTGGCTTCTTATGATTGGGCAGGGGCAGGCTTAGCCTTTCTTTACAAGTTCTTGGATCTGACTTGCCGGAAGCGCAAGGACTTCGGCGGTTATACCTTTGCCCTGCTGGTACGTGACGCCTTCTTGACTTATCCGTCTTATCTTTTTCGCATTTTTCACACTCCTAGTCCTTGTTTTTACCGCAGGTGTGGGCATACGAGAGACACATCCTTCCTAGCCGGTCTCGACCTCGACCGAGAGTGCCGAGGCCGCCATTTATGACTCGATGGAGGGACTTCGACTTGAGCGCTGAGAGGAGTCGGACAGTGTCGCGGCTTCTGGATCGGATCGACTCGCTGACCCTGAGTCAGGTAGATTTTGCCCCATCGTGCCAGATTTTGGTTTGAGCCTTTCTGACTTTCTCTTTGTGTATTTTGCTTTAGATTCAGTTCAGGTGGGATGACCTCGACTTTGGCCCTGAGTATGCATACGTGTCGATGATCCAGGAGCAGCAGTGTGTGCTCACCGGCCCCTGCGTGCGGGCGTGGTATCTCGGGGATCGAGGCATTACCGGGGTTAGAGACGCCCATTGGACGCCGGGTGAGATCTCCATCTCTATGTTCGCGGTACGGACTCTGCCCTTATCGACCATTCGTCGAGATCTGACCCGTCGTTTTGCCGGTAGAGTGGTCTGGATTCATGCCGGGGGCCGCGAGCCTTATTTGTCTACTTTACTGAGCGCGAGGGATGCCCCGGCGGCAGCGATGGAGGTAGATCCGGGGGCGGACGTGTTTTCGAGAGAGGCGGTCGAGGCCGTCTTTGGTCAGGCGGAGGTTCCGGTAAGTGATTCCGCCCCCTTTTCATTTTATTCATGATATGCTCGGAGGTTTTATTGTGTGTTTTTTTTGCAGGAGGGATCTTGGAGGAGTGCCCACTTATCTGATTTTTTTGATGGCACTCAGACTCAGACACCAGCGCGCGAGCAGCCCTACTTCGTCGGCGAGTCCTCCAGCGCAGCCCGACCGGAGAGATCGTCCATAGGCGTGCCTATACCAGGCTACGGGAGGGATTATGCTACGATCCGCTATGACGAGTCTGGGACACCTTATGCGGGATTCGAGGCGGCCCCTCCTATCTTCTCCTCGAGGGTCCCGTTTGATCCCTCGGACGCTTCACTGACCACTAGAGAGACCTGTACAGACTACGTGGATCTATCCGGCTTCCTACGAGATCGCCTCAGCTTGCGCTGCACCGACCACCTGGTATGTATCATTATTGTACTTTAGTGTAGTGAAATGTATGCATGTATGTATGATTTATGTTTTTGCCTATGCTGCCTCTTATCTTTTTTTTCCTTTTTTTTTGTAGAGTGATCTTCATGCCCATGAGCGGAGACAGAGTGAGCTAGTGCGGGAAGCTGATGCCCGAGTTGGTCGTGTGTATCAAGAGAGGAACGACCACTGGTCGGGAGTGATGCGACGGGAGACTGAGGGTCGCCTTGCCGTCGAGGAGAGGGCGCGTGATGAGTCGATCAGACGCCTTGCTCCAGAGGAGAGAGCACGAGCTGCTGATGAGAGAGCACGGGTTTCTGATGAGAGAGCGTGAGCTTCTGATGAGAGAGCGCGTGCTGCCGAGGAGACACTATCTGCGGAGCGGGCATCTCACCTGAGAGATTTTAAGAACTATTGGGACTTCCCTCCGTATTAGGCTCGTAGCTTTCATTGTTGCTTTGTAACTTTTATTAGGGTTTCTCCGATGTATAGCTGATGTATAGGGAGTGGGGTGGATAGTAGGTAGGCTTTTTGTGAAAAGTAGGATAGGAAATGTATAACTCGTGATTCATATTACCATGCATTCAGTAGATTATGATGATTCCAATCATTCTCGTCAAATATATTCATGCCTTTATTTATTTACAAACAACAGAAATACTTAGTCTCTTATACATTGTTTTTGTAATTGCTCAAGTTATAACTATTGTTACCAGGACCCGCCTTTCGATTTTCGGATCCCGGCGATTTTCCTCCTCTCCTTTTACTATCCGGGAATTTTTAAATGAGCGCCCTTTCGGGTTTTCACCCATTGGGATTTCCCTTATTGTTGCATAGGTCGCCCTTTGCGGGTTTTCGACCTATCGGGAATTTTTCTTTATTTTTCTTTTTTTTTTTTTTTTTTTACAAAAAGTATTTCTTAAGCCTATCCAGATTGGTAGGTTCGGAGAATTCCATGCCGTCCATTGTGGTTAACTTCACCGCTCCTTTGCTTAGTATCTTCTTCACGACGAATGGTCCTTCCCAGTTAGGCCTGAACTTCCCCCTCGGGTCGGTGTGCGTCACACGGATCTGTTTCAGCACTAAATCTCCTTCTTTGATAGGGCTGGTCTTGACTTTTTTATTGAAAGCCCGAGCCATCCTTCTTTGATACAACTGTACATGGTAAAGGGCTTCCATCCTTTTCTCATCAACTAAAGCCAACTGCTCGCATCGCCTCTTTACCCATTCCGCCTCGGGAATTTCTGCTTCCACTGCGATTCTCAACGATCGCTTTTCAATCTCAATCGGCAAAACTGCTTCTGTTCCGTATACCAAGGAGAATGGCGTTGCCACAGTCGAGGTTCTGACTGTCGTGCGATAAGCCCACAACGCGAGTGGGAGGTGCTCATGCCAGTTCCGATGTGATTCCACCGTCTTTACGAGGATCCTTTTAAGGTTCTTGTTAGCCGCTTCTACTGCCCCATTAGCATGTGGACGGTACGGAGAAGACTTGTGATGTTCAATGCCATATACCAAGGAGAATGGCGTGGCCCCAGTCGAGGTTCTGACTGTCGTGCGATAAGCCCACAACGCGAGTGGGAGGTGCTCATGCCAGTTCCGATGTGATTCCACTGTCTTTACGAGGATCCTTTTAAGGTTCTTGTTAGCCGCTTCTACTTCCCCCTGAAACTGGACTTCGTTATCCGTGATCATGTGATGAGGCACTCCGAACCTGGTGATCAAGTGTTTTTCAATGAACTTTCTCATCTGCTTGGATCCCAGTTTGCTAAACGACTCAGCTTCTACCCATTTGGTGAAATAATCGATGGCGACTGCAATAAACTTATGTCCATTTGAAGCATTAGGCCTTACTTCGCCAATGATGTCAATGCCCCAAGCAGCGAATGGCCAAATAGGTGCTAGCACGTGTAATTCCATTGCCGGAAGATGACTGCAATCGCCGTGGATTTGACAATCGTGACATTTCTTCGTATACTCGTTACAATCCCTTTCCATGGTGAGCCAATAAAAGCCTTGCCTAATAATTTTCTTAGCTAGTACTGCTCCTCCCATATGGGCTCCACAAATTCCCGAATGTACTGATTCCATCGCCTCGCGGGCTTCCCCCGCATCCAAGCATCTGAGTTGTAATCCATCAACGTGCCTTTTGTAAAGCAAGTCGTTGTGGATGACGAACTGACGAGCTAGCCTTCTAATCACAGCTTGATCCCTAGGTTCTGACTCTGCCGGATATGTTCCATTTTTCATGAAGTTCACGATATCGAAATACCACGGTTTTTCATCTGCCCTTAACAGCATTACGTCTTCGTAGCACGGTTTGTGAGATCTTCTCAATACCAATGGTTTCGAAGCAAGGTTCCGGGGGTTGTCCCAAACTGACACCAAAGTGGCCAAGGCATCCGCGGCCTGATTCTGAGCTCGAGGAATGTGATAGAAGCGACATTCTTGGAATCTCAATGCCAACCCTCCTAGCTGATCTAGATACGGACGTAGCCTTTCTTCTCTCACTTCCCAGTTTCCTTGTGCCTGTTCGATGATCAACTTGGAGTCACCCCAAATTTCGACATATGATGCTCCCAGTGCTGCTAATGACTCCAAACCATAAATGCACGCTTCATATTCGGCCATATTATTAGTAAGAGGGAAGGATAACTTCTTCGCCATCGGGATTTTTTCTCCTTCCGGTGAGATAAGTAGTACTCCTACTCCGGCTCCACTCGAATTAACTGCTCCGTCGAAGAACATTTTCCATGGTATGACTTCGATTGCGTTCAAATGTTCATCGGGGAAATCATAGCTTACTTCTTCCTCTTCTGCATTCAGGGGTTGATTAGCCAAAAATTCTGCCACGGCTCTTCCTTTGATAACCTTCTTCGTCACATATTCAATGTCAAACTCGGACAAAAGCAACAACCATCTGGCTAACTTCCCCGTCAAGGATGGAGTTCGGTATAGATACTTCACGGGGTCCATCCGAGAAATAATGATCACTTTATACGATTGGAAATAGTGCCGCAGTTTCTTCGTCAACCACACGACTGCCACACATGTCTTTTCGATCATGTTGTATTTGAGCTCATACTCTAGGAACTTCTTACTCAAATAATACACCGCGTGTTCCACACCGGTGTCTCCCTCTTGAGCTAACATTGCTCCAATAGATCGCTCCAATAGATCGCTCCTCAATTGCTACATAGAGGAGAAGTGGCTTTCCCAGTTTAGGCGGTCTCAACACTGGCGGATTAGACAAGTAACTTCGGACACTCTCCAATGCCTGTTGACACTTATCATTCCAAACGACGGGTTGGTCTTTCCTTAACAACTTAAAGATTGGCTCACAGATTGTGGTGAGTCTCGCTATGAACCGACTGATATACTGAACCTGCCCCAGAAACCCTATCACTTCCTTCTCATTTCTCGGCGCCGGCATCTCTTGTATAGCCTTTACTTTATCAGGATCTACCTCGATTCCCTTATTTCCGATTACGTAGCCTAAGATTTTCCCCGACGAAACGCCGAAAAAGCACTTCTTCGGGTTTAACCTTAGCTTGAATTCTGCAATTCGGGCCAAAAACTTCTCGAGTGCGGCAAAATGCCCTTCTCTTGTCTCTGATTTGACCATCATGTCATCCACGTAGACTTCTACCTCCTTGTGTATCATGTCATGGAACAGGGCTGTGGCCATTCGCTAATAGGTTGCCCCGGCATTTTTCAAACCAAATGGCATCACTCTGTAACAGTACGTTCCCCACTCTGTTATGAACGAGGTTTTCGCTTTGTGCTTTTCGGCCATCTGAACTTGCATGTAGCCCATGAAACCATCCACATTTGTGTGTAAGACGCTTGATGCTGCACTGTCGATCAATACATCGATATGAGGCAAGGCGAACTCATCCTTGGGGCATGCCTTGTTAAGATCTCTGTAATCCACGCACATCCTCACTTTGCCATCCTTTTTCGCGATGGGCACTATATTTGCGACCCAAGGGGGATAGTCGATCACTTCGATGAATCCTGCTTCTAACTGCTTCTTCACCTCCTCTCTGATCTTATCTGCCCATTCGGGTCTCATACGTCGGAGCTTCTGCTTTACGGGCCTCGCCTCGGGATATGTTGGAATACGGTGAGTTACGATTGATTGATCGATTCCAGGCATGTCTTCGTATGTCCACGCAAATACAATTTCGTATTTTTTAATTATTCTCTCAAATTCTTTTCTCTCTTCAATAGTTAATTCCTGAGCAATTTGTATAAGTTTAGGATTTTCATCCGTACCAAGATTGAAAGTTGACATTTCTATTGTATTGATTTCAAATGTAGGCATGTTATATGAATGAGAATGCATGGAATGATCATGATCAACATCAAGCAAGTAAGCAAAATCAGAATTCATTTCATTGATAGCGTGGGTGATTACATCATCAGACTCAAACAAAGCAGTAATACAATTTTCATCCTCAATATCTTCGGACTTCTCATATACTTTGGAGGTACTAGGCTCATCTCTCGCTCCTGCAGTTGCTTCAATGGTAATGACCTGCTCCTCGGCATTTGAATCCAGCATCATGATCTCCTCGACAAAGCAGCTTGCCTTTCCTTTGCCCCAGTCGGCGACATCATTGAAGATTTCAAACCCTGGCAGAATCTTTCCTTCCGTGCTAGTCCACGACTCGGAGGTTCCCGAATATGGCTTTCCATGCCCTTCGCTTACAAAATGCTTCCTCAAGCCTATTTTTCCTTCCGCATTCATGTTGGATGGACTCCCCTGCTCATATCCCAAACCCCTCCGGGTTTTCTGACTCTTAAAATCCAGAAACTCCGACAACCCTTGATGGTGTGCTCCTAATCCCATTCCCGGGATAAAACCTCCTTTCATCATCTTCACCACATCGGTGGTCATGCTCGATTCGTAAATCCCGGAGACTTGGAATCCGGAGAAAAGTTGAGGCTCAATTCCCAATGCTGCCACCGAGCTCAGTTTCTCAGCTCTAATTGTTACTATCTCCTCCCCGAAAGGGAACTTGATCATTTGGTGGAGCGTGGAGGGCACACCTCCCAGCTTGTGGAACCAAGGGCGTCCCAACAACACAACTAAAGTTACCGGGATGTCCAACACTGTGAATTCAGTCTCTTCCTCATGCGGCCCTACTTTCAATTTGGCCTTGAAGACTCCTTCAATATGCCTACGGCTGTCATCGTATGCTCTGATCACTGTTTCAGAAGCTGTCAAGTCTCCTCTCTCCACTCCCAACTTCGACAAGAATTTCAACGGACAAACATTAATGGCCGATCCATCATCGACCATCACATAGCTAGTCTTCTTCCCGTTAATTTCCGCTCGGATATATAATGGCTTGTTGTGAGCCTTCCCCTCTTCTGGGAGATCCTCATCGGTAAACGTGATCTCAGTCTTTTTCCGGGCCATTATTGCCCCTACTAGCGCTGCTGGCTCAGTGTCGGTGGAAATAACCAAATTCTGCAACTCTTTCATCAGATTTTCCCGATGGTACCTAGAATGGCATAAAACTTCCCAGACCGTAGACTTAGCTTGCGTCTTCTTCAATTGTTTAAGAACTTGGTCGTCGGGCTTAGGAGCCGAACCTTCTCCAATCTCAATCTCTACCATTGGTGCCTTTCCCTCGGCCACACGACCTGATCTCGTCATCACTGCAACTTCCGGCTCGTCATCCGACTCGTCCCAAATGTTAATAGGAACCCTTCGATTGGCATCCTCCTCGTCCGAGGAACTCGCCCAAATGTCTACGACCATCAAATCCATGACGTGAGGAACACTCGGATTCAGGAAAAAGGGATCCGTCGATCCATACAAGGCCCAACCTATCAACTCATCATAGTCACGGAGGGACACCCAGCTCATCCTTCTTGCGGCCAACGGAATAGCGCCTCGTTGTATGCACATAAGCTGCACCTTATCGCTCATTGTCTCATTACACTGCTCATAACGGTGCCTCCACCTTCTAGCATAATCCACAAAATGTTCCTCGGGGAATTGCCTAATCCTGTCCAGATCATCCAGGGATCCCGTCCATGGAATGTACATTTCATATCTCGCCACGAAGGCATTTCGGAGCGGTATCCAATGGCACATCTCTTCCTCTGACAGACCCTGATGCCACAATAAGGCTTCTCCCATCAAGGTTTCCAGAAAATGTTCATGCAACTCACACTGTGGGAATCCAGCGTTATACATATGATCGCGGAATATCCTCGCATGCTCTACAGGATCCCGGTATCCACCATACCTAGGCATTGCTAACACCGCATCAGGTGTTTGGTAAGACGGGGAATCAGGAGTTTGCTCTGCTAGCATCCATACCGTATATTCCTTGATAAATCTCTTCGTCATAGCTGCCCAATCGGTCTTAACATACATCGGCAGTGACATGTACCACATCATCGGTTCACCCATCAATGAATTACAAAACAAGCTAGTGATCTCTTCCTCTTTGAAACTCAAGGCTGTCATAGCTGACAAATAGAAGTGAAGGTGCTCCATAGGGTCCTTATTGCCATTATACTTGCTCACCCTTGGCAATGGACGCTTGATGGGTCCAATCTGCATTGCAAAGTGCTCCGCGGTTCTATCCTCAGCTCTCTGATACTTTTCAAGAAACAAATCCGACAACCGATCCCAATCGTGCTTGCAAGAGTCGGGCAATGAATGGAACCATTGTAAAGGCTCACCTACCAGCGAATGGTAGAACCACTGAGCAATTTCATCTACCCCGAAGGATTCAATAAACATGTCGTGCATATACTCACGCAAGTGCACTTCGGGATCCCTTCTTCCACTGAACAAACCCAAATTAGGCATGATAGTCCGAGATGACCCTTCTCCGGTCTCTTCGGCACTATCCTCGTCGTATGGTGCTCCACCATCTGATCCTTCCTCAATTGGTTCATCCTCTTGTTCCTCACCCAAGAAGGACACATACAGACCATTTCCTACATTGCTTCTTTCGACGGAGTCCAAAAACTCCTCTACATCTTCCTCAAAAGATTCCATCACCACAGTTTCCGTCAAACCAACTCCGATCATGCTCACCCTATGATTAGGCAATGGATTACGCCTAACGGAAGGGTTTGCTGACGAAGGATCAGCTATCTTCTTCTCCTCAATCAAATCTTGGATTTCGTGTTTCAGCCTCTCGCAATTCTCAATCGTATGTCCATAACTGCTGTGGAATTCACAATACCCTCTAGCCTGAATCTGTGGAGTAGGTTGAGCTTTGTTATACGGGGTAAGGGCTTTCAACAACCCCTTCTTCTGCAGACGTTCAAAAACTTTCGCATAGGTCTGATCGAACTTGGCGAACCGCCTCTTTTCGATAGCATTAAGATCAACCACTTTTACTGTCGCAGATTCCGTACTCGCGCTAGGCCCTCCGGCACTATATCCAGACTTCGTCCACTTGGTATAAGCTTTCTTCGGCTCCCCATCGCCTTCGACAGTCAAGGCATAACTATACATCTGATTGAAATCTGTGAACGGCATATATCTCAACTCATTCTTAATATACGGCAACGTATTGCCAATCACCATCCGGATCTGATCTTGCTCAAGCGGCTTCTGTTTCATGACCGCGGCCTTAGCCCTCCATCTCTTCACGAAGTCTGAAAGGGATTCCCCAGTCTGCTGCTTAGTGCTCTCTAACTCTTTCAAAGTGACTTCCAACATGGTGTTAAAACTATACTGAGCGATGAATGACTTCGCTAACTCCTTCCAATCCTTCTTTGTCACCATTGGCAGCGCATGGAACCATGTGAGGGCAGCCCCCTCTAGGTAAGTGTTAAACAGCCCCAAGACTTGATCCTCGGTCAGGATCGTGTGCTTCATTACCGCAACGTACTGATTCATGTGAGCGGTGGGATCTCCAGTTCCATCAAACTTTTTCATGTCAGGGAGCCGGAATTTCAGAGGCAAAGCTGTTGCTGTCAAGCAATTCTTCAGGTTATAGAAATCCTGACTTCCGGAGCTTCCTCCGCGCAAGTCCTGCACTTCCTGTGTGATGTGTTGCCTCCACTCCTCTTCCTTAGCTTTCTCCTTCTCTAACTGTTTTCGGACATAATCCTGATAATCCTCCTCATTCCCAAAGCGAGGGCTATCGTTCACCTCATTCTCAGCACGCTTACTACCACTCTTGTTGTCCTTCAGTGCTAACTCAGCTAGCTGGGCCAAGATCGCGGCCAGCTGGTCGTTGATATTGTTCACAGAATTCTCCAATTCAGCCACCTTCTCGTCGGTTGCAGACATACTGACGGAAGACTGAGTATACTCGGATGAAGACGATTCAGAAGCCACAACTACTGGTTCGGGACTGTCTACTCGCAACTGATCAAACTGTCTGACAAGCCGATCACTCTCGCGAAACCACAACCGCTTAATGATGACGTCTGCGCGAACGGTATCCATTAGTATGTATGCATGGTTTTATATGCATGATTCGTGGTGTGTGCGTTTATTTATTTACGATTATAAGATAAGAAGAACAAACGTTAGTTCTATTTACATGTATCACAACATCTCTCTTCCACCCTTATTCCTCCACACACTCGTTGGTCTAGGTCTCTTTCCTAGGATTTTGGTTTTTTTGGCTCACATTGCGATCCAGGGGACGCGTGATGCCGTCGATTATTACGGAAAAATAAATCATTCATCAGACAATACAGTTCGTTTTGACGTATCAACGTTCAGTGACTAAGAAATCGACCAAGTTGGATTGTCCTTTCGGAATAACTCGTCTTTCGTCCTTTCGTGAGACGCATTAATTCGGGTTTTGACTCCCTTTGAGCGCATCTCAGTTTTTTAGACGTGATTCGAGTTATTCTTCTAGTCTAATCGTTCGTTATTGTCAATGACTCGTTCCCTTTTGTTCGCGTGGGTTCGTGTCTCGATTTTTGGATTACAACGGGACCTTTTGGATCTATCGAGAGACGTAACCACGTGTTTATTTAGTGATGGAATCACTTTTGGATTTTATTTTAGGGAACGGACTCATCGCGTAACGCGTTTGTTCTTAGCGTCGAGGATCCGTTTGCTCATTTTGCTACGTGAAAAGATGGCGAGTCTTATTTTGAGCGCACGATAATCTTTCGGCTAATTACAACTCTTTGTTCCTCCCACTCCACGGGATATATCATCTCAGTGTGGTTATAGAAAATCAACGTTTTGTTGAATCGCGTGTTTGTTCGAAGCGAGGATATCACCGTTTTCTTTCCTTTAGGCGCGAATTTAAGCAAACACGTATATCGGGCCATATTTCTTGCAGTTTTGGTAACGGTCGAAATGATCGATTCGTTAGTCAAAACCCGCAGTCTCGTCCATATGGCGCAATTATATGGTTTGGCTTAATTCGGCTTCGAGATTTTAAACGGGGTATACACTCGTCCGAGGCACGTATTCAACGACATTGGTTTATTTTCTTTAATTACTCTCGGTATTGATATATATCGTAGATTCGGAATGATTTTGGTCATTTAGTTCATTTTTTTTCTTCTTTATTTTCTTAGTCATCTGTACGGACACATCCATTTCTCTTAAGAACGACACGAGGCATAACGTAAAAGCTCGTCTTTCATTCGGAAGGGACGGGCTACTTATGCGAAACTTTTCACGTTACAACAAGGTCGTTCGAAACAGAAATGTTCTTCGTTTTCGTTTCGTCGTGATCTCGTTTTATCCCAATTTATTTAAAGAATGTGAATAACGGCTACCGTTAATATAGTCTCTTGTATCGAAATATAATTATCCTTAACACCGAACCGATTCATACTAATACGTGCTTACGTCATAACGTATTTCCTAAACACGTGCCTTCGTCGGGACACCGAAAGGGACAAGGTGGGTCGCACATGTTCATTCATATGAGATGACTAAATCGTCTTTAGTTCAAATCGTTTCGATGTTTTAGGGTAATTAGTATATCGATTCATGAGTATATATTAACGCATCATCTCATTTCCTTTACATAGTTTAGGATTAGACACGTATCATGGCGGTTTGAAAACACGAACTGATTCATTTATCACATCAAAAATAGTAACGGGCAATCCTATGGAAACTTCTAAGGCTACTATATGCTGACACGGCTGACCGCGGGACCTCACAGGACCGCACAGATTCGCCCCTAACGAATGGATGGGGACCCTCTGGCGCCTTACTATAAGGGGGAACTTACGCTATCCTCTTTCGAGCGACGAATGGACTCTCGCTAGAGGTTTCGCGGAAATTACCCAAAGGGTTTGCAATAATGCTCGTGAGTGCATACGAAAAGAAGTAAAACGATCCGTCCCCGTTAAGGGCTTAGTGCATGCCTTCCGGAATCAAATTTCTCGCTTCCCCAGCAGAGTCGCCACTTGTTTAGACGAGGTGCCGCGGCCTAATCTCCCGGGCGGACCGGGGGGTGGACAACCTCATGGCGACGTAAGCGGTGATTGGCGCCAAAAGCAACCAATCGTGGAATCAAGCTGCTCGGCAGGGCCGGAGCTCGGAGATATGGAAGAGTCGCCACCCACGAATGGGAAAATGAACACCGATCCCTTGCGGGAGACCGGTGTGGGTTCGGGAAACTTGGGTACGAGCCGAGAAGGCTAGCTCCTTTCCGGAGAAAGGCTACTAGGCACCCCGACATCGCCCGGTTATGAACCACCGGCCTCCTACTCAGCATGTTAGGCGATAACGGACTAATCGTATACTTCTTTAAGTTTAAAATTCATTTGAAACCCTTTTCTTTCTCTTTTTGGAAACCATTTTGAGCATATGATATTGAAAAGCCACATCAGTAAAGAATCACCCCTTTATGTTTATACATACACAGAGAGGGGGAAGAAAGAAGTGATTTATTTACAACCGTATTTAAATGTTATATTGTGTGTCTATTCTACATTAACTTATTTCCCCAAAATGATGTTTATTACATGGTTCGCACCTTAATCGCCGTTGGAACGATTTAGGTGCGTTTTAAAACCCCGTTTGATGAAGCTTACCCGATCCGCCGTTGGAACGACTCGAGTAATTGAAAACGTTAAAGTAAAAGCCTTTTAATAAGAAAACGTGGTTAAACATACAAGTCAATTTTATTTTGTACAAATTCATTAAGAAAGCGATTCAAAATCTCCATTATTAACAAAGAAAACGATTTTGATTACAATGTTCGCTTAATCCGTCGTTGGAACGGACTAAGGTTTTAAAATGTGGTGTTTTGAAGACGATTTGAAATATCAACCAAAATGACTCTATTTATCTACATTAGAGATTTAAGAAGGCTCATTAGCTTAAATAATTTAATTGAAAACTCTATTTTTGTGACTTATTTTCCCCACTTATTTAATGGACTCTCTAACTATTATAATTACATCAATAAACACATTTAGGCCCAAAAATTAATTTTTCCAAGTGAAGCCCATTTGAAACATGGACTTATAAATGACCAAAAGAAATAAAGAAAATAATATAGATATATATTTACACATTTTAGCCCAAAAGACATAAAATAAGAGTAAAAGAAAATATACTATCTAATACATATATAAGAAAGAATAATGAAAATAATATATTTATACTTTAAACATAAGAAAATAGTGAATGAAATTCGTAAATAGGAAAATAGCCTTTATCACTCAAAATAATTTTATTTAACAATAATTAAGATAACCCAAATATACCCCAAAACTATATATATATACATAACTAATACAATCCTAATGTCAAAAAGACTATATGTTCATCCCCCAATATCTACTAATTATCTCCCAAAATGCCCACGTAAATAACATTTAAAATAGAATTTAATGTAATTTAAATGAATAATAATAAAAAAGAAAGTAATATGTACATATACAAAAAATTAGAATAAAAATGGAATACCAATCTCCTAAAATAATTATATATGTTAAAGTTTTAAAACAATTTGAAAAGAATATATTACATAATTATATAAATATATACTAAGGATTAAAAGTCTAAAAGTTAAGAAAAAGGGACTGAAATGGCATTTTTTAAACTTTTGGCAGATTTACCGACGGAAAATCCGTTGGTAAACAGCCTTTAGTGACAGAATTAGTGAATTACAGCAGCACTCCAATATTTTCCAGATTTATTCAAAAGCTTTAAATTAAATCTAATTCAATCGTTTTGGACTTCCGAACTACCAATGATGGATCATAGTCGAAAACGGAAGTTCCTAAAACGATGTTTTTATTTTAAAACGTTATTTGGAAACCTCTTTTAAATTAAAAACTTATAATTACAACATTTTTGATACCCGAACTACCTTTTTATCGGATCACGATTCGTATTGGGATATCCAAAACGAGGTTTTTATTTTAAAACAAAACCGAATTTTATTTAACACGAAACGAAAATTAAATAAATACGTTAATTAAATAAAACGTGACAAAATAAATAAATAACTAAAGGAATAAAAACTATAGCATAAAAAAAATAGAAGGAGAGAATAAATTAAATAAAATAAAGAGTCTAGTACTCGGATAATACCTTTAATTCGGTATCTGACAGTCGAAGCCAATTGATTCCACGAACCGCGAGCTCCCGTTTTTTATGAAAAATTTAGTAAAAATTGAACTTAGAAAATTTAGAGATTTTCAATTTTAGGAAAAAAAATGTTTTTTTCCCAAAAAATCCACTTCCTCTCTCTAGAAAAATATCTAGTATGAGAAAGCTCTCCCAAAAAAATCCTCCCTTCTCACCTTGGGATCTGTGCCCTTATATAGGGAAACGGATCCCGGAACAATGGGCGACTCCCAAAAAAAATTGGGCGTCGCCCATTGTGGTTGGGCGGCCGCCCAACCTAGTGTTGGGCTACTGCCCAACCTTGTTGGGCGGCCGCCCAACATGAGTTGGGCGATCGCCCAACGGCGTTGGGCGAGCGCCCAACGCGAGGTTGGGCGCCCGCGCCCAACCCTCGTCGGGCGTCCGCCCGACGCGTTGGACGTTCGCCCGACGTGGTTGGGTGCCCGCCCGGCGACCCTCGGGGCGTGCCCCACGCCGTCGGACGCGTGCACTCTGTGGCCGCCGAGCGCGCGTTCCGCGCAGCTAGACGCTCGCACGTCGCGGCCGCCGAACGCACGCCTCGCGCTGCCAGGCACGTGTGCTCAACGGCCCACGAGGGCGCGCACCGCCAGCGGTCCCAGGCATTGCTCGGGCGTCGAGAGCGTGCCACTCGCGGTGCGTCCGACGGACGCCGCGCGCACCTCTTGAGCCGTCAAGCGGGCGTTCGACCATCGTCGTCCGCGTGCGGGATTCCATTGTGTGCCCGCGCCGTGCCGTTAATTTTCCTCAGCTTATTATTCTTTATATATTTTTCAAAACTTCCGGAATCAATCGCTTCGACCGCCTTGTTTCAGGTTTTCATCACAGGTCCTCTGACTCGGTGTCTACACGTATAAGGAAGATTACCCCCCCCTCCTTAGAAAGGTACCCTCAGATCTACATCCCATCGCATCAAAGAAAGCTTGGAAGGGAATTTCAATCTTCCCTTGAGTTTCACACGACACTAAGAGATTCGGACTGATCAAACTCTCCCTCGCATAAGCATAAAATCCAGAGGTAATATGACAAATCTGAATCTCCGAAAGGTAGGAGAAAAGCACAAAGGAACTGTGTTAGGTCCGGATCTCGAGAAGCACCATGATAAAGGTAGGAATTCGGGCAATACACCCGGAGAATATTTGGGCAACAAAGAGAAAATGCCTGTAGAAAATGAGACCATATATGAGCCCATCCCAAAGGAGTCGAGAAGCACCATGGTAAAGGTAGGAATTTATGCCCAAATGTCGAAGGTAACAGATACTAGCTCGCCACTGTGTGCACGCATTTTATGCGAGCTAATGCCTCAGGATGTTAAGGTAACAAATACTAGCTTAATTGAATCAGGATTAAGCTACTTACCCGCGGTCTTATACCATTAGTGAGAACGAAGATATTTTACTGAGTATTCTTTGATGAGGTCTTGTATGAGACAATGGCTTGGAAATTGACGTAGATTTTAGAGGCAACATGCATTTTTTTGCGATTCGTTAAACAAGGGATGACCGGATGAACCCACCCTATATGACTAGTTAGAGGGGAATGGTTGTTTGTCTTTTAAAAGGGATGTTCGCCTTTAAGGACTAACTGATCTAGAGAGATCAAACTAATGGTTTCCCTTACTTAGGTAGGTAGCATACCCATTTCTTATTGAATTAACCGATCAACTTGCTAGTTGTCCTAACAAATATATTTGGATAGCTTTTTCCATTTTCCTGGGATTTTTGAATGAAAGTGAATTTCATTGCATGGGTGCAGATAACAATTCAAAACATCGTCACAAATGTGATAGGGATAGAGATCGTAAGAGGAAAAAGAGCAATAGGAACATAGCTTCATGCCACTTAACGTCCGAAGAAAAGCAGTGTTGTATTGGGTAAAAAAGAATAAACGACAAATTAAATACTCCCCCGGAGAGAAAGGGTTCAAGAAACAAAAGCAATGAGATGTATTGTGAGTTCCACAAAAGTGAAGGTCATAACACTGAGGTGTCGTTTGGTTCACGGAATTGGAGATGAATAGAACAACTATTCCTAGAGAATCACTATCCCACTATTTGTTTCAATTTTTTCCATGGAATTTGTATTTCATAATTGGTGGAATAGGGATTCCTAAATTAAACCTACTAATAGATATTCCATCACTCATATTTTCTTTGATTCCCAAATTAACCCTATCATATCTCTTGATAATTTGTTCTACATTTCACGCAAAAAACGGTAAAAAACGAAAAAACATAAAAAATGGAAAAATTTAGAAAACTTGAATAACAGTAAAAAATTAGAAAATATGAAAAATTAAAAAACATGAAAAACGCAAAAAAAAAGTGCAAACGGTTAAAACATGTAAACGATAAAAATGTGAAACGTGAAAAAGGTAAAAATTTAGAAAAGTGAAACATGAAAATCGTGAATAGCTATGGGTTTTTTAATGTTTGTGCTGTTAACTGATTTTTTTTTTCATTTTTCACGTTTTAACCGTTTTTTGTGTTTTCACGTTTGTACCGTTTTCACGTTTTTTTTCACATTTTTTCGTTTATCATTTTTCACATTTTTTCTTCAATAAAATATATCAAATATTTAAATAATTTATGATAATAATTAAAATTTGAAAATAAATAGAAAATTACACTTGAAGGGTAAAGTTGTCTTGTGAACAACAACATTAGCTATTTCATACAATCTCATTCCATCAACCAAGCATATGAATATTTATTTCTAAAGAATAGCTATTATATTCTCTCTTATTCTATTACATTCAATTACATTGCGTGAACCAAACGGCACCTAAGGATTATATGAGACTGGAAATCGAGCTAGATAAGATGGTTGAGAGGGGAGTACTTGATACGTTTTATGAAGAAGTCATCAAATAAAGCACAAACATCAAAGTGTGCTCTTCGACGAGTCATCAATGTGGTTATTGGAGGGCTCCAAGGATATCGGTCGGTAAGGAGAAAATTAACATATAAATACAGTTAGAGACTTTAGGAATCTAGTTTGAAATTCTCATTCCGCAGTTTGATGAATTCACCTAAGCATGAAGATAAGGATGCCCTAGTTATTGATGTGCTCATTGAGAATTTCACTGTCCGATGGGTATTCATCGACACTGACAATGCAATGAACATCATCATTAGGAAAGCTTGTGAGGCACTAAAACTGCGTCAGATAGGCTGGTTCCTACCTTAGCCCCCCTGGTAGGAATTAACGATCATATGGTCCCCCTTCTTATTATCATTAAGCCGAAGGTGGAAGTAGTAGATCAACATGTAAAGTGGAGAAATAAAGTCAAATTCCTCGTGGTCGACATAGTCCTAATATATAAGGCCATTGGTAAAAACATGCGTGGTTGAAACTTTGAAATAAACGTCAAAGCTTTTGAATGGTTCCCAAGTGATGTCATCAGAGTCTTGACAGAGGTTATGACTCACACTCTTGATGTATATCCCAATGTAGAACTAGTGGATAAAAGAAAAGGAACCACTGACTAGGGAGATAGAAATCCATTAAGGCATAAGTTGAAACTAGGTAAACTACACCACCTCGAAGCGGTACATTACATCCCTTGGCCATCAAACATGGTGTTGGTGAAAGAAGACAAGGAAAAATGGTGGCCATTATTGATCTCATTGATTGCAATAAGCTTGCTCGAAGGATTCATATTATTTGTATAGACATGTTAGTGGATTGAACAACGGGCTATACCATTTACTCTATGCTAGATGCAGCAGCTGGATACCATCAGATCCTAATGTCCAAGAGCGATATCGAGACAATCGGTTTCATTACTCTTGAGGGAACTTATTGCTATAAGGCCATGCCTTTTGACCTGAATAATGTAGGTGCTACATACTAGAGACTAGTAAAAAAATCTTCAAGGACCTCATTAGTGATAAGATTGAAATTTATATTGACGACATGATCGTTAAAAGCAAAACATGCATCAAACTTGGAGACGATCTTCCGAACATTGACAGAATATGAGCTTAAACTTAATCTAGAAAAAGCGCCAGCTTCGACAAATCCCTAGGGTTCACAATCTTACAAATATGGATAAAAGCTAACTAGGACAAGGTTGAAGCTATCATAGATTTGGGCCCACCAAAAATATAAACGAAGTCCAAAAGCTCAATGGAAATATAAATGCTTTGGGATGTCTATTCTCCATTATTGAGTTGACCAAACCTAGGAGAAACTCTCTACTTGTATGTAAGTGTGGAAGAGGAATTAGTAGGCGTGGTCCTAATAAGGGTAGAAGGAGCCGAACAGTTCCATGTCTATTATGTGAGCAGGGTGGTGATATATGTAGAGACAAGATATCCTAAGCTAAAAAAATTATCCTACGGAGTGGTCATCACAACCCAAAAGCTTCAGCGCTACTTACAAAGCCACTCCATCATGTATATACCCCTTACGAAAAGTACTTCAATGTCCCGAGATATCTGGGAGGTTGATATAATGGGCCCTACACTTAATATAGTTTGATATAAGGTTCGAGCATAGAAAAGAATTCAAGGCTCAAGAACTTGCATATATTTTTATAGAAATCCGTGAATCAAAACCAAAAGATCGAGTTGTGTCGGATGTATGTGAAGTGTTTTGGGATGACAATTCTAACAAATATGGAGCCGATATTAGAGCCTACATCAAAGGCCCAAATGGGATCACCCTTCAGTTTACTGCAACTTTAACCTTCCCCGGCCCTCATAATATGCTAGAATATGAGGTCATACTCTAAGGAATCAGAATCATAAATGTGATAAAGCCAGATAGAGAAATCGTAAAAAGTGACTACAAATTGGTGGCTAGCCAACTGTCAAGAGGTTATAAGGCCAAAGATTCAATAATGAAAAAAACCTAGCGCTAGGAAGGCAGCTCATGGCTTCGGGACATTGTGAGGGAATAAAATTGGAAATTAAGCGCATCCCAAAAGAGGAGATTTCTGAGCCAGACCATTTAGCTAAACTACCATCAGCCTAGATAGTTCACGAACCTCCCCCCGAAACATAAAAGTCATACCACAACCAAGCATTCACGAAGTGGTGGTAATTGCTATAGACCTAAAACATGAGTGGATTTCCCCAAATTTTCCTACTTAACGATAAGAACATTGCTGGTGGATAAAAATGAACAAATCAAGATCATTTGGAACTCGGGTCGGTACGTAATAGTATAAAACACCATATATCATAGGTCTTTTATTCATCCCTAGCTTAAATGTCTTGGCTTCAATAATGCCCAATACATCCTTAAGGAAATCCGTGAAGGTGTTTATGGCATTCATGAGGGCAAAGACAGTTTAGTAAGAAAGGTGTGTCTGCATGGATTTTACTAGTCGAAAATGACTCAGGATGAGGCAGAGTTCATTCACAAGTGTAAGCCATGCAAGCCTACTTACCCAACACAAGGTCTTGAACATCTATGAGAAAATCCATTCATCTGGCTTGGCCATTTACAACATAGAGCATTGATATAGTAAGAGTTTCCCTTGAAGCTCAATATGAAAGGAAATACATCATCGTAGTACTGGACCACTTCACTAAATAGGTCGAAGTTGAAACAGTTTCCTCTATCACCTCTAAATGGATAACCGACTTCATGGAAAACTCCATACTCAGTAGATTTGGAATTCCCCACACTGAAATTGCCGATAACGATAAACAACTTGACTATTAGGCCTTTAGAACCTATTACAAGAGGTTGCACATAAAGCTCCGATTCACCTCAATATATCATCCTCTGACAAACAAGATAACTGAGGTCACAAATCATACCATGGTACAAGAAAATAAGGTTAGAAGCCCTAAAGACAACTTGGGTGGAGGAGTTTCACATAATCCTCTCAACTAGGGGTGCACACAAAAATCCGAAAAATCGAAAAATCGAAAAACCAAACTGAAAATAAGGTTAACCGAAACCGATAGAATAGTGTACGGTTTTTTATTTTAAAAATAATGGTTAATGGTTACGATTATGGTTTTTTATTCCAAAAACTGCGGTTAACGAAACCGACCGAATCTCAATTAAATATAAAAATAAATTTATTATATGGGTAAACAATTATTTAGTCCCTATAGTTTTTCATAACTCATTAATCAATCCATTATTTAATTATAAGGTCTCTAAATTTTTTCACTTTTAATGGTTTAGTCCTTCTATCAAATATTAACATCAAATGAGATGAAAATATATAAATAACTCTCAGTTAATTTGTTACTGTCTCTCTAATTTCAGTTTATGTGTTTTTTTTTCTTTTATGTTTTTGGATGTAGAAACAAGGATAAAATTTTATTACTTGTTTTTCAAAATTTTAAAGCAATAAGTTTTATTAGGGGCATTTTACCTTTTTTTTTATGCGTTTAATTGTTCTTTAACACATTTTTAGACGGAGATTTGATATAGGGACTAAACAATTTAACAGAATTAAAGCTGAAGGATCATAATACACGTACATCTCCCTCTCTGCAGTTAATCTCTTCAACTCGCCATTGACCTGCCGCCTCCTTCACAATAAAAACCGAAATAATTGCTTAACCGATTAGTAGTTAACCGGATTTTTTTATTATTTTAATTTTTATTTACTAATGGTTAGAAACCGAAATAATTGGCTAACCGATTAGTGGTTAACCGAATTTAATGGACTAGTGTATGGTTAGTGTTTTTAAAAAACTGATTAAATGGTTAACAGATCGAATTAACTTTAATGGACTAGTTAATTGACCATGTGCACCCCTACTCTCAACATACAAAACAACGCCAAGAACTACTATGGTAGAAAGTCTTTTCTCCCTTACTTTTGGTTTGAAAGCTTTCATCCATGTACATGTGGACGCCTCTATACTGAGAGTAGTTTTTTTTACTCAGATGTAGATAACGAGGGTAATCTTAGGGGAAAACTTGATCTATTGGAAGAAATGAGAGAACATTTGGCAGTTAAGATGGCCGATTATGGCCAACGGATGAAAATAGCTCACAACGAAAAAGTAAAGCAGATGAACTATTACGTAGGAGATTTGGTGCTCTGAAGCACAAAAGTCTTCCAAATGCATGAAGGAAAAGATAAAATGGATATAAATTGGGAGAGTTCATTCCAAGTTGTTGAATATGTAAATACACACACTTACCGATTGAAAGACTTAATAGGGAAGCCGATTCCAAAGACATGGAACTCAACATCTCTCCGGAAGTATTGCAAATATAAAAAGCCTTTGGTTGCATTTTGTCACCTCTTTTTACGTAAGATCGGTGTTCTATCAAGAAAAGCTTTTTGTAAGGCCCTTATCTCTCAACGTCTTAGTACTTTCCGTAAGTCTTACCTTTCGGTAGTCGACTTATATATTAGTGGACCATTCAAGTTTCAAAAAAATTAGATTATAAATATTAACTAAGACTGTTCATATGCATGTTATAAAGACCTCGATCACAATATTTGATTTCAGATTTTGGAACATTACATTTTTGTTAGATATGTAAATTATCCTATTATTTAGGAAAATCCTATTGTTTAGGAAATAGATTATTTCCTTATTATTCCCTTGATTGTAGGCTTAATTGTAGGCTTAATTGTGTATTGTGTTGTGTATATAAACACTTCTTAATCAATGAAAACATCAAAGGTTCTACCTCTATTATGGTATCAGAGCTTAAACCCGCACTGTTGCACTCGCCTTCCCTTTCTCTTCTGCTACTTTTTTTAATCCAAAACCAACCATGACCGAAAAACATGCCTCGTCTTCTCCTCCTCCTCCTTCACCCATTCATCCCCTTTCATCATGGGCTTCTCAACCTAGAATTTTGGGGGGCCGTCCTTCACCTCCACAAACTCATGTTGCTCATACTCACCAATCTTTCATTCCCACTGATATTACAGAGGCTATACATACTATGACCATTGCACCAACGCCCGAACAATGACATATGGACACCGGGGCTACATCTCATATGACTGCTGATAGAGATACACTCACATCTTATTTTAATATGACTCAAAATCGTAACATAATTATTGGTAATGGTCAAAGTGTTCCAATTCGTTGATTAAAAACCTTATATCTGTGTGTAAATTTACCACTGATAATCATGTGTCTGTGGAATTTGATCTCTTTGGTTTCTCTGTGAAAGATCTACGAAGGGGGGGGGGCTTATTATGAGATGTAACAGTGAGGGTGATCTTTATCCTGTCACACCCAGTTCTGCTTCTGATTTATCTTATCCTTCTGCTTTTTCTGCTTTATCTCCTACCATTTGGCATAATCGTTTGGGACATCCAGGGGCTAATGTTTTAAGCACCCTTCAGAATAATAAATTTATTTCTTGTACTAAGAAATTGGATGCTTCAGTTTGTTCTTCTTGTGTTTATGGGAAACAAATAAAATTGCCATTCGCCAAGTCTAACAGTTATACATGCATGCCCTTTGATATTGTTCATAGTGATGTTTGGATGTCACCCATTTTAAGCTCTAGTGGTCATTGCTATTATGTCCTTTTTCTTGATAATTATACAAATTTCTTGTGGACATTCCCCTTAGCAAATAAATCTCAAGTATATTCCACTTTTTTTCCTTTCGTACTTTTGTTCGCACATAATTTGAACGAGACATCAAAACCTTTCAATGTGATAATGGTGGCGCATATAATAACATACAATTTCATCAATTTTGTCAAACTAATGGCATGCAATTTCGTTTCTCTTGTTCTCATACCTCTTCTCAAAACGGAAAATCAGAACGAACCATTCATACTATCAATAATGTTATTCGCACAATTTTAAATCATGCGTCTATTCCCTTCTCTTTTTGGACTCATGCACTCGAACATGCTACATATCTTATCAATATCTATGCTCATAAAATTCTGGGTTTCCAATCACCCACCAAAATTTTATACCAACGTGACCCTAGTTTTTCCCATTTACGCATTTTTGGTTGTTTGTGCTTTCCCCTTATCCCCTCTACATCCCGAACTAAATTGCAAGCCCGATCTTTTCCATGTGTTTTCTTAGGATACCCGTCAAACCATGGGGTTACAAATGTTTTGATCTGACAAACAATAAAATTATTATCTCAAGGCATGTCACATTTGATGAAAAAGTATTCCCATTTGCTACACTTCAAAAACCAACACCTACTCATTCTCTTACCTCAGATCTACTCTCTCCCTCTATTTTCTATTCTCCACCACCCATGCATAAAAAACAATATCACCATGCCACCTTCCCATAACATTCT
This sequence comes from Euphorbia lathyris, assembly GCF_963576675.1. Lineage (NCBI taxonomy): Eukaryota > Viridiplantae > Streptophyta > Magnoliopsida > Malpighiales > Euphorbiaceae > Euphorbia > Euphorbia lathyris. The sequence continues at coordinate 84,864,158 of NC_088912.1, forward strand.
AGCTACACCCCCTTCCCATTTACCACCTGCTACTCCCATACCACCCCACACCTCACCTATACAATCTCCTTCCAACTCGTCAGTTCACTTGCCTCACCCCTCACCCAACTCGCCCTCTTCTATATTAAATAACTCACCATATACTCCTGCCCACGCCACTGATCCAACACCACATACTCCCCCTACCGCCCCAACTATTCCCCTTGTCTCCCTCTCACATCCTATGACTACCCGAGCCCAACATGGTATCTTTAAACCTCGTCATGTTCTAAACCTTCACACAACCACTCCTAAACCTATTTCTCCCATACCCACAAATCCCTCCCTTGCATTACGTGACCCGAATTGGAAACTTGCTATGACCGACGAATACGAGGCTCTTATTAAAAATAAGACGTGGGTACTTTTACCACGTCCTAAAGTCGATAATGTTATTCGTAGTTGGTGAATTTTCAGGCACAAAACTAATGCAGATGGGTCATTCGAGAGGTATAAGGCTCGCTTAGTTGGCAATGGCGAGTCAGATGGTTGGTGTGGATTGTGTCACGTCCGTGTCTAAATTTCTAAAATTTATACCTTGATAGTAATATATATGATAATTATTAGATGTGTGATTTTTATTCGGTGCTATAGGAAAATTTTGGAGTTAATTTGATGGTTTTATGTGTAAATTAAAAGTTATGATAATTTTTAAAAGATTATAGAAAGATGGAGGATCAAACATGATATTTACCAATATTTTCTCAAATGTTCCAGAGGATATCACAGTGATATATTCGATGATCATCATCAATGTTATTTCATTTTCATTTTCATTTTCTTTCCTTTTTCATTTTCTTCATCGTTCTTCGACTGTTTCTCCACCGTTTCTTTGATTTACGGAGATTCGACCATCTGAATCACTTGAAATTTAAAGTGTAGCATCTTTATGCATAGATCTAAGTCCTAGCCGAAGAGTTTTTGAGTTTCGGCAATGTTTGGAGGGAAATGGCTTAGACAGAATTTAGAGGAGAATTGAACGGGTTTGGAAGTTGGATGCTTATTGTTAGAATTATGGTTAGAACTTTGGTATTGCAATTGTAATATAATGATATGTGGATAACTTGGAGACTCCTAAGTATTGATTATTATCTTTCTATTTCACGCCCGATGCCGATTGAGGTCATTTAGGGTCGGGTGTGACAGATTGTGGAGATACTTTTAGCCCAGTTGTCAAACCGGAAACAATTCGAGAAGTTCTTAGCATTGCCCTTTCAAAGAACTGGAGTCTCCATCAACTTGATGTGAAGAATGCTTTTCTTCACGATGATCTTAATGAAACTGTCTATATCCATCAACCTTTGGGGTTTCGCGGCCCTGAACATCCGGATCATGTTTGTTTACTCAAAAAGTCACTCTATGGGCTCAAACAGGCCCCTCGGGCTTAGTACCAATGGTTTGCCTCCTTTCTCTCTACATTGGGTTTCTCTCATAGTGTTTATGACCACTCTCTTTTTGTGTTTCGCCGAGGAAACGACATAGCTTATTTACTCTTGTATGTTGATGATATTGTTCTGACCGCTTCTTCCACTGCTTTAAGAGAATCCATCATATGGAAACTTAGTTCATAGTTTGCTATGAAGGATTTGGGTCCACTAAGCTACTTCTTGGGTATATCAGTTTCTCGGACACCAGGGTCTCTCTTTTTGTCTCAAGAGAAATATGCTTCTGAAATAATTCACAAGGCTGGACTCTCCTCTTCCAATTCATGCGCTACACTTGTTGACACTAAACAAAAGCTTAGCCTTTCTTCTGGTTCTCCTTATCATGATCCATTCGAGTACCGGAGTCTTGCCGGTGCCTTATAGTATTTGACTCTCACTCGATCGTATATCTCCTACGCAGTTCAGCAAGTCTGTTTGTTTATGCATGACCCCAGGACCCAGCACATGGCCGCCATAAAACGGATACTTCGATATGTTAAGGGGACTCTTGATTTTGGGCTTACACTTACTACATCTTCTATTGATTTTTTAGTCTCTTATACTGATGCTGATTGGGGCGGCTGTCCTGACACTCGGCGATCCACATCAGGCTATTGTGTTTTTCTTGGTAATAATCTCATTTCTTGGTCAGCAAAATGCCAACCTACTCTCTCTCGCTCTAGTGCCGAAGCTGAGTATCGAGGGGTAGCTAATGTTGTCTCTGAAACTTGTTGGATTCGAAATCTTCTCCTTGAGCTCCACTGTCAGATTCGGAAGGCTACCCTGATTTACTGTGACAATGTAAGTGATGTCTACCTCTCTGGTAATCCTGTTCAACATCAACGCACCAAACACATAGAGATGGATATTCATTTTGTGCGTGAAAAGGTTGCCAAAGGCGAAGTACGAGTTCTTCATGTTCCTTCCCGACATCAAATAGCCGATATTTTCACCAAAGGTCTACCACATATTCTTTTTGACGAGTTCAGATCTAGTCTCAACGTTTGACCTCCTCCCGCTTCGACTACGGGGGTGTAATAGGATTTTTCTAAATAATAGAATTATTTACATATCTAACAATTTTCTTATTAGTTTATAAAGTTTAGATTAACTTAAGTTGAACGTTTCGTAACAATATTCAATCAAACGGTTAAACAAAACCATAGAGCATACGCAAAGATGAAACAAAAAAATAAAAAAATAAAATCAACTTTAGAATTCAAAGGAAATATAACTATCTATTAAAAAGAAAAGGTACAAAATAAGTGGGAGGCACAGTTGCACTTGAAATTCCCCTGGGTCAGGTTCCTCATCATCCTCATAAAGGTTGGTTCAGTCCATGTAAGGTCGATAATCGGGAATCTGGATGGACCTAGGAGCAGCTATAAATTAGCTTGAGCCTCAAACCAAACAACAACTCCTTCATTTTGATCTTTAGCCCACATAGATGGATTATCAATAAACCAATTCAACAAAAAGCTTAAACTTGTAGTAAGATCCACGAATAGCTTTTGTTATTACTTTTGACACACCCCTGCATATGAATGTCTCCATGTGATTGAATCGTGTACAACAGAAACTTATCTTACCATGTGTTGGAACTCAGCAAATGAGATTGCTAGAATTCAAACTCTCAGCCATTTAGTCTAAAAGACTTTGATACCATATATCAATAAACCAATTGAACTAAAAAATTAATTGATAGTTAAAGTTATAAAATATGCTTCATTTTAAAATTCTGATATGATATATAGCTCAAAAACTAAACTGGGATTAAAACATTGGAGACCAAGGAATTTTTTCTTGGGGCCATCATAAGTGTAGTATGTTTCTTGCAGACTTCCGTGATATTTTATTTGAAGAATAATGTGGTTCGAGTCTTTCTCGTTCTTCTTCATTTTGTTTTCGCACCTTGAACCTTGTGTTAAAAAAAACCAAAATAAAAATTCCGAGTAAAATACATGTGACTGATTTATGAAAACCACTTCTAACACAATTTAAAATTGTTAAAGTCCTAACTCAATATAATCTTAAGAAAAATGTAAAGCATAACAACATGTTACTCTAACAAACCATTAACTAACAAGAATAAATTACTTTGTGATAACGGTGTGTGCTTATGAACTTTGAATAGAGATCCAAACGTGTTAACCAATTTGCCTGGATCAACCTGTAAAACAGAACCAAATGTTAGAGAATGTCGTAATTCGGCGAACCCGTTCCGATGTCTTAGACAATAGGTGTTTAGGAATGGTTGAAGAGTAAGGACTAAGTGTGAATTGTCGAGTTAAAGTATCATAGGATGTAGCTATACATGTATATATATATATAGGTTGGACGGAATCTCTTATCTTCTAGGAATCCTTTTAGTATTAGGACTTCTCTCCTGTTAGGGGTCTAGTTTTTAAGAGAAGTAGTCCTTTATGATGTGGAGTCTTCAACCTGACCGCACTGAGTTTCGTTTAACGTTGCATGGAAGTTTTTTGATTGATCCGAAAGTTCAAATTAAAATACGTGGTGGTAGATCCAAAAGCTCCTAAAACGCTAAAACGAATCTTCGCATTATAATTAATCTGAATGGAAATATTAACTTCATATGAATTTTATTAAAGAAATTGAGAGCTCTACAATAATTAGGCATGCCTCCTCAAAACCTAGCAAAAGTATCACAGCCATAAAATTTGGATTTTTCCTTCACGTGTGGCCACCTCAAAAGAAAATTTAATGATGAAAAAAAAAAAAAATATGCCCATAGAATTATTTGAATTATTGGAATTTTATCTTTTGAGATGAAAAGAGGAAAAAATAAATCTATGGAGGGAGACATTGCAGCTTTTGTAAAAGAAAGAGTTATGTGGACGTGTGTGTGTGGGGGAATGGAATGGAATGAAATTAAAACATTACCATAGAAAGTGAATTAAGAAAATTCTTGGTGATCCCAAGGAGATTGATTATATTTTGTGGGGATCATTTAATACTTTTACCCTTTTCTTTTTAAATATTATTCTTTTCTTTTCTTAATTTTCTTTTCAATATTTAATTCTCAGATTGAGAGAGAAACAGCCAGAGAAGTGAGGTGTACCTAAATCCTTAATTAATTTGTTAAAACTTCTTTAATTAAAGGAATCACAACAATTGCTATTAACTAATATAAGGTACAAATCTTTTAGGCTGGTGTAGGTCGAGTGAAGGTGTGGTTAAACTCAACACTGATGGTTCTTGTCTGAGAGACGGGAGAATTGCTGCAGGAAGGGTCCTTAGAGACGATGGAGGCAGGTGGGTTTCTGGCTTCTCTCAGAATTTGGGTATTGGTTCTTCCTTTTCTGCAGAGCTTTGGGGGATTCTCTCGGGCCTGAAGCTGGCTAAGGATCTAGGGGTGAAGAAGCTTCTGGTTGAGTCAGATAACCAAGAAGCGGTTAAAATGATTTCTGAGGGCAAGTCTGTTTGCCGGAATAGCTTGAATATTATTAAAGGCATTAAAAGAATTGAGTCCTCCTTTGAGTCTATTAAGTTTGTTCATATTTATAGGGAACAGAACCGCGTCGCGGACCGTCTTGCAATGGAATGGCACTCTGGTTTGTTGGGTCTTTCTACCTTTTCTTCTCCACCGGGCTTCATTTCTTCTTTGATCTTGGAGGATGTGGTGGGGGTCAGTTTTCCTAGGCTGATCCCGGGTTGAGTTGTTTTGTTTGTTTTTTTTTTCTTTCCTTTCCTACCAAAAAAAATATATATATAAGGTACAAAAATACTTTCATGTAATTTATGATTAATTTTACTTTTAATCGTCATAAATAATACAATTTAAGGTATAATGACAATTTAAGGTATAAAATTGACAAGCTGAGCTAATTTTAAACATATTAACGGTATGTTAAGTACTTATTGGGTTTTAGATTTTTTTATAACATAACTTAAATATTTCAATTAAGCCACGGAATCACTTATTTTGGTAAGTCAAAAGATGTAATTTAAAATTTTAAGTTGAAATTATTAACTAAGGGTTAGGCTATGCTTACTTTGTTTTTGACAATTTTTAGTATTTATCAAGCACTTATATCATTTACTTTTTTTTTGGTAAGAAGGGAAGAAAAAAAAACAAACAAACAAAAACCTAACCCGGGATCAGTCTAGGAAGACTGACCCCAATCCTATCCTCAAGAAGAGAAGGTAACAGAAAAGAAGGAGGAACGGAAAGGGTAGAAACACCTAACATCTCCCCATGCCCAGCAGCTGCCAAGCGATCCGCCACGCGGTTTTGCTCCCTATAAATATGGGAGAAGGTAAGAGAATCGAAGGCAGGACGAATCCTCAAGATGGCTTTAATGAGATTCTGACTCTTAAGACAAACAGCATGTCTATCCGAAATCCTGTTGATAGCCTCCAAATTGTCAGACTCCACCGAAAGTCTTTTAACACCCATGCGAATGGCGAGTTTAATGCCAGACAAGATCCCCCAGAGCTCCGCAGTAAAGGAGGAGCCCGTACCTAAGTTATGGGTAAACCCAGCCAACCAAGCGCCACCAGCATCCCGAAGAACTCCACCAGCAGCAATTCTGCCATTACTAAGGCAGGAGCCATCCGTATTCAACTTGACAACCCCTTCCCTGGGCTTCCTCCAACCAACTAACTGGACCTCTTTAACCGGGGATGGGTGAACCAGGGGCTCTCCTTCAAAACTCTTTGTAATAATAGAGAGTTTTTTCGAGAAGTAAAACCGGAGGTCAGGAATAAAGACAGTCTTCTCAGCAAATAACTCTTCATTCCTCCATTTCCACATTTGGTGACAAATAATAGCGAAGAGAATAGCCCCATGCTCCATACTGGCAACAAATTCCCATTAACGCCTTCAGAGAACCAGTCAATATCAGAGAACCCCATAAAGGAAGGAAGGATGTGGTGAGGAAGGACCCCTTCCCAAACCTTTCTACTATTCGGGCAATCCTTCAAAGCATGGCACAAGGTTTCCACATGGCCGCTGCATCTGCTACAGGAACCAGATACAGCCAAGTGCCTTCTGTGTCTATCTGCATTCGTGAGGAGCCTGTCTTTGACTCCTAGCCATAGGAAACTCCTAATGCGGTAGGGGACTTTGAGGGCCCAAATGGACTTCCAAATTTCCAAGGGAGGATCAGCCCTATTAGGGGTAAAAGCTTCATAGGCCGATTTGCAAGAATAAGAATCATTATTAGTCAAGGCCCAGCAGTGTCTGTCCTTATCCTCCTCCTGATTACTAATCTTCACACCTTTAATATTAAGGAGGGTCTCCAGGCTAAGAAAGGAGTCGAACTTAGACCAGATCCAGTCTCCCTCCGAGTCCACCACATCAGCAATTCTCCAGGAGAGGAGATCATTCGGCGGAGGGGCGATGCACACCTCAATCAACGGTTTGTCACCAATCCAGGTGTCATATCATTTACTACTTTCAGCGTTTATAATATTATCCTTAAAAAAAATAAAAATATGCCAACAAAATAATATCAATACAATATCTTTAATATAGTTTTAGGTACTTTCTTTTAGTTTTTTTTTTTTTTGTTATTTAATAATTTATTGAAAATTGAAAAAATCGTTATAAAATTAAATGGCCAATTTTTTTTAAAATGGACCGTCTAGGACTGTTTGGATCCGTCTGGGGCACTAGACCTGGCCATGAGTCAGGTTGGGCTGGGCTCGGGCCGGGTCAGGCGGGCTTTTCTATAAAAGTCATCAGTCCAAGCCCAACCCAACCCAACCCGCTAGTAATTTAGGCGAGCTCGGGTTTAAAAATCAAATGCCAAACCCAGCCCATGTAAACCCATCTAAACATACATACATAATTTTTTAAGGGAAAATTACACAGAAATTCATGTTTTAAAAACTATTTACAATTATATCAAGTTATAATTTTGAATTATATCAAACTAGTAAAATTAGTAGTTTTAATATATTTTAAGGATTAAAATTTATAAATTAAAAGTCTAGAATATATTTTCTAGGGTTTATGATTTATGAATTGAAGTGTAGAATTTTTAAATTATGGTTTAAAATTATAATATATAGAGAACAATGACATATTAATAATTAAGTTTGGTGATATGACTTAGTTGTAATTTTGTATTTAATTATGATATTGACCCATTTTTTAATTATAAAAAATAAATTTTAATACTTAAAAATAAATATTTAATATATAAATCTATAAATATATAAAATTTATTAATTAATATTAATAGGCGGGCCGGACTGGGCTGGCTCGTGCTATTTTTATTAATCGCAAGCCCGGCCAAAAAATAGACGGGCTTTAGCGGGTTTGGACCGGTCTGGGCCTAACAGCAATTATCATTGTCGAAGCTCGACCCAAGGGACACGGATCTAGGCGGGACGGGCGAGTACCCGGACCCGTAGACAGGTCCATCCGGGACTGTATGGAGCTACCTAAATCGGTAAACCGACTTAAAAAAATCGGGATAGTGTTCTACAAATCTCCGCTTGGACCGATTTTTAGAACAGTCGGGAGTTAGAATTAGCTATTTGGTGAGGATGGATAACTTTGGATGAAAGATATTCTGATTTGAAAAAATTTGGTTCAAAAACTTTGGCAATGTAAAAAGAAGCACATGCGATGCGATGCGATGCGATGCATGGAAGAGGAATCGTAGGTAGCCTGCAAAGCAAATGGCTTTCTCTTCTTTTTATTACACATCTCATTCTCAAAGACAAAAAGTAGTCTCTGATGTGTTTTCATTTTGCCCGATAAACTCGCTTCCGGTTTTGTTTCCTTCTTCATTCTTTGATGTGATTGAAATTCTTCTTCTTTACTATTAAATATATTATCCATATCGTACGTACTCGTTAACCCTAAATTCTATGTTTTCACTACTTCAAACCATAATAACTGCTAGTAATTTTTGTGTTTTTAACTCTTTTTTTTATTGTTTTATTTTAAATATTGGATATAAAATATTTAGTTAGCGATAACTTGTTACCTGATTTGGTTTACGTGTTCAAACCGTGATGATAACCCGACGTCGTGGTGATCATACAAAACAGTATGCAGGTCAGACGGGGCCGGAGTCCATCAAACCCGTTTCAATGCCTAAGTCAGTTTATGATTAGGACCGAATGGAAGGGTATAAACTAGTTTGAGATAGTAGTTAATGTACCGCATCTTGTGTCTATACATGTCTATTTATAGTGTTCGATTAAGTTTAAGGTTGTCATCTTCTTATGGAGCTAAGATTATTAATCTCTTAAGGAGTCAGAATCCCGAGAGGAATCCTTTGTCGCATATATAGGATTCCGAAAGATTATTTGGTGTTTGGATTAGCCGTATTGGGCTTCTATTCGTTGGGCTTGGGCCGCAATGGACACATTTGGGCTATTGAAGTGGGCCGTGGGCCGTCATGGACGTTGTTAAGGCATTTATTACTTTTGACTTGAGCCAAAATGAGAGTGGTGCTGACATCATACATGTGAAATCATTTAGCATGATATCAGTTAGATTTTAAAAAAGTTCTCACTTTATGTGTGGTTCTGATATGTCTCTCTACATAGATGATTAGCGTCTGCCTCTCTAATGGTTGTTATCATATTTTCATCTGGCTCATAAAAGATTATGAAATCATTTTTGGAGAAAAATATTATGAATAAAATTTTGGATGTAATGTATAATATTTAACCTTATAGCTAATTTTGGAGTTTATGTATGTAACTATAATTAATCGAATACTTAGGGAGTCTTTGTTTCAGCTTTTTGGAACAATGTTTAGTGTTTTGTTAAGTTTTTACAACAACATTTTTTAGCTTTTTTATTTATTGAAATAATAGGATTTTGGACCTTTCATGAAAATCTATTTGTATTTATTTCATGTTAACAAAATTAATCTTCATATTTCCACGTATCTCTATAATATTATTACCAAAAGAAATCTCTACGTGGTGTTTATTAGAAGGGATATAGGAGGTGGGATATGGATAAAAAACACGATATAAGTTATCCAGTGTTTGTTTGAGAGATAGAAGAGTGAGACGGATGAGGGATAAGCTTCTTATCCCTCAAATCCTATACCCAGGAAGGGGTGGTATAAGGAGGTAGGATAAGCTCCTGCGATTTTAATAGGATGGAAAAGTTCATCCTATCCCTCAAATTAATGTTATGTAGTTTAAATAGGGTTAAAATAGTAAAATATATTATTTTATCCTTATCCTCATCCCACATACCAAACATTGAATAATAATTCTCGACTATCATATTTTTATCCTTATCCCAACTATTTATCCTTATCCCTATCCAATCTTTATCTCTCTCTATCCATATCCCAATAGAATACCAAACGCCCCGCTAGATTAAGAGATTTGAAGTCCCTAACATTCAAACTAACATTAAATATTGGTCCATCAATTTCTTCTAATGAATTTAAATTAGATATTTCTCGTGTTTATGTTACTAATTACAGATATTTTTTTTTTTTGAGATAATTATGAGTCATAATTAACGTTTTTTATTTGTTTATATAGATGTGTTTAGTACGAATTAAATTCAATAACTTTTCTCAATTAAAAATTGGTGTAGAGAAAATAAAATTAATTAAGATGGGTTTCTGCTTCAAGAAAAAAAATTAATATGGGTTTCATATATGATTGATTTTGATTAATATTTGGAACATAATTAAGCTTTTGATATCACGTTTCTCAAATAAAAATAAAAATAAAATAAATATTATGGTTGAGTAGATTTGGGTGGCATCACAACAACCATCAAATAGTAATGATTGCAATTAGATTGATTCATTTACATAAATTAAACACCACCAAAAAGCCTTTCCACTAGGGACCGAAGAAAAGTTATTCAATTTAATTAATTCCTACTAAACACATCTTTATCCAACTAATTTTTTTATTACACTTTGACAAAAAAAAAAAAAATTCTAATAAAAACATCAAATTTCATATAAAACAACATTTTATTTCGCTTTTAGTACTGAATTGCTTGTATAAAACATTATTTACGAACATTCTAAATATAAAATCACTAAAAATTGTATTTACATCAATATGTTCGAACATATTACCCTCAATACATACAATTGTTAAATCATTTAACCTTTCTTGTAATGTTGATGATCTTAAATAGTTTTTCAATACTTGTAACTTTAAAAAAATTATTTTAACAGATATAACAGTCACCGGCATAGTTAGAAGAATTCGAAAAACAATTGAAATATTTGGATAACAGAGTCCACTGCTTTGACAAATTTAAAAAATTCAAATGCTGATAGCAATAGGTTTGAAGAAGTCATTTGCAACATTTTTATTTCTGGAAAAAACATCATCTACATCAACATGCGAAAAAATTATTATAAAAAGACATAATGATAAAATTGTGTGTTGTAATTGTTTAGATATAATTATTATAATTATTGTTGGTGCATCTTTTTATATTTTAATTGCTATTTTTTTATTTTTGGGCCACTTTGTTTCCTCGTGTCTAGATGTGTATTTTAAGATTTAATTTCTTTATCACTATTATGTTCTAAATTATTTTTGAACCCCATTCCTCCTATCCATACTTAACGACGGCTCTAATAGTGTAACACTCTGTTCCAATACTATGTAGATATTGTTCGCTTTGACCCAATTTCAACACATTATTAAACCTCACGGTTTTAAAATGCGTCTAAATGTATTGGATTCTCATCTTACTAATACGCTCCAATCACTTCATCTTCATTTTCGATGTGTGATTCAGTTCATTCCTGCCTCCATTGCCATCCTTTAGGACCGCTCCTTGCTCAGACCTTCTACCCCGATGCCACCCACTCCGGACCGGATCGTTACAAATAGTCTCTAACCAACTATTATATCTAGTTTCAAGATTCACTTTATCTTTTGAATTAACAAAAATTAAGTAATTGAGAAAAAAAGAAAGAAAAGAAAATTAATATTAATAATATTAATTGCTTTTTCAAGATATTTGAAAAAGAAAGCATTGTTGTAGGTAAAATATTGGTGAGATTCCACATGGGTTCGAACTATAAAGCACTGTACACAAATCATGGCACAAAAAAGATCAATTAGGGCAAATTTAATTTAATTTAGCATCTTCTCTTTATTATTTCTTTCAAATTTCATTATTATCTTCATATTGTCAACAAAATAATGCACTTTTAAAAGAAATATATTACTATATTCTTTCTGCAATATTTATTAGGTTAAACAAATTAATTAACAACACTATATAAACATATAGCACTACTTTTTTTTATGGTAGATCGTAAACATATATCTTCATGATGATATTGCAAAATTAAAACATTGAAAATGTAATTAAATATATACTTTTTAATTTTTAATATTGGTTTCTTTACTTAATAAATCTAATTAATACAGATTTAAAAAATCTATACATATTATAGTTGAATTTAATAAATATTTGTTACGGATCGGTTTCGGGACAAGTTAGTTTTGATCGTAAACAAACAAAAATGTTTTTCTCTAACTAAACTAGAAGGAGTTAATCCCGGGTTTACGGCCTAAATCCTAGTAAAAGTTTCAAAAAAGAAGCCGATGATAAGTTGTATTGATAAAAGTTGCATATCCTTATAAAGAAAGGAACTATTATATAGCTCATCAAAATAAAATGTAAAAGACTACATGGAGGTAGGCGAATGGTTTCTGAACTAGTGCGTGAGCAGGCCTCGGGAGTTGGTTAATGGGTACGGGGTGGTTCTTTGGAGTGTATGGATGCGGCTTAATGCGTTGTTATGGAATGGTCGTTGCTCCTCACCATCGATTGTTGTGAATCGGGCAAGGGAATGGGTTTCGGACTGGCAGCGGCCACAGTAAAAACGTCAAGATGTCGTTCATAGCAGGTCGGACAACATGTCAGCTCGCTGGCTTAGCTAGGGATGGCAACGGGTAGGATGCCCGTGGGTAATGTCAATCTCAAACCCTTAACCCTTTTAATTTTTAATTACCCGTACCCGTCTCATTATCCTAACGGGTATACATCTCATATCCTTCTCATTTCATTCACGGGTACCCACGGGTACCCTTACCCATTAAAAATCAATAAATAAAATAAAAAATATTACAAATTTAATAAAGTGTAAATTTGATAAATCATCTATCTAAAAATTGAACAAATTGAACCTTAATTAATAAGAATAAAGAAGCTTAGTGGCCTCACTCAATGGTTGAAAAACAAAAGGTTTGGGGTTCAAATATCACGTCTTACATCTAAAAAACAATGATATTTATTAATGTATAAAAAAGTTATGACGGGTAACGCGTACCGGGTATCCTGAGGGGTATTCTCATACCCGTCCCATTACCCTAACGGGTAACGGTTTTGATCTCATACCTGTCTCATATCTTTTTATACAGAGTACGGGTAGTCTCATTAGGGCCGGATAGTACCAGTTACCCGCGGATACAATACCTGTTGTCATCCCCATGTTCAGCCGGGAGCAGGACAATTAAAATGCAATGTGGATAGTGTTGTCTTTCAGGAATCTGGGAAGTGTGGTTTTGGGGCATTTCCTAGCGTAGTAGTGGTGATTTGCAATTTAGAGTTCCATTCATGATTGTCTACTAATTCCAAGTTCAGCGGAGGGATCACGCTTGGGCAGAGTATTTGATGGGTTAGCTCACCCTAGGTACTGAACGTGCAGTTCGAGTCTGATGCCTTGCATATTGTTGACAGTATATCGTCGAATAGTCTCAACATCTCCGAGTTTCGGGACATTACCCAAGACTTTCGGAATCTCCTTCAAAATAGACTAGACCTAGGTCAGCAAATGGTGTTGCTCACCGTGCTGCTCGTAACTCGATATGTAATATTAATAGTGTTGTTTTGTTTACACTACCTAATTAGTTAGATACTCCTTTGTGTAACCATTTGCTATTCTTGAATTAACGGTTCTCTTTCTAAAACAAAGTGCTTATAATGATTAAGTAATGTAGCATATTGCGGCTACTTATTTTTTTCAATATAGTTTAATATGTTAAATTTGAGACAATTAGGATTAAAATATATATATATATAACATCTAAAAGAAATTAGGTACTTAGGAGTCTTTATGACATGAATTTTCATAGTGAAATGTATGAGCAAATTTGAAATCTTTGGGGAATTTATTTATAGTCGGTGATTGACCTTATAATAGTTAATTAATTTGATGCTAACTTCTTTTTCTTTGAATCTTTGAATGGAAAATTTGCTATTAAATTCCTGAAAATGAAGTTTTTGGTATTATGCCTGATAATGAACTTCTCTTACTGTAGCTTTTGCTGCTCTCCATATGTTCATTTTCATACATTTAATGCAAAAAATCATATGAACATCAAAATCTAATTAAAATATTAGGACAAAAAATATTTTCTTTTCAATATAACTTAATTAAATTCTAATTATTCATGTTGAATTTAATTTATTAAGGTTATTTCAATTATATGATTCTTTTATGCAATTTAATTCATAAATTATATAAATTTATCCAAAAACAAATATTCATAAAATTATGTAAAAACATCCAACTACATTAGGTTTGTTGTTGGGCTGCCTCACTAGAGCTATTGAAGGCCAGACATGGGCCTTGTAAGCACCATAAATATGGGGAAAATTACACAGAAATTCATCTTTTAACAACTATTTACAACTATGTCAAGTCATAATTTTGGATTATATCAAACTAGTAAAATCAGTACTTTTAATATATTTTAAGGATTAGAATTTATAAATTATAAGTCTAAAATATATTTTTTTAGGGTTTTTGATTTATGAATTGGAGTTTAGAATTTTTAAACTACGGTGTAAAATCATAATATATAGAGAATAATGACATATTGAGAATTAAGTTAGGTGATATGACTTAGTTGTAATTTTGTACTTAATTATGATATTCATGTATTTATAAATATGTTGGGTGAAATACATGAATATCATAATTAAGTACAAAATTACAATTAAGTCATATCATTAAACTTAATTCTTAATATGTCATTATTTTCTATATATTATGATTTTATCCTAATTTAAAATTTATAGACCCCAATTTATAAATTATAAACCCTAGAAAATATGTTTTAGACTTCTAATTTATAAATTGTAATCCTTAAAATATATTAAAAGTACTGATTTTACTAATTTGACATAATTGTAAATAGTTTTTAAAATATGAATTTGTGTGTAATTTTCCCAAATATGTTCCACATTATAATATGGAGCTTTTAACAAAAATAAGCCAAATTAAGCATTTCAAAATAAATTATATAATTTTTTTTAATAAAACATTATCCATTTGGATGACAATAAATTATCAAAATAATATTTAATTATATTAATCACATCAAATTTAAGGTTTTACTTTATTTTGCATTACACATTTGCTGAAATTAGTCCATTAAAGAGGAATATAACCTCACACATATACCGTCTACAACCGATAAAAGATTCAAGAAGGAAAGAAAAATACCACATAGAATAATAAAAGTCATAAAGGCTACAACTAAAACAAAAAACTACGAATCACATACTTCTCATAAATCCAAATCTGCAGAAATTGGCCAATACAATCAAATCTTCATCGTTTAGTTTCTTTCGGAATGTTAGATCTGGGTTATTTTTTACTTCAACCTTATAGTTCCAGTGATATACGGACAAGATAAAATGTGTTCTCTTTTACTAAACCCGGAAAAAGTATAAATGAAAAAAATTATAACTGATAGATGCAAAAATGGAAGATTCATTGTTTTCAGCGAAAATGAACAATACAGTAGATCTCAAAAGCCTTTTGAAATTCTCGACTTTTCTGAAAATTTTAAAGCTTTGCTTTTCTCTTCTTCTAAATCTCAAAAGTTGAAATAATCTTAAATCTCCGAACAAAATAGGAGAAAAACAAGAACTTGGTTTGTTGGAGACGAGTGAAAGATGAAAATCAGAAAATGGAAGTTTTGATTTCGTTCTTCTTCGCAGTAACTAGCGTTTAGACTCGAGATATGTCAATCTAGATAATGGATTTGAAGGAGGACATATCAAGGAGTGGACTTAAGAGATGATAAGTCTAATGATCATAAAAGTCCATTGTTACTATTAGGTTTGTTATATTGTTTTTACTTTTGTTATTACTTTTCATATCCGGTAGATATTAACTTATTTTCTTTTTTAAATAATTATTAGCAATTGTTTTCCATCATAATTAAATAACTAGTATTGTGCCCGCGCGTTGCGCGGGTGGATAATTTTTTTATATAATATTTTAATATTTTTTAAAATTTTATATCATTTACATGTAGTGATATTAATATTTTATTTTAAAATATTTTATATTTACAAATTGTAAATAAATTAACATACATATCTTTACAATTGCTTGATAATAGATTTTGAAAGTTGTTGAAATCCTAATCTATTAGCCATGTTGACATTTTTGCAGGGGTCATTCCTTTCCATTCTTGTATAATACTTTTTCTATATAATCTTGCAATTTGAAATATTTACTACACTTTGCGGTGATGTTTTTTTAATCAAATTCTAGCTCTCCTCAAAATTCTTTTTCTCGTGCTTTCAGAAATCTTTAATAAATCCATGAATTTGAAATAAGTATGTCTTTCTTTTTAAATTTTATTTGGTTTATATAGTAGTTTGGAGGTTTAAATATTGTGTTAATTATTACAACAAAAAATTAAATGTGTTATAAATTTTTTTAGTTATATTGGTTTTAATGCTATTTATTAAAGTTAAATGAATGGAATTTGAATGGATCCTTACATATTTTTTATCGTTATATAATTTGTTTTCGTTGAGATATTTTGTAAGTTATTTTATTATATCTATAAAATATAAATATAATTATTTTTCAATTATGTTGGTTTTAATGCTATTTATTAAAGTTAAATGAATGGAATTTGAATGGATCTTACATATTTTTTTGTCAATGTATTATAAAAAAAATCCAGTTACATTGGCTTTAATGTTATTTATTAAAGTTAAATAAAAAGAATTTGAAAGAATCCTTACATATTTTTGTTGTTATATATTTTTTTCATTGTGACATTTTGTAAGTTATTTTATTATATCTATTTTTTTTTTTTTTGTAGAAACATGAAAGGAAAACAAACAGACAAAGAACAACTATCCTGGGATCAGCCTAGGAAAGCTAACCCGAATCCTATCCTCTAAAAGAAGAGAAGAGAGAAAGATAGGGGGATCAGAAAGGGTGGTGACACCTAACATCCCCTCATGGCCAGCCGCAGCCAAGCGATCCACAACTCGGTTCTGCTCTCTAAAAATGTGGCTGAACTTTAAGAAATCAAAAGAAGAGCAAAGCCTTTTAATAGCTTTGATAAGGTTGCGAAATAACATGATTCTCAGAAATCATTTTGATGGCCTCCATGTTATCAGACTCCACAGATAGCCTCTTAACACCCAGACTTTTGGCAAGCTTGATACCAGAGAGAATACCCCAAAGCTCCGCAGAAAAGGAAGAGCCCAACCCCAGATTCTAGGTGAACCCAGAAAGCCAGGCGCCCCCTCATCTCTAAGAACACCTCCGGCAGCAATCTTACCATTGATAAGGCAGGAGCCATCCGTATTCAACTTCACAACCCCATCTCTCGGCCTGCTCCATCCCACGAGATGGACATCTCTTCTCTGGGTAGACCTGGCAAGGGAATCCCCTTTGAAACTCTCAATAATAATAGAGAGTTTTTTCAAGAAGAACTCAGCTAAGTTAGGAATAAAAACAGTTTTATCACAAAAAATCTCCTCGTTTCTCCACTTCCAAATTTGGTGACAGATGATAGCAAAGAAAATGTCACCATACTCCATGTTAGTCAATAATTTCCCACTAACACCATCAGAGAACCAGTCATTCTCAGAGTGGGCCAGGAAGGAAGAGAGAATGTGGTGTGGGAGAATTTTCTTCCAAACCTCTTTACTCTTAGAGCAATCCCTAAGAGCATGGCACAAAGTTTCATCATGGCCTTTGCATCTACTGCAAGCTCCTGAGTTCGCCAAATGCCGTCTGTGTCTATTCGAATTAGTAAGCAACCTGTCCTTAACTCCCAGCCACAGGAAACTCCTAATACGGTAAGGGACTTTGAGGGCCCAAATAGATTTCCAAGTATCCGAGGGAGGATCAGACCTGTTGAGGGTAAAAGCTTCAAAGGCAGATTTGCAAGAATAAACTCCATTATTAGTCAGGGCCCAGCAATGCCTATCCATGTCTTCCTCTTGATTACTAACCTTCACTCCCCTAATTCTAAGGAGAGTATCCAGGCTAAAGAAGGTCTCAAACTTTGACCAGATCCAGTCCCCCTCAGAGTCCACCACATTGGCAATCCTCCGGTTACGGATATCACTAGGCGGGGGGGAGCTACACACATCTAATAACGGTTTATCACCAATCCAGGTATCATACCAGAAACTGATGGACTTGCCATTACCCACCTCCAGACCAACCCCCAAGCAGAACTCTGCAAACACGGCGCTAAGCCCTTTCCAGAGGAAGGAACAATTGACAACTCTCTCCTTAGGGCCCCCAAAGATTTTGTCTTTCCGATACTTACCATAGAGAAGGCGCACCCAAAGAGAGGAGGGGCATTGCCACATTCTCCATAGAAGCTTCATTAATAAGACTTTGTTGTTGTCCTTAGCTTGTCTTATGCCAAGACCCCCATGCTTTTCGGCTGGCAGACCTCCTTCCAATGGACAAGGTGAATCTTCTTCCCCTCTCCAGACTCTCCCCAAAGGAAACT
The DNA here is from genome assembly GCF_963576675.1 of Euphorbia lathyris. NCBI lineage: Eukaryota > Viridiplantae > Streptophyta > Magnoliopsida > Malpighiales > Euphorbiaceae > Euphorbia > Euphorbia lathyris. The sequence continues at coordinate 84,882,358 of NC_088912.1, forward strand.
CCGGTTAATTTTGTCAAGCTTATTGAGAACTGGCTCAGGCAGCCTGCAGGCTTGCATGATATGATTAGGAGCTGCGCAATTGACAGACTGAATTAAAGTTAGGCGGTCTGCCAGGGAAAGAGAATTGGCTTTCCAACTAGCACACAACCCATTCGTTTTATCCAGCGTCTCTTTAAAAGAGGCTTTGGACACTCTGTCGCTGTGGAGGGGGACCCCAAGATACTTACCCAAAGAGTGAGTAAGAGGAATGCCAGATAAATCACTTAGCCTTTTACAAACGCCTTTATCCATGTTCTTAGAGCAAAGCATCCGAGATTTATGGATATTGATCTTCTGGCCAGAAGCTGCGCAGAAACAATTAAGGATCTCCATAACCACACCAACTTGCTCCTCATTCCCTTCCACAAAGATCATCACATCGTCAGCGAAGAACAAATGGGTAATAAGAGGATTTTATTATATCTATTAAATATGAAATATAATTTTTTTTTCAGTAATATTGGTTTTAATGTTATTTATTAAAGTTAAATTAATGGATTTGAATGGATCCTTACATATATTTTTATCGTCATATAATTTTGTTCGTTGGGATATTTTGTAAGTTATTTTATTATCTAATCTAGCATTATGCCCGCGCGTTGCACGAGTGGATAAATTTATTAAAAACCTCTTTAATTATATATTAGGTTAGATATAATTTTTCTTTATTACTATTTTGACAATTAATCAAAAAAGACCTCTAAAATTCTCCTAATTAATTACTCTATGCTTCCATTATTATGTATAATATAGATATAGAATCCATCACTGAAAATGACAAAGAAATTTAGAATGGTAATCATGACAAAACATGATTTATACTTGAAATAAAATTTATTGTAAGTATAATGTTTCAATACATTTTTAATTATTTTCTTCAATATGTTTTCAACTTCAATAAACAACTATTGTGTGAAATTCCATATCTGTTTCGTACAAAAAATGCATAAAAATAAAAAATTCAATCCATATGAGTTAGATAACCCAAATTAACAAAAATCAGTGGATTTTACCAGGTTCTAAATTTGGAAAATTAATCTAACTCCAATTAAACCTAACAATTGAGTTCATATAAAGCCGAAAATCCATATTTTAGTTAGAGTTAACAATCGAAACGATTACACCTAGCAACTTATACTAAAAAGAATGAAAATATACGTCATTTTGAAAAAAAAAAAAAGACAAATAAAAAAGAAAACATAGATAAGGCAGCGAGAGGTGTGGAACAATACAATTGAGAACAAAATAACTGCTACACATGAAAAAATCGAATAATTACCATCGAAAACATAACGATTTCATGTAATTTTTGACACATTTGCTTTTCCCGATTTTCAGTTCTCTATGCATCTTCTATTTCCATCTGATTTCTTCAACTGGAGATATCAAAGTCTAAATTCTTCCAATTCTTGAAAAAAAATTCTATCAATACAGTTTATCAATGGAAACCTCTCTTAAATAAATCTGAATATCTTAATGAAGTAAGAAAAAAATTATAAGGATATATTATTTGAAGTAAGAACAAAATTATAAGATTAAAAACAAAACTAATACATAATCAAAATTAAAGGAGGTCTTTGATTTTCGGTGGCCAATGAATATAACAATGAAATACTATATATCATGCTTTATATATAGGTTTGTGTGTGATTTTTGGATTTCTTTCGATTAGTGTTTTTTCATCTTCTTGTAACTCATACTTTCTTTTATTACTTTAATTAATAGACTAATAATTGACAATAAATAATGTGTTAATATAGTACTTATGATATGGAGATAATAAAAGCTCATTAACTCATTTATTCTTTTTTTTAAACTCATTTATTTATTTTTTTTGCTCCTACGATGCCAACTAAGCCAAAAAGGCTCTAAAACACTTCTTGTAAATTCTCTCTGCATTAGGAGTTTCCTGTGGCTTGGTGTTAAGAATAGGTTGCTTACTAATACAGATAGGAAAAGGCGGCATTTGGTGGAATCTGGGGCGTGTAGTAGATGTAGAGGGCATGAGGAAACCATTTGCCATGCTCTAAGGGACTGTTCTAAGAGTAGAGAGGTGTGGAGGAAAGTTCTCCCTAACCAGTTGTTATCTGCTTTCTTGTCCCATCCTGAACTTGACTGGTTTACTGATGGTGTTAATGGTAAATTGTTAGCCAATCTGAAGCATGGTGATATCATCTTTGTAGTTGTTTGTCACCAGATTTGGAAATGGAGGAATATGGAGATTTTTGAAGGAGAAACGGTTATTATTCCTAACTTGGTTGATTTCTTCTCCAAGAAATTCTGCACTATTATTGATAGCTTTAAGGAGGACCCTCTTGCTAGATCCATCCAGAAGAAGGCGGTTCATCTCTTGGGCTGGTGTAGGCCTAGCAGAGGGATGGTGAAGTTAAACACAGATGGCTCTTGTCTGAAGGATGGGAAAATCGCTGCTGGAGGAGTCCTGAGAGATGATGGTGGTGTTTGGGTTTCCGGGTTCACTCAGAATCTTAGGATGGGTTCTTCCTTTTTTGCTGAGCTTTGGGGGATCTTTTCTGGCCTTAGACTTGCTAAGAGTCTGGGCTTGAAGAAGTTGCTTGTGGAATCTGATAACCTCGAAGCTATCAAAATGATTTCAGATGATAATGCTATTTGTTTGAATAGCCAGAATTTAATCAAAGGTATCAAAAGGATTTGTTCTTCCTTTGAGTCCATCAATTTCAGCCATGTTTTCAGAGAACAGAACCGGGTGGCGGATCGTTTAGCAGCCGAGAGCCATGAGAAGATGTTGAGAGTCACTACTTTCTCTTCTCCTCATACTTTCCTTTGTTCTCTCCTTTTGGATGATGTGGTGGGGTTAGCTTCCCTAGGCTAATCCCGGGTTAGGCCTCTTTTTGGTTTTTGTTTGTTTTTTCCTTTCTTTTTCCTACAAAAAAAAAAGTAAATTCTCTCTGCTTCCGCTATTATATATAGTATAGATTTTATTATGTTCAAAATAAAAAAAACAAAAGTAATAATAAAATAAAGATTCAAACGGACACTAAAACTCTAAGAATATTGATAATTGATAAAAATATATATTTTTTGAGAAAATATTTTTTTTTTGAAAAATAATATTTTTTTGAAATTTTTACATAAAATTTATATTTAATTATAAAATTACAATTAAATCGTACTACAAAACTTAATTCTTAATATATCAATATTTTTTATATATCACAAATAAAATACAATTTTATGCCTTAATTTATAATTTTAGATTCAAATTTATAGTTTTTAAACCCTAAAAAATATATCTTAAAACCATAATTTACAAAATCTAGTTATTAAAATATATTAAAAATAATTCCTACCAAAAAAAATATATATATTAAAAATAATAATTTGCTTTGTTTCACAGGTGCCTTCTATGGTTACTTTATTTTTTTACAAAGTACCATTACTTGATGTGTTTTCACCATTGGATGATGAAGTATAAAATTAATCCAATGGTGAAAACACACAAAGTGAGGTTTACTTCGTAAAAAAGCATAGCCTTTACCTTGTTTCACATTACTTAAATTATTATTTTACATAATTTTTCAAATCTGAATTTCGATATAAATTTCCCTATTTTGGGCCCTTATTTTCTTTCAGATAAAGGCCTACCAAATGGGCCTCCATATGAAAAAGTGGGCCCAACTCAGCCAATTTTCCGTACTTCATTAAAATGAAATTGGAATCAGAAATCAAAAAAGCAATACAGAACAGAACCTTTTGCAGGTAATTTTCCATTGAAGAAGGCGAGGGAAAGATATAGAGAGATACAAAAGGAAGGATGAGTTTTCTCTTCGGGAATAGAAAGACTCCAGCAGGTATTCCATTAGATTTTTTCTGGCTGTTATTAAATTCGATTGCTGTGTTTTTTAAATTGAAATTTCAGTATCTCTTCATATGAACTATGGCTTGAATTCAATAATGTAAGAATTGGGAATCGTGTTTTAAGTAGGAGGTTATGGTAGGTAGGTTTTCAATTTAACGCTTCTGGTTTGGGTTGCAGAGCTTCTGAGGGAAAATAAGAGAATGATAGATAAGTCGATTAGAGAAATAGAAAGGGAGAGACAAAGTCTTCAAGCTCAAGAGAAAAAACTCATCGTTGAGATAAAGAAGAATGCTAAACAAGGCCAGATGGTAATTTATGTTTCTAGCTTTGTTTTTGCATTTTTTTTATATATCCTTCGCCTTTTTGTTGTATTTTCTGCTCCTTTTGTGCTTTGGTTTATTTCAGGAGGTTTATCTATAAGGTGAATATTAGCTTTGATTTGAACTGTCAGAAATCTTGTTTGCTAGAGACATTCTTTTGATAGTTGCATCATTTCCTACTATTCTCTATTGCTGCATAACTTGTCGTTATTAATTAGGTTCATGAAGGTTGTTGTGAACAGTGACGGATCAGGATTCATTGACAGTGGGTGCTTGTGGTGATTTATTAGTGCTAAATTGATAGTTTGGGAGTGTTTTTACATAAAAAAATTAAAGCCCTGTTCAAAGTTTCCATACAATTTTCAGTGTGTTCCGGCGACCAGTGGGTGCTCAAGTCCCCCCAAAACCCCTCTAGATCCGTCCTGGTTGTGAATGATCTCTTGGTCATTCATTCTTGAGCATTATATGTTCTGTTGTAGGTTGAATGATATTAGTACTTTTTATGCTCCCCAAGCTTAATTGTAGTTCCTTTGTGTATAAGTGTATATGTTTATATATATTCACATAGCTAAACCTTTATAGCTTCCAGCAAACTTTATCTTGATTTGTTGGCCATTCATTGTGCTTTCATCTCAGGGAGCTGTGAAAGTGATGGCAAAAGACCTTATTAGAACACGACATCAAATCGAGAAATTCTATAAGCTTAAATCACAACTTCAGGGTGTGGCTTTAAGAATTCAGGTATTGTCTTCAACAATCTTTGCCATTCTGTATTTACATGAATATTTCTTAACTTCTTTTTTGGCTGTGAACTTTGACTTCTTAGTCATTCTCATATAGGATCACACTTTTCCGTTTAAGTTGGTATTCTTAGTACTGCTAGTGCACCCAGCTTGTGATTTTGTGCATGTTAGATACCCGCATTCATGTCCGTTTATTGATGCTTTGAAATTGACATAGATAATGTTTTGATATTTGGATCAGTGTCCGCTTCATTTGCTATATGATTACACTGAACACATGCTTGTTTACAAACTTCTACATGTTAGAATTTCTTTCCAGTGAATCCATGTTTGAAAATGATTTTTTTTTTCTGCCTTAAGACGTTGAAATCAACTCAAGCAATGGGAGAGTCCATGAAAGGTGTCACAAAGGCAATGGGTCAGATGAATAGGCAGATGAACTTGCCATCGCTGCAGAAGATAATGCTAGAGTTTGAGAGGCAGAACGAAAAGATGGAAATGGTTTCTGAAGTGATGGGGGATGCTATTGATGATGCTTTGGAAGGAGATGAGGAAGAAGAAGAAACAGAAGATCTTGTAAATCAAGTCCTTGATGAGATTGGAATCAATATCAACCATGAGGTAAATTTATTTTCTCTTGTGAATGATCGCCTAGATAAAGCAGATAGAACATTATTCAATTCAATGTGCCATAATAACACGTCAGATAGAACACTGATGTTCCATTTACTATGCAGCTGGTGAATGCACCTTCAGGGTCTGTTTCTGTACCAGCCACGAAGAATAAAATAGCCCAAGCTGAATCAACTGGGACGCACGATGAGGGTGGAATAGATGATGATTTACAGGCAAGATTAGATAACCTAAGAAAGATGTGATTTGAAGATGTAGGAAAAAGCTTTTGTTGGCTATATTTAACAAGATGGGCTATGTAAACCTTTGGTTTTCATTTTTAAGGTTTGTGCTTCGGTGTTAAACATTCATGTGGCCCGAAAAACAGCAAATAATGAATGTGAATGGTAATATTACTTATGTAAATTACTTCTTATGAACTGTCTTAAACATGAAAGGTTCATGATTCTATAAAAACAAAGATATGCACTTTCTGGGAACTATAATCGCTTGCTATCTTGAAGCAGTCAGGTAAGAAACTACACAGACGAGAAGGATAGGGATGAAATTCTAATGTCTAGCTGGCCATCCAAGGAGTTTCTTCTTGTTGCCAACTCTGATGTTGATGCAGCATCATCAGAATCCAGCCGGTGGATTGGTGTACGGCAAATTGGACAGTCAGAATGAGAGTAAAGCCACGTGTCAATACATGGAGCATGAAAAGAATGCCTGCAGATTGAAAGTTGCCGAACATATTCTTCATCCTCGAATTCCGACAAGCAGACAACACATTCAGTTTCTGAAGGTGTTTCTACATTCTCTGCATCTTTCTTATACTTAAATGTTGAAGAAGGATATGGACTAAAGTTGAGCGAAACACTGTTCTTCTTCTGCTCTGCAGGGATGGTTGATCCTGGATCAGATAACTCACGAAGGCAAGAAAACCGTCCCATCATTACCACAGCGTAGACAGTAAATGCAACGCCAAGTATTCCAAACAGCACAAGGCCAAACAAAAGGATAGACATAGTTATGGTTTCTCAGTTACATTGAGTTGAGAAGGTTGCAGAGGGGGCTTGGAATGCACAGAACAAAAGATTTGAAGCTGCTATGACTGGTAAAGTAATTCTCCATTGTGCTTCATCTTGTTGTAGCTCTTGTTACTAGAAACATATTCCTACTATTCCAATTCTGCGTTGTTTCCAAAGTGCATATCTTTGAAACATGGGTATTGGGTATTTCTCTATATGCTCACAGGTGATTGGATGTCTTTTTTTAGAATAAATTAAAACATGGATACTTCTCTATATGCCGTCTGAGATTCTTGAATCTATAGGATCCAATAAGATAGCAATCATGTCCATCCAGAGAGGTATGTCTTAAAAACAGAATATAACAGTTTGTTTCCTTATTCAATTGCTTACCCAATTCAAGCATTTGTTGGTGGAACAAAGCATCCTGATAACCCTGATCATTCTGATTTTGGTGGATTGAGTCTTGATATTTTATTTTCGGTCACAGTAAGTCAGTGATGGCTAGAAAAGTTAGATTTGAACATAAAAAACTCGTTTATTAGAGCATTGTTCATTTCATTTGCGTTCGAAAATTTTGCATTTTTAATAGTTTGAAAACAGTTATTTTATGTGGTGTGTAGAGAAACTGTAAAAACATTCTTACTGTAAAAAGTATAAATTTAAAAAACAAATGAAATGAATAATGCTCTTATAAATGAATTAGATATTCACAACTAACTAATTTAGTAGGGGTTTAATGTGACAAAAAATAAATGATCATGGGTCTGATGTATTGAATTTAAAATAATCAGAGTCTCAATCCACCAAAATCAGCGTCTCAATCCACCAAAATCGGAATGATTAAAGGGTTGACTTTTATTGTTGTTTGATGAAGTAATAGTCTAATTTGTTTATTTAATTATCTTGTTTCAAGAAGAGGGTTGAACCACCTAAAAGGTGGATTCGTTTACGAAAAGGTATTCATTTTTTTTGGGCAAACTAATTCAAATCCGAAGTGGTAGGTTGGACCTTTTGGGAGGTAAAACTAACTGCAATTTCATATTTAGATTTCGAATCCTGTTTAGATGGTTAAACTGATCTAATATTTTAATTTTCTGAACCATGTATTTGATGGTAAAGGATCGTATTCATTGAGTATGTTTGAATGCGAAATTGGAAATGAAATTTAGGTAGAAAAATGTTTTTGGTATAATATTTATTCAAAGTTGCAAAATAGGATTGAATTTTCAATTTTGTCATTTATTTGTTCTTAGATAATTATGAATGTGAATATAGTTGGACTATAAAAAAGAAAACAAAAATTTCTGTGTCTGTATCGAAGGATGGCAGATGCTGAGGCTGGGAATATTGCCTCTATAGCCAACATTTCTGTGTCTGTATTTTTGTATTTTGCTACAGAAATAGGAATATTGCCTCTATTTTTTTTTTTTTTTTGAAAGAATGACCTTACTCTTGTGTTCAATACGTCGCGTCCAATGGGCATATTCTGATATTCATTATTCAGCCACATAGAAAAAAAAAAACACAATTTAATATTAGTTTTTATGTTATTAGATGTTATAGGGATAAAGTGTAAAAAATACTCCTAATGTTTGCAGTGAGGACTAAAACCCTTAGGGTCCGTTTGGTATGCCGTAATGCAATGTAATGTAATCAATGTCGTAATGTAATCAAAGTTGTAATGTAATGGAATGGAATAGTCATTCTATTACCATGTTTGGTTGACAATTATGATGTAATGTAATAACCATTACAATACTTATATTTCCTAATTAAATGCAATCATAAAATTTTATTTACATAATTACAATCAACGAAAAACATAAAAAATGTGAAAGATCGAATCGAAATCAAATACAAAATTAGATTAACCGAAATCAATAAATTAGTATATAGTTTTTCGCTATATCGTTTTTTTTACATTTTTCTCATTTCTTTTAATTTCCATTTTCAACATTTTTCACCGTTTTTCTATTTTTCTCATTTTTCCGGTTTTTCATTTTTCGCATTTTTCGGTTTTTCGTTTTTTTTTATTTTTCTCGTTTTCAATTTTCATGTTTTTCTACTTTTTGCGTTTTTTACAAGAATGAGATGTAAAATTGAGAGGTGAGATTTGAGAAATGAGAGGTTAGATGACAATGTAATGAGAATTCAAGACATTTTTCTATGTAATGAGGATTACAAGATTTCTTTAACAAAATTTAACTCAATGTTTTCTCATTCCATTACAATGAAATTGTAACATGCAACCAAACATGGTAATGAGCCTTCAATGTAATGGTCATTCCATTACGAAGGTCATTACATCTTACCAAACGGCACCTTAACGTTGACAACAGAGCAATTTTACCCTTAATGTTGGTAAGTTCGGTCAATTTCAGACATAATTATAAAATATATATTTTATTCTTATTTTGCACCAATTGAATATAAGCTGGTTTTAAAAAAGATTTTATGTTTTTTTGTGGTTTAATAATAGAATTAGAGCTTAATATTTTTTAATCCGACAAAAAATTTGAATTTTTTTTATACAACTCGTACAAAATTCATTTTTTTTACGTCTAATTATATGTTTATAATCTGTTACTAATTAGTGATAAAATGATGCACATGTGAAATGTAGATGACAATATTCAGTCGAAAATGTAATTTGAAGAATTATTTTTCAAATTGACTCAACTTGTCAACATTAGGAGTAAATTGCTCTTGCCTGTAAAGTCACTATATTGGTTGTAGGTCAGAAAGTTACTTTCGACTTGTAAACTATAAATAGACTCATGTAAGTCTTTTACAATCAACCAAATCAACTAGTAATCTCATATACGATGAACATAGAACCTAATAGTAATCTCAAGAGTAATCATTTGCTATGAGAAATCAAGTCCAACATGAGGCACATTCAAGACATCCTTATCTGTTGCTCAGATATTTCTTGATCTCCTAGTGAACTGTTAAGTTTGAATAAGCAATATGTTTCTGAGTTCCAATAATCAAGTGGCCGATGATATCTGATCTCGATATAATATTTAGCAATCCCTTTCTTTACTTGTAGCTTCTAAGTATGACACACATCTCACCTGACTAAACGCATACTTGACACCTAGTTATAGGCCCGTTAGGCGATTAAACAAAGTGGACTGCAACCAATCTAGGTTCCACAATGAACGTTGGTCAAAGGACTCAACTCTAAGTATTACATGAGAACCACCTAGGATGAGAAAACACAAATGGTAGTTTTGCAAATCCTAACTCAGTAACACTTTTCGACATCCAATATATTATTCACTGCATCTAATGCTCACACATACTATGTATTCCAGCTAGACTAACTAATGATGTGTTGTTTGGTACCTACAAATAGGAAACATATCTGTTACATTTAATGGCATTTGATATTAGAGCATCAACTTGTCAATCTCAAATTTCTTTCAGAAATTCAGATTCAAGTCTTGGTGATTAGAATCTAGTTCCTTCTTCACATGGATCTAATCCATGCTCCCACTAATCTTGGGAGAAAGGGATCTCATTCGAGCTTCATTGAATTGGTCACATTGGTGTTGTCCAATCAATTGGTGAGAAATTTACTGTGACTTGAAAAATGGGTGTAACTTTCAAGCTCTCATCTAATGAGTATTCCTTGTTTGAAATTTTAATTCCATCTTGCTCCTAGTGTCTTTATAGAAATGAGGATGTCACTTTCACAGAAGACACTTACTCAAGCAATTTACCATCTGTTCTCAATGGGCAACAATGTTCAAAATTCCAAATATTAAAACATTCTTTGTCTTATAAATTGTTTTATTCTATTTTGAGATAATATATCATGCTCCTTTGCTACTGTTGCTCTTATTTCTTGGTCCCTACACATTCTCAACAAATCTTAGTACCATCATATATCATCTAATATTATAACATAGAAATAGAACAACGAGGTTTTCAAGAAGTTACATGAATTCAAGTCTGGGCCTCCTTTCTTCTTCTGCCCTCCAATAAGATTGGGCAGTCTCTCTTCCAATGGCCCATCTCAAGGCAGTGGAAGCAGCCAACCTTAGGTTTTCCTTTGGTCTTATAAGAACCTTTTTCAACCATTTTTTATTGGTTGCAATTGCTTCTTACCTTTCCCATGATGAGCCTTCATCTTTCCTTTTCATTGAGGTCCCTTAGGTTATTGCACCAGCAACACCGGACTAGACTTCTTGATGGACTACTCGGCTGTCTTGAGCATCCCATGCAACTCACCCATAGTCATCCCCATCTTTGACATGTTTTAGTTCAGGATGAATCCATCATAAGCCTCTAGTAAGGAACCAAGGATAGTTTCCACATCTATATCCATCGAGATAGGTGACTCAAGTTTCTCAAAGGTATCAATGTAACCCTTCATCTTGAGGACGTGGGCACTCCTCGAAGTGCCCGGAGTCATCCTACACGAATTAAGAGCCTTGGAAGTCAAGCATCGTTCTTGACATGCCAGCTCTTGGAACATATCCTTGAGATCCGAAAAGTTTGTTGATCCATGAATTGCTTTTGCAACTCAGGTTCCATTGTATGAAGTATAAGAGAGATCAAATCTCTGGAGTCCTTCTTATGCTTTACATAAGTTTCCGACACTTTTTGAGTTGCATTTCAGATTGGGATAGGAGGCAAGGCTCGGTTCAAAATGTATTTCTTCTGCTCCTGGATAAGCATTATCCACAAATTTCGATTCCAGTCAATAAAGTTGTGATTATTCAGTTTGTCATTCTCATTGACGGACCTCGGGGCAAAAAGAATTTGCACTTGCCATTTTTAAAGTCTACATAGAAAATTAAATTTGGTTAATTATTAAGGTCTTTTAATTCTTCCCACTAATATGAATTAATATCCTTGTAACTTAACTCATGTTGTAGTATGAATTTTAATTAGCAGGCTCAAATCCCTATTTGGCCTTGACTTAGTCAGCACATCTAAATCTAAGTTATTTAGGTAGGACTATCCGATTATATCTTGTATAACTCTCGGTTTGGAGGGAGTAATCTTTACGAATTTGGCACTTCCCATCCTATATATGCTTAGGGTCAAGGTCTGCCTAAGACCATGTTAAGTCAAACCATCAACCTCATGCTAGACGTATCTAATATCCTAAACCTTGCCTCACGAAGATGACCTAAACGCATCCGACTTTGGCATGACCCTTATTCAGATGATCAATACATGGGCAAGGTCCGTCTGTGGAAAGCACTTTTTGATTTACTATTGAGGGATTTTATTTATTTATTTATTAAGCGGCTTCTAAAACGACTTTTACGGTCCATAGATTTCTACACACGGTAAACAATGCTATAAAGTAAATAAATAAATACTTAAAAGTAAAAGTGACATGATATGTGCTATTCCAGTACCATCCTATAAAAGTTCTAAACTTTTACCAATTGAAAATCTTGATTTTCTGGCTCCAACTCCAAATCTTGGTCTGGGCTTCTGTATTGGGCTTCCACCTTCTTCTTGAATTATATAATTTAAACTACTAATTATAAAATACAATACATGCCATATTTGAAAACTTAAAACTTATTGATCATCCATAGAATTCACTGTAATGTTGATTTTTACTTATCGATCATCCATAGAATTTACATGCATCTCGTATTTGAAAACTTAAAACTCTTATTACCAAGTGTTGGATCCTATTTAGTTCTTTTGTTTTAGGGCTAATACATTACCAGCTTTTTGAACTTGTCCAAAATAGTAGATTGGCTGCCTAACTTTGCAAGTGTTTCACCAGCTCCCTACTTGTCCATAAAAGTACATTAACTCCTTAAACTTTACAAGTGTCTCGCCAACTCCCTAAACTTGCTTATTCTGTAACAACTAAATACAAAAACTTATTATATCTAAATTCTAAAAACATGTCTTCATCTATTCGAGATGTAATTTTTTTTTGCTTCTCCTACCTTTCAACCTATTATAAGAGTTAGTATTGCAGGTTTGAGAGATTGAATGGATGAGGATCGAGAGTTAGTATTATGGTTTTTGTATTTAGTTGTTACAGAATAAGCAAGTTTGAGGAGTTGGTGAGACACTTGCAAAGTTCAGGGAGCTAATCTACTTTTATGGACAAATTTAGGGAGTTGGTAATACGAAATAAGCAAGTTTAGGGAGCTGGTAAAACACTTACAAAATTCAGGGAGTCAATCTACTATTTTGGACAAGTTCAGGAGCTACTGATGTATTAGGTCTTTGTTTTATTTTCATCCCCAATCTATTCATCAATAGAAGAGGAATAAGAACCATTTGGTACAATACTAGACAAATTGTAAGTAGGGTTTGACCTAAAACTATTAGAGATGGTGGAATTTCTGATTAGAATAATAGTTATGGTGATGATTATCAACAACCTCTGAATTTCAATTAGAAACAATTTATGGAACAATAAAGTGAAATCCATCTCATGAAAATAATAACTATTTCAAACAAATGGGTTGAAGTTGAATTGAACTCCGCACAAGTTGGGCATGCAGATAAATTCTGTATCTAGCTCTTTGACAATACTACAGACACAGAAGTTAGACAGTTCGACAGTAGCCTGCAAGCAGTGAATAGAAGGGCAGGAATTCAGATTGGGAGAGAATGACTTCGCGACACAGAGGAAGAGAGCAAAAGATCAGATAACAAGGAGAACTTGCAGAGTGGTTCAGCCATGATCCAGGAAGCCAATGTTACCCAACTTGAAGTAGAGGAAGTTCTTGTTTTGGACCCCAAAAGACAACGAACTGGGACTGGTTTTAGGGGTGTTGATTTTTTGGATTAATTGGCAGCAAATGTGTAAACCGAAAACGGTGGGAGGAATGGGATTCCGAGACTTACGGAGCTTCAACTTAGCGCTTCTAGCAAAGCAAGGATGGAGGATTCTGATCATCCCGTCTTCGTTAGTGGCACGAGTGCTTAAAGCGAAATACTTTCCCTAGAGTCAGTTTCTGGCTGCAGAAGTGGGACGAAACCCGTCTTATGTATGGAAAAGTGTTCTGTGAGGTAGAGATGTTTTGATCAAAGGATTGAGGAAAAAGATTGGAATCGGAGCAACAACATCTATATGGTTTGACCCGTGGCTCCCGGATCCTGAAAATCCGTTTCCAGAAAGTATTGTAGACTTAACTAGGGGAAACGATACAGTTCAATCTCTGCTCGATGATGAGGGACGATGGAGGGTGGATACGTTGGCTTCGGTATTTAATTTGTGTGATCGTCAACTAATTGGTTCAATTCCTAAAAGGGAGATGACTCGAATGGACGAGTGGCAGTGGTTTTAGGAGAAGAATGGCGTTTATTTTATCCGGAGCGGATTTAAATTAGCAAATGCATCCCAAGAAGGCTCTGTGTCTTTACTGAACATAAACTGGAAAGCTTTGTGGAAGATAAATGTGGCACCTAAGGTAAAGAATTTCTTTTGGAGATTGATTTCTCGGTGTCTTCCCACAATGGCTAATCTGGTTCTCTGGCGAATTTCTGTCCGGTATGCAAACTACCAAACGAAGACGAAAGGCATGCCTTTCTTAGATTCAATACAGCAGCTCTGGCTTGGCAAATATTATGTGGAGATAACCGGATGTCACAGGTTGATTCAGTTGGCACTTGGCTTGTCTCTATATTGAACAGGAATGGTGGTGGGAAACTAGCTGAGATCGCGTGGCTACTTTGGGGCCTATGGAGAAACCGTAATCAGGCGGTTTGGCAGGACCGTACAGTACAAGCAGCAGAATTGGTTATTGAGGCGAGGAGGGACATGGAAAATTGGAGAAGGAACGCTTTGAGAGAAAATATATAAGGGTTACAGAAAATACGATTGGAATGAATAGAAATCGAGCTGTGCCGTGGCGGTTGCCACTGCCTTGAAATCGATTTCGGCAGACCGAGGTGCAATCTGTAATTCTGGTCACTCCCCAAGGTTAACACAGAAGCCTTCGAACCTGTGCACTCAAGGTCGAAGATAATAGAACAGCAAAAGGTTATTTTAAGTGCCCAGAAAGTTTGATTAAAGAGGAATAGCGAAAAAACTGTGTGTTCAAGAAACTGGAAACTCATGTATTTATAGCCTTCTGAAATAAGAACGTTGGAACGTTCACTTACACGTTAGAAGGTGGAGTAAGACCAGGAGAAAAATAAGGTTCCGTTTTTTACTGATTAAAACGTTGAAGAAAAATTCAAACAAGTTAAAACGGATAAAAATAAAAATTAAATTCGGGCCCAGTCCAGTCGGGACGGGCGGGCGTCGCGCGAACGAACGAGCGAGCGCGCGCGTGTGGTATATTTGCTAAAACCTTCTTAACACAATTTAAAGGCTTATAAAGCCCAATTCTATATATACCCACTCAAAGGGTTGTTTGTTTCCCATGTGGGATTGTAAATGTGCTCTTGAGAGCAAAGAGGTTAATGACAAATATACCCACACTTTTAAAGCTATTTCTTATTCAACACTAAAGCCATTTTATCTAACAATCCCCCACAAATGGCTTTATAAAAACATTTAAAATAGTACAAAGGAAATAATTTTCTGGGCAAATAAAACGAGTAGGATAAGGTTATGAAAACTTAAGTATCAATGTCTTTCGATTGAATTGATACGTAGTGAGATGAGGCAACAGAGTGACGTTTTGGAAGTGAATTGCTCTTGAACTTCTGAAACTTCATCTGAGACCCCCACACCACGTAAATAACCTTAAAAAAACTTTTACTGTTCCGCGATAAAACTTTACAACGGTTTTGAAGGCCATGCGTACACCTTGGATCTTATGAGTGCTCTAGAAAGACTGCCTAAGTCTTTCATAGAAGGCGGCCCACCTCCACACTCAAGTAGGTGATCTCCAAAATGAGATCATTAAGATTTTCTCGTAACTCAACCTTCAAAACACATCCATCAAGTCCATGAACATGAACCACCACTTAATCGGGCTATGGATTACACAATCACTATTATTTGCCATAGGAATGGGAGAGATATAGTGCATATCGAGGACAATATGGCTTCGTTTGACCACGAATGGTGTCCACCATATTTCCTTTATTCAACAGGCTTTAGTCCCATTCCCCTCGACGACTCAAGTACAACTCTTCTAGGTAATCCTTTGGTAAAGGGATCTGCTAGATTCTTTTCCGACCTCACATAGTCTAGGGCAATTACCCCATTCTTCAAGAGTTGTTTCAAAATTCCATGTCTAATGCGAATAGGTCTTCTCCTTCCATTGTAGACACTATTCTTTGCAGTACCGATAGCTGCCTGTGAATCACAATGCATTGAAATGGGTGCAGAAGAATTCCTCCACAATGGAACATCTGCTACTAGTGCCCTCAACCATTCTGCTTCTTGACTAGCTAGTTCAAGAGCTATAAATTCAGATTCCATGGTTGATCGAGCAATACAAGTTTGCTTGGATGATTTCCAAGACACTGCACCACCATCTAGAACAAAAATATAGCCACTGGTGGAACTCACCTTATCATTGTTAGATACCCAATTTGCATCAGTATATCCTTCTAAAACAGCAGGAAATTTAGTAAAGTGCAAACAATAATTCATGGTACCTCTTAAGTATTTCAATAAGCGATAAAGTGCACTCCAGTGTTCATTATTTGGACAGTGAGTATATCTACTCAATCTACTAACAGCATAAGCTATGTCCGGTCTAGTATGATTCATTAGGAACATTACACTGCCTATGATCTTAGCATATTCCTCTTGGGAGACACTATTTCCTCCCTTATTGCTTGTTAAATTTACACTAGGATCATAAGGAGTTCTAGCTGGAACTACATCAAAACTGTTAAACTTTTTCAACAGTTTTTCAACATAATGTGATTGTCCTAATGAGTACCCATTTTCTGTCTTAGTAATTTTGATGCCAAGAATTACATCCGCTTCTCCCATGTCTTTCATGTCAAAGTGAGAAGAAAGAAAGGATTTTGTGTCATTAACCACATCTAAGCTTGTCCCTAAGATAAGCATATCATCTACATATAGGCATATAATCACATAGTTCGAATCACAAGATTTAGAATAGACACATGTATCCGATCCATTAACCACATACCCATTGGAAAGTAAAACACTGTTAAATTTTTCATACCATTGTTTGGGTGCTTGTTTCAACCCATAGAGTGATTTTTTCAATTTGCACACTTTGTCCTCGTGTCCATGTATGACGTGTCCTTCTGGTTGCTGTATATAGATCTCCTCTTCTAAATCCCCATTTAGAAATGCCGTCTTTACATCCATTTGATGTATCACCAAGTTATGAATTGCTGCAATTGCAATAAGAACTCTAATAGTAGAGATTTTAGTAACAGGAGAATATGTGTCAAAATAGTCAATTCCTTTCTTTTGACTATAGCCCACTACAACTAATCTAGCCTTAAATTTTTCAATGGATCCATCAGGCCTTAATTTTTGTTTAAATATCCATTTACACCTTATAGGTCTAGAGCCTTTTGGCAGATCAACTAATTCCCATGTATGGTTGGCCATAATGGAATCTATTTCACTCTTAATAGCTTCTTTCCAAAAATCAGCATCTATAGAGGTAACAGCTTCTTTATATGTTTTTGGGTCTTCTTCTATTAGATAGGCAGACATAATCTCATCAGTAATGTTATCTGGATTTTCTAATAGAAAGGCTGAAATGAAGTCTGGTCCAAAGCTATTTTCTATTCTTCTCCTTTTGCTTCTCCTAGGTTCAAAAGCAACATCATTTTCATTCTCATCCTGAGGTAGAGATGAAGCAGACACAATTGGAGTAGGAAAAGGTAATGGAGTAGAAGCACTAGTTGCCTCGCACTGTTTGTCTTTCTTTAGGGGAAAGGTGTTTTCAAAAAACACTACATCTCTAGATTCACATATGCTATAGTCGTTCAGATTCATGAACCTATAAGCGGCACTATTTGAGGCATAACCAATGAAAACACAATCAAAGGTCTTGGGTCCTATGTTAGGCTTTCTAAAGGATGGAAATGCAACTTTAGCAAGACAACCCCAAACTCTCAAAAAATTCAAATTTGGTGCAAACCCCTTCCACAGTTCATAAGGAGTTTTATCTAATTTTTTATGAGGAACCCTATTCAGAATATAGCATGCAGATAGGACAGCTTCCCCCCACATGTTATCAGATAACCCAGAACTAATTAACATGGCATTCATCATTTCTTTAAGAGTTCTATTTTTCCTTTCAGCTATACCGTTTCGTTGAGGTGTATACGGTGCACTAGTCTCATGTACAATGCCATTATTTTCACAAAAGGACTTAAGGAAAAAAGTTCCATATTCTCCTCCCCTATTGGACCTAAGCCTTTTTATTTTCTTATCTAATTGATTTTCTACCTCTGATTTAAACTTAATGAACATATGCTCAGCCTCATCTTTTGATTTCAATAAATACACTTTGGTATATCTAGAGAAGTCATCAACAAAAGTAATGTAATATCTTTTGCCACCTTTGCTAACAGAATTTTTAAAATCAGCTAAATCATAGTGAATTAAACCAAGCAGTTCTGTGCTTCTATTCTCAACAGGTAAGAAAGGTTTCTTTGCAAATTTTGCTTCCACACATATAGAGCATTTGGAGTTAATTTCAGAATTAGTAACATTTATAACATGCATATTTCCCAATTTTTTAATGGAAGCAAAATTTACGTGTCCTAATCTACCATGCCACAAATCAATGGATTCACTCAAGTAAACGGAAGCAGATGTAGTTGCATTAATTCCAACAGAATTCACATGGACAGTGTTCAAAATAAAGAGGCCATCAGCTAGGTACCCTTTTCCCACAAAAGTCTCATTCCTAGTGAGAATAACCTTATCAGCCTCAAAGATAATTTTTACACCAGCCTTGTTTAGCAAGCTACCAGAAATAAGATTCCTACGAAGAGCAGGCACATACAACACATTATTTAAAGACAAGCTTTTTCCAGAAGTTAACTTAATTAAAACTGTTCCTTTACCGACAACACCAGCAGTAGTGGTGTTTCCCATGTAGACGCATTCCCCATCGGCAGCGTCCTCAAAGTGATTAAATAGGTCCTTGTTTGAGCATAAGTGCCTTGTAGCTCCAGTATCTAGAACCCAGTCCGTTTTGTTTTCCACCAGATTAGCTTCAACCACAACAGCAGCAATAATTTCTTCATTTTCTACTAGATTGGATTGTGGAGCAGCTCTGTTGTTTGGATTATGATTGGTGTTCTGTTGGTTCTTCCTTTGGTAGCACTGAAATGCCTTGTGGCCAGGTTTACCACACACAAAGCATTCCACTACTTTCTTCTTCTGAATTCTTCCATTCTTCTTGAAAGGCTTGTTTTGGTTTGAGCCTTTTTGGAATTTGGTTGAAGGTCCTTTGTTCCTGTCTTTTGGCACCACAGTAGATTCAACAATATTAGCATTAATTGAAACAGACTTAGAGGAAAGTTGCTTATCTTTCATTCGATTTGCTTCTTCAGTTCTCATGTGGCTGACAAGCTCCTGAAGACTGAAGTCCTTTTTCTTATGCTTCAGATGGTTTCTGAAATCACTCCAGGAGGGTGGAAGTTTTTCCAGGAGGACATTTGCTTGCAGCAAATCAGACATTGTCATGCCTTCACCCAGAACTTCAGCAACAAGATTCTCATATTCATGAATCTGATCAATGATGGGTTTTTCATCAACCATTTGATAATTGAGCCATCTTCCAACCACATACTTACGTTTTCCAGCATCATCAGACCCGTATTTTTCTTTGAGGGTATCCCAGATTTCTTTGGCAGATTTCTTATTGACAAAAATATCGAACAGTGGGTTCGACATATGATTCAGCAGATGACCCCTAACAGTTTTGTTGTCTTTTTCATATTTTGCAGAACGGGTGTCGTACTGCTGAACAATCAGAGACATGGCAGGAGCGTTTGGATCAGTGGGTGGTTCCTGGACAACAACATAGTCCAGTTCGAGCTGTTCAAAGAAAATATATAAGGGTTACAGAAAATACGATTGGAATGAACAGAAATCGAGCTGTTCAAAGAAAATCAGAATTTTCTGCGACCATCTCTTATAGTTAAGACCGTCCAGAGGTTCAAGTTTGGAAAGGTCAGGAAGGGATTTCGCAATTAAAGCAGACATGATTGCGAAATAGAAAATCGCTTTCAAATTGAGAGAAAATATATAAGGGTTACAGAAAATACGATTGGAATGAACAGAAATCGAGATGTGCCGTGGCGGTTGCCACTGCCTTGAAAGCGATTTCGGCAGACCGAGGTGCAATCTGTAATTCCGGTCGCTCCCCAAGGTTAACACAGAAGCCTTCGAACCTGTGCACTCAAGGTCGAAGATAATAGAACAGCAAAAGGTAATTTTAAGTGCCCAGAAAGTTTGATTAAAGAGGAATAGCGAAAAAACTGTGTGTTCAAGAAACTGGAAACTCATGTATTTATTATAGCCTTCTGAAATAAGAACGTTGGAACGTTCACTTACACGTTAGAAGGTGGAGTAAGACCAGGAGAAAAATAAGGTTCAGTTTTTGACTGATTAAAACGTTGAAGAAAAATTCAAACAAGTTAAAACGGATAGAAATAAAAATAAAATTCGGGCCCAGTCCAGTCGGGACGGGCGGGCGTCGCGCGAACGAGCGAGCGCGCGCGTGTGGTATATTTGCTAAAACCTTCTTAACACAATTCAAAGGCTTCTAAAGCCCAATTCTATATATACCCACTCAAAGGGTTGTTTGTTTCCCATGTGGGATTGTAAATGTGATCTTGAGAGCAAAGAGGTTAATGACAAATATACCCACACTTTTAAAGCTATTTCTTATTCAACACTAAAGCCATTTTATCTAACACGCTTGTCGTGGTCGAGTACACAGGTCGGCTGGTTCCAATCGAACATATAAATGGCAGAAACCACTCGTAGGAATCACTGCATGCAATGTGGATGCAGGAGTCTTCTCTGACGAAAGGTATTGTGCGTATGGTTTCTTACTTCGGACCTTAGAGGGTTATTGCACATTTGACTGTCATGCTGCACTAGAGGGGCTGTATGAACCAATCCTAAGCTATTGCAATTAAGGAAGTGTTGTCCTGGTTGAAAACTCATAACATGGGGAATGTTGAGGTCCGATCTGACCGCCTCTCGATCGTTCAAGCAATTAATGAGTCTATTTTTAATCTTACATAGTTAGGAGATATTATTTCAGAATGTTCATCTATATTACGAGACCTTGTTAATGTCTCTATAATTTTTGTGAATCGATCAGCGAATACTGCAGCTCATGCTCGGGCTGTAGTATTAAATTATGTTTGTGGAGAATGGTTTGGCCCACCTCCTTTTTTTTGGATGTAATTTGTTCAGATATTAGTTAATAAAACATTCTTTGATAAAAAAAAAAAAGTAACAGTGAGATGCTAATTTTAATTTTAATTTTAATTTTCTTTTTCTTTTTCTTTTATGTATAGTAAGTTAGTTTTCTTTATGCATCAATTAGCTATAACACTCCAAATAAAATTCTTTGCTATGAGTGGCATTAAATTGAATTTATATGGTTTTTTTTTGGAAAAGAACTTATATGGTCTTTAAAGTTTAGCAAACAGATAAAATTTGACCTTGTTGTATTTACCAAAAATTTTCAATTTGGCCCATGTATTCCAATTTCTGACACAGTTGACTGTTGGGGTATTTTAATTTTTATATTTTTATAATTATTTTTATTTAATTAAATTTATCTCTTAACAAAATAAAAATGTGATAAAAAAAGAAATAAAAAAGAAAGGGTAATTAATTTATTAGTCCCTATATTTTGACAAAAAACACTGTTTAGTCCCTGTATTTTCAAAAACACATGGTAAGGTCCCTAATCTTTTTTCTCAGTGAACTGTTTAGTCCTTCCGTCTATTTGTTAGATTTTTTACCGTTTATGACTTCGGAAATGACTAAATTACCCTTTACTATTTACCTTCAAACTTCAGAAGAGGAAATCCAATTTAGAAGAAGAAGCTATTTGTATGAAGAACAAGAAAAAGAACAGATCCAATGCTTACGAATTTGAACAATTAAGAAGAAAATCAAGAAGAAGAATACTCAAAGTTGATTTCAGATGCATTAGAGTTTAAAGGAAAGGAAAATAAAGGAAAATAAGAACGCAAATCCAAATTGACTAACAGAATCTTCATGAGAGTCTAACGGCAGAGACTAAACAGTTCACCGAGAAAAAAGTTAGGGACTAAACAGTTCACCAAAAAAAACGTTAGGGACTTTACCGTGTGTTTTTGAAAATATAGGGATTAAACAGTGTGTTTTGTCAAAATATAGGGACTACTAAATTAATTACCCAAAAAGAAAAGAAAAAGAAATAATAAAAATCAGGGGCAAATTTGCACCATTTTTTCAGCAACCCGTCCAACAACTTCGACAACGAAAACGGACCCCGAAACAGCAAAATATCAGATAGTCAGTATTTTTTTAGAAAGAAAAGTAGGGATGTTAGCTTTCCGGAATGTCAAAAACGGAGCAAAGCGGAGTTGTAACTAAGCTGGTAGAATTTTTCAAAAATCAACAGTGCTGAAAAACGGGTTTGAACTTGTCTACACATTTGAGGAACGTATTTCACGGCCTTAACTCCATTTTTCCACTCCTAACTCACTCATGTTCTTTCTTTAACTTATAGAAAGGTAATGGGATCATGGATGAGAAATTTAAGGGCCACTAACATGGAATTTGTTGCTCAAAATCCTATAAATAGAGCTCAAATCCTTCATTCCAAAACCCCACACAAAATCAATCAAAAACACACAAACCAATTTGTCTATCAAATTCCATGCTAAAATCGGCCATTTTATCAATCCTTAGGTTCTTAGAAATCATCCTTTAGCATCTAATTACTCTAAACAAAGTCTTAATTTCCAGAATTAGTTCTTCGATCTCGAGTTCTCATAAAGCTGTGATGAAAATCATCTTTTCAGTATCTTCGATATCAAGTCATACCTTACATCATCTACATTCTTCTACATATATACACTCTAAAAAAGGAACAAAGAATAACACTTTTCCTATTTCTAACTTTACACGTGTATGGTTTGTATAATTAGGAAATGTTATGTGCACCCTTAGATTAATCAGACCATCATTCTTCTTTAATCACCAGGATTGATGATGTGTCTTGATCTCCTTCTTTTTCTTTTATTTCTTTTTCATTTCTGGGCTCATTGGAGATTTTGTGTGGTGTAACACCCCCCTTCAAACTCGGAGTGTATGGATCGAACAATCCGAGTTTGGATTTGAAATTGATGAAGGTTGGCAAATGCTGGGCTTTTGTAAACAGATCTGCAACTTGGTTGACTGACCGGATTGGGAGAAGACGAACTACGTTGTTTTGAACCTTTTCGCGGACCAGATGGCAATCAATGTCAATATGTTTGGTACGTTCATGAAATACTGGATTATGCGCAATGTGGAGAGCTGCCTGGTTATCGCAAAAAAGCACCGGTGTCTTTGGGTTTTGCATGTGAAAGTCTCGAAGCAAATAGAGTAACCATTGGATTTCACACACTGCAGTGGCCATGGCGCGATACTCCGCTTCTGAAGAGCTTCGAGAAATGGTAGATTGCTTTTTGGACTTCCATGAGATAAGAGACCTCCCGATGAAAATACAAAAACCCGTAAGTGACTTCCTTGTTTCAGGGCATGACCCCCAATCTGCATCTGTAAACCCTTTTAATTCAATTGTATTATCTGCTGGATAGAATAGACCCTGGCCTGGTGACCCTTTAAGGTACCGTAATACCCTGTGTGCCCTTTGTACATCATCATCAGTGGGGGTGTTTAAATGTTGGGATAACTGTTGTACAATATAACATATTTCAGGACGAGTGTGAGTAAGGTACAAAAGTTTCCCAATTAGTTGTCTATACGCTGGTATGTTTTTGATTGGTTGATTTTGTGGTGATGGTTTGAAATTTGGTGTAGCAGGCGTTGTAACCGGTTTAGCATCGAGAAAGCCCTGATCTTGCAATAGTTCAAGACAGTACTTTCTTTGGTTTAGATGTATTCCTTTGCTGCTCCTTGCTATTTCAAAACCAAGGAAGTACTGTAATCTTCCAAGGTCCTTGATCTTGAATAGCTTGTGTAAATAATCTTTAATAGATGTCACTTCTTTTCTGCTGTTACTAGTAACTAGCATGTCATCGACATAAACCAAAACAGCTAGGAAAGAATTACCTTTGATTAGGATGAACAGTGAAGGATCTGATGTGGTTTGACTAAACCCAAATTCTTTTAATGCAGCTGTAAGGCGAAGGTTCCACTGTCTTCCAGCCTGCTTCAGTCCATACAGGGACTTGTGGAGCCTACACACTGCTTTGTTTTTCAAAATTGGAATGTTGCATCCCTGTGGAACTCTCATATACACCTCTTCATTGATCTCTCCATGCAGGTAAGCATTATTTATGTCTAGCTGATCTAGTATCCACCCACTCAGGCTTGCTAATGCTATAAATAATCTGATAGTGGTAATTTTGGCAACAGGCGCAAAGGTTTCAATGAAATCTATACCAGCACGTTGAGTGAATCCCTGAGCCACCAGCCTGGCTTTATATCGTTCAACGGTTCCATCTGCCTTGAATTTTGTTTTGAATATCCACTTGCACCCTATTTCTGTCTTCCCTGGAGGTAATGTTGTGATTTCCCATGTGTTGTTCAAGTGTAAAGCTTGCAATTCTGCTTGAATTGCATCCCTCCAATGTTGATACTGAATGGCTTCTTGAAAGGTGGCAGGGTCTTTGTGGCTGGAGATGTTTATTGAGAAGACCTTTTTGACGGGTGAAAGGTTCTCATAAGACAATTGCTTGGAGATTTTGTGAGGAGAACAGTTACCTTGCTTTTTCACAATGGAATTCATCAACTGGTGATGATAATCCTGCAGATAATGCGGAGCTTGTCTGACTCTGGTGGATCTCCTCAAAGGAAGAGGATTATCTTCTAATTGCTGCTCCTGATCTTGTAAGATTGCCCCCTCATTCAAATTGTTGTTTGCATTATTCTGTATCTCTTCTGTCTCTTCTATGATTGGTAAATCGTCATCTTCTGGTGTTATATGTAAACAGTCAGTATGAATTGGTGAATTGTGTTTGTTTTGGCTTTGGTCTTTGTATGGAAAATTGGATTCATAGAAGTAGACATTTCGTGATATAGAGATTTTGTTGGTTTGAAGGTCCATGACCTTGTATCCTTTTACCCCAGGTTTGTATCCTATAAAAATACACTTAGTGGCTCTGGGTGTTAGCTTTGTTTTCCCTCTATCAAGGGTGGATGCGAAACAAAGGCTTCCAAACACCTTTAAATCATTCCAATTTGGCTTGTGTTTGTAGAGAGTGGTGTAAGGTATTGAGTTGTTTGTTGCACTAGTGGGTAATCTATTCATGAGGTAGACTGCATGAGAAACTACCTCTGGCCAGAAATTTTTAGGAATATTACTTTGATATATGAGAGCCCTGGCTATGTTGAGAATATCCTGATGTTTTCTCTCTACAATACCATTCTGCTGGGGTGTCTCTGTGCAACTGGTTTGGTGTATGATTCCATATTGTGCATAGAATTCAGGCATGTTGAATTCAGCCCCATTATCAGTCCTGATTTTTTGAATTTTTGCTTTGAATTGTGTCTCCACATATGTGTTGAACATCTGTATCGCATGCCTGGTTTCTGATTTGCATTTCATTAAATATAACCAAACAAAACGGCTATGATCATCAACAATCGTCAGAAAATAATGAGTTCCATTAAATGAATTCAAAATAGGTCCCCAAATATCCATATGGATTAATTGAAAACAACACGATGCTCTACTTAAACTGAGAGAGTAATTTTTCTTTTTCTGTTTTGATAAGTGACACACATCACAAGCTATGTGCCTTTTGTTGATAGGTATTTGAGGTTGAATAGTGTGCAGAACACTGCTTCTCAGAAGAGATGGATGTCCAAGCCTCATGTGCCAGATAGTAGTACTTGCATTCACTGATGCAGTGAAATGAAAATGTTGTGTGATTGTGGGATCCAAGTAGTAAAGCCCTCCTACCATGTTAGCAGATCCAATCCTCTGGTAACTCCTCATATCCTGTATTGTGCAACTCTGTGATGTAAAACATAGACATAAGTTTGATTTTTCTGTGAGCTTGCTACTGGAGATAAGGTTGTAATTGAATTGTGGAACATATAGTGCATTGTGAAGAATGAGTTTAGGGCTAAGTTGTACAGTGCCTATGTGTGTCACAGGCACAATCTGATTATTTGGTAATTGCACTGATATATTGTCTGTTGGTTTGTAGTCCTTAAAAAAACGCTAAATTGCACACAATGTGATCTGTCGCTCCTGTGTCAACAATCCAATTGTTTTGACTAGTGCTACAATTAGGTAAAGAAGAATTTATACCAGAGTATGCATTGTCTACTTTGTGGTGATTGTTTGCCGATGCAATATAGTGTCCTTTTGATGATGTAGGGGTTGCATCATGTCTTTGTGGAATGAGGCTTAGAATTTCTTGGTACTGTGCCTTTGTGAAAGTGAACGGTCCTTCATCACGATCACTTGAGCCATCTCCCTGCTCCAATTCCTGCACCTCAGAAGTATTTTGTTCATGTTGCACATGAACTTGATTAGCTTTAGAAAACCTTTGTTGATTACCCCTGTTTCCGTATCCTGGAGGAAATCCATGCTTTCTGTAGCATATATCCTCAGTGTGCCCCTCCTTGTCACAGAAGGTACAAGTCATAGATGACTTATTCCATCCCTTTTTCTGGTTATAATTTGTGTTGACCTTCTTGGTTTGGCCTTTGTAAGTGTTGTTTTGGTTTTGGGTAAAGGCGACGAATGATGTGGGTTCTGGAGAATTTGTGATACTGTTTGGCTGAACTGTGAGGTTATTTTGTCTCTCATGCTGAGTTGTGAGATTAAACACACGATTGAGATTAGGTAAGGGTTCTATCATGAGTATTTGTGAGCAAATTGCAGAATAGTCTGCATTCAAACCTCTCAGAAAAGTAATAACCTGATCTGAGTCCTGATAAGCCTTAAAACTAGCTATTGCACCACAATTACAAGCAGGTTTACAAGAGCACTTAGGTAAGGGTCTGTAATTAAGCAGTTCATCCCATAGGATCTTCATCTGAGTAAAATAGTCAGTAATATTGAGATTACCTTGCGTAAGAAACTGGATCTCTCTTTGTAGTTCTGAAATGCGCACATTATCTCCCTGAGAGAATCGATCCTTGAGATCTTGCCATACTGCCTCTGCATTATCAATCCAGATAACGCTTTGCCAGATCTGCGGTGAGACGCTATGCATTATCCAGGATAAAACCATTGTGTTACAGCGTTCCCAGTTGTCGAACAATGTTTCTCCTTGAGTGAGGGGTTTAATGGTTCCATTAACGAAACCATACTTGTTTTTGGCGATTAATGCCATCCTCATGGATCTAGACCATTGATGATAATTTGGTCCAGTTAAGATTGAATTGACAAAAACTAACGATGGATTTTCGTTTGCAGGTAAGAAATAAGGGCTGGAAGGAGTAATCGGTGAAGGAGTAATCAGTGTTGCTACCATTTTGTTTTGGAGATCTTGAAAATAACTGTGAATGAAAGATAGATCTACCAAAAGAATTTTGCAGATGAAAGAAAAACTGAAAAAGGAGATTGTATCATTCAGATTTGTGCGGAAAAACTTAGAGGAAAAGCTCTGATACCATCATAAAGCTGTGATGAAAATCATCTTTTCAGTATATTCGATATCAAGTCATACCTTACATCATCTACATTCTTCTACATATATACACTCTAAAAAAGGAACAAAGAATAACACTTTTCCTATTTCTAACTTTACACGTGTATGGTTTGTATAATTAGGAAATGTTATGTGCACCCTTAGATTAATCAGACCATCATTCTTCTTTAATCACCAGGATTGATGATGTGTCTTGATCTCCTTCTTTTTCTTTTATTTCTTTTTCATTTCTGGGCTCATTGGAGATTTTGTGTGGTGTAACAAGTTCCTCAGAAAAGGTTCCAATTTTTAGCAACTTCAAATCCCGAAATTCTCTTAGTTTACTCAATCAATTCTCAAATCGTTTTTTGCAATCTCTCAGTTAAGTCAGTAAGATCATTACCCAATCCTCGATTCGAGCTATCTTAGTCTCAATCAAATTTCACCATTGTCATTTCCCTCCAAGCTGTAAGCATTTTTTGTGAAACCGAGATCACCGAAACCTCATTTTCGAGTCATTCTCAGTTTACACACCTATTCTAAATCATGTTTAGAAACTTTTTATTGATCTCAATCAATTAAAAAGACACAGAAACAAGCTTTTGAGTTTTTCATTATTGAAAAATTCAACAAACAACTTTTCTGGTGTGTCGTTTTTCAAATTTTATTTCGAGTTCGTTAGCTGATCATTTTAACCCAAATTAATTTTAATCTCTTTATTGACACCAATTCTCGAATTCTCAATTGTTATTTCGTAAAAAACGACCCTCTATAGCTTTCTTAATCGTCTTTAAAACACCCTCCACGAAACAGAATCAAACTTTGGGTTTTTCAATCATCAAACAATTATTCTATCGCCCCATTTTCAATAATTTATTTCGACTCTTTCACTCGACTTTTTTCTGAAATTTCAGTTCCTGACCTTTCCTTTGCACACTAACTTTAAATACTAGTCCTCGTTTCGCTCAAATCTGATCTCTACAGCCCCCGTAATCGTGCCCGAAAGTCCCACGAAAGCATCAATTTAGTCTAATTTTGCTGCTGACTTGGTGGTAAATTAGTGGTTCAGTCCTTGAACTCTGTGAATTGTTCCAAATTCGCCCAGAATTACCCGGACAATGCAACAGCCCCCGAGCCGATTTTCCAGAGTTCCAATCCTCAATTTCACACATCCCAACGACATCAAAGAGATCGGTTAATTTTATTTTATCCCGTATATATTTGTTTTTGTGACTTATTTATATTTCTAGTTTTAAAGTTATCGTTTTTAAGTTGTAATTTTTATGCTTTATGCTTATTTATAATACAAAAATATTAAAAAATATTTACAAAATCAATAAAAATATAAAAGAAAATTAAAAAATTATATCTTTGTGTCGTTTTAGTGCTTTATTTTTTGTACTTATATTAGAAAATTGTTTTTCCGACCGACCTGTCAAGTAACGTCGGGGCCTAAGACTGTTGTTTTTATTTTCAGTTCTTGTAACGGTCGTCAATCGTTTTTTGTTTAGAATTCAAGTAATTTAGACGCATTTTATTTATTTACTTTATTCAATTACCATTTTACCCTTTGAGAACTAGCTTCTCTGACATGCCGGCATTATTTTTACCATTTTTAATACCCGCAAACGCATATCAAGACTGAGAATTGTGATATTTCAAAAATATCGCCAACAGTTTTTTTTTTTTAACACAATACCACATAAGTCAACACAATTACAAACATAAATAACCAAACACCAAGATTTCAAATTATTATCTTTCAAACCAAAATCAACACTCTTAACTAATTAAGGCGCCAACAGTTGACTTATATACTTCAATTTTTCTAAGAACGGATAAGGTACAAAAAAAAAATGTCCTAAATATAGTCAGGAGCAATTTTACTCTTAACGTCTAATTGATCCCTAATATTTGCAAGTTGGATCAATTGGATAAACTATTATAAAACACAGATATTTTATTCCTTATTCTGCACCAATTTCATATTAGTTGGTTCTAATTTTTTTTTTTTTGTAATTTAATAATAGAATTGAAAATTAATATTTATAAATTTGGTGAAATATATGAATTTTTTTTGTCTAACTCGTACAAAAAAAAAACATTATATTTTTAAAATTTTTAAAAAAAATTCACGTCTAATCATATGTTTGTGATATATTACTAATTATTGATAAAATGACGCACATGTGAAACGTAGATAACAAGATTAATGACCGAGAAGACAGTTTGATCAATTATTTCTCAAATTGATCCAACTTGCCAACGTTATGAATAAAATTGCTCTTGGCGGTCAATATTAGGGGTAAAATTGCTTCTCACTGTAAACGTTTGAGGTATTATTGCATCTTATCTCATTAATAAATGGTTTTGTTAGCGGTAGAAAGGGGTATTTTGGTTGTTGTACGTGTACCCAAGGATAGATAAGGGTCTATGAAAACCGTGAACGGGGCTTAAGTTTTTTTTACATAAAAATATCCAAAAATATCAAATTAGTGCCCATAAATTATGATAAATACTCACTCTCGATGAATCCTGAATCAGAATCAGTGACTATGTGTAGCAATCCAAATATGAAAAGTAAATTGAAATTATCTGCACAAAATCAAAGAATACTTTGGTATCTATCTGCACATAATCAAATGAAACTGAATGAGGTCTTTATTTATTATGATGCAGACAGGGACGAATCTAGGATTTTTAGATAGTGGGGGCAAACTATATTTACGGTGTAAAATTACTAAATAACTTAAGTTTACAGATTGAAGTTAGTTAACCTTAACTTAAGCATATCAAATATCAATTTAATGTTAAATTGGTTCAAATCAAAACCCTTTCTTAAATTGCTCAATTGGTTCAAACTCTTGCTAATTGGTTCAAACCCTTGGTAAATTCCTAATTGAGTCTACAATAATGTAGATTTGTTAATTTATATCAAATGTTAATTTAATGTACATTTTTAAATGCTCCATGATCACTAGGCATATTACACCCGGAAACAGTTTTAATGTACAATTTAATTATCAAATGTTAATTTAATGTCAAACACTCCTCATCAAAAGTGAAAGCCAATTCAAAAGTAAAAGCCAGCAATAGCAGGGTATGATTCAAGCAAACAAACAGGTTTTATACCCATTCAATAAATAAACATTTGACATTAAAACAACCTAACCCAATTGACAGTAAAAGAACTCAATATAGAACTCAGGTTTTATACACATTCAATAAAGCTGCTACATAAAATTTATTAAATCAATTTCAGTAAAAAAAAAAACCCCAATGGACATTAATCAAAGATAATAACTTAACGATTGCATTAATTGAAGATAACTTAACAATTGAATCAATCAGCAGCAGTAGAGATGGGAAAGAGAAAAGGGGACGAGACGATGACAGCGGCCGGACGGGAAAGAGAAGAACTGTAACAACAGAGAATTAGGGATTAGGAATTCAGTTTGAGGAAGGAGACATCGAGAGAGTTAGGGATTCTTTTTTGGGGAAGAAGCCAACTCATTTCGTTTGGGATTTTCATTTGACTCGACAGAATGAGAGGGTAAGTTTGAGGGATATAAAGGTAATTTTCTTGTTTTTCTTTTTTGACAGTAAACGATGTCGTTCCACTTAAGTGGAACGACATCGTTTTGTCTTACGGAAAGACAAAAGGAAAATAGGTTTTGAACTCTTCTCCTTCGTCCCCAAGTTCAGCAGCTTCTCAACCTCAAACATTCATCAATGGCGGCTTAGAGGGGCAAATTTGCAAAAATCACAAAAGATTAGCTGTGATTTTATTGCTTCTTAGATCTCAGTGGGGGCAAATGCCCCCATTGCTTCCACTGTAGATTCGTCCCTGGATGCAGAGATACAGTTTGCACACTTGGCAGGTAGTCCAAGTCATGGTGGACTAATTATTCTTAGTATTCATGAAAATAATAAGTGATTTTAGTTGACATTATTATTATTATTTAAGTGTGGATGATTATGGGTGGGTGGAAGTTGGGTGGGGTCATGTGATATATTCTCATGAATATGTGGACCCCATTTCCTTGAAGGTTACGTCCCATTAAATTAAAGTATCTCTACTAAAAGGAAAACAATTGTACTTTTTATGTGGATTATCCTATAAATCATGACTTTTTTAGTTCTATTTTAATTGCATTTTGTCAAAATGGTAGGTATTAACTCATAAATGCCATCTAATGCAACTAATTTAGTTGTCACCACCACCAACAACGAAATTATTCATTTCTTATAACACCATGCAACTGTGAGGACATGTTCCGATATCTAAATAATAAATTTATAAAATGATTAGGCGATTATAATCATTATCAGTAAACAAAAGTTATAATAAATTTAATAGAATGAATGAACGTGTGTACTATAACCTGAGCTTACTCTATTTATACTAATATCGAGCTATAGAATACGGTTATGAGTTATGGAGCAGGATGGACCACGTGTCTTCTGTTGATAGAAGGAAGTGTGCCCAGATATCGAGGTTTGATATCCTTTAGACCAGACTCGTGGTTCTTGGGTTAGAGTATGATTATAGTAACGATTGGATCTTTGACTAGGTCTAGTGAGACTTTCCGAATCGAGTTTCCTACTACGCGGTCCTATATATTATTTGATTTCTCTGAGAAGACGCCACGTGCTCTCTACCTCTGAAAGTTGGTTATGGCCTTTTAAGTGACACGTGGTAAAGTTATATTTGTCTGATATCACATGTCATCTCCAACAATACTATGTATATCCACTTTATTTTTTATTATTAAAATTATTATGTATTATTATATTTACTAATAGTGAGATTGAAGAGAAACTCATCAATAATAAATTATTAATAAAAATGAAATTCTTAATGATTTAAGGAGTGACTAAGCTCTGTTCTTTTTTATTGGAATT
This sequence comes from Euphorbia lathyris, assembly GCF_963576675.1. Classification (NCBI taxonomy): domain Eukaryota; kingdom Viridiplantae; phylum Streptophyta; class Magnoliopsida; order Malpighiales; family Euphorbiaceae; genus Euphorbia; species Euphorbia lathyris. The sequence continues at coordinate 84,914,591 of NC_088912.1, forward strand.
AAATTAAATTAACTGAACTAAACTAAACTGAATGCTACTGAACTTAATAAATAATAAAAATTTATATATATAATAAAAAAAATGATATTTTATATATTAATAAATTACTAAAGTGGTCATTCCGCCTATAGATATTCGTAATTGGAAGATTGTGGATGTGGTTGATTCTGAGGGTGATTGGATTTGGTCGAGGTTCGAGTCTTACCTCAATCTGGAATTGCTCCTGAAAATTAGAGGGATCAAAGTGAGTAGCAAGGAGGAGGATAGGGATGGTCACTATTGGTCTTTGACAAACAATGGGGTTTATTCCTGTAAATCAGCGTTTGAGGCCTTTAGTCAAGGCTTGGAGACTCCGCACCCAGAGCTATGGAAAATTATTTGGGACTTGAAAGTTCTTTACCGTATTAGGAGCTTCTTATGACTGGGTGTTAAAAATAGGCTGCTTACTAATACGGATAGGAGAAGGAGGCATTTGATGGAATCAGGAGATTGTAGTAGATGCAGTGGGTATGAAGAAACCATTTGCCATGCTCTTAGAGATTGTGCTAAGAGTAAAGAGGTGTGGAGAAAAGTTCTCCCTGACCAATTGTTACATGCGTTCTTATCCCATTCGGATCTCGACTGGTTTGTTGATGGTGTTAGTGGGAAACTGCTGGCTGATCTTGAGCATGGTGTTACCATTTTTGCAGTGGTTTGTCACCAGATTTGGAAATGGAGAAATGAGGAGATTTTTAGAGGAGAAACTGTAGTTATTCCCAATCTGTTTAATTTCTTCTCCAGAAAGATTTGGACTATTGTGGATAGCTTCAAAGAGGACACTTTAGCTGGGTCTATTCAGAGAAAGGAGGTCCATCTCTTTGGCTGGAGTAGGCCAAGTGAAGGGTTGGTGAAATTAAACACGGACGGCTCTTGCCTGAAAGATGGTAAAATTTCTGTTGGAGGGGTGTTGAGAAATGCAGGAGGTGGCTGGGTGTATGGGTTTACTCAGAATTTGGGTAAGGGGTCTTCCTTTTCGGCGGAGCTCTAGGGGATTTATTCTGGTTTCAGTTTAGCTATTAATCTGGGGTTGAAAAAGCTGATCGTAGAATTTGACAATATGGAAGCTATCAGAATGATCTCTAATATGAATACTACTTGTCTAAGTAGCAAGAACTTAATCAAATGGATTAGAAGGTTTTGTTCTTCCTTCGAGACCATCAGTTTCTGTCATATTTTTAGGGAGCAAAACAGGGTGGCGGACCGTCTTGCAGCAGAGGGCCACATGAGGATTTTGGGAGTTTCTACCTTCTTTTCTCCTCCTAACTTCCTTTCTTCTCTTCTGATGGATGATATGGTGGGGGTCAGTTTTCCTAGACTGATCCCGGGCTAAGTCTTTTTGTTTTGTGGTGGCTTGTTTTTTTCTTTAATGTCCTACCAGAAAAAAATAAATAAATTACTGAAGTGGAATTAAATTAACTAAACTGAACTGAATGCTATTGAACTAAATTGAATTTAAACTTAATTTAAATTAATTGAACTGAACTGAATTTACTTATACTGAAATTATGTAAACAAGAACATGGATAGTCTTTTGGAGTTGGTTTTTAATCCAAACTCCTCAAAATTTAACTTAAGAGCCCAACACATGAATCTCTTGTAGATGCTCATAATATTTAAAATAGTACAATTTTACTCCCAAACTTTGGCAATCAAGCCTAACGTTGGCAAGTTGAGTCAACTCCAAATATTATTAAAAAACACAACTATTTTATTTCCGTATTTTGAATCAGTTGCATATTAATTGGTTCTAATTTTTTGTCTTATGTTATTAAAATTTTATAATAGAATTAGATACTAATTTTTTTAATTCGATAAAATATTTGGATTTTTTTGTCCAACTAGTATATATAACACTTAGAGGGTGTTTGTTTCAGTTTTTCGGATGAGCGTTTAGCGTTTCATTCCAAACCGTAGAAAATATAGCGTTTGGTTAGGTTTTTTTAACCACAACGTTTAGCATTTTTTCTGAAAACTACAACGTTATGGAACTTTTCGTGAAAAGCTCCTATTTTGAGCTTTTCATAAACAATTGTTTATAGTTATTGACAAAATTGTCCTTCTTATTTCCACAAAATATGTTTATTATTTAACATTATTTATATTTCTACAACATAATTACCAGAAGAATAAGGTTTTGTCGCGTTCAATAATTTTTTTATTTTTTATATAGATTATTTTTATTAATTTGTGTAACACATTTTACCCTTAACGTCTAAAATGGTGCAATTATACCCCTAACGTTCGTTGGCACCCAAGAGCAATTTCCTAACATTGATAAGTTGAGTCAATTTGAAAAATAATTTATTAAATTGTTTTCTTGGTAATGAATATTGTCATCTACACTTCACATTTACACCATTTTATCATCGTTAATAACAGATCACAAACATATGATTAGACGTTAATTTTTAAAAATATATATATATTATCTTTTTACGAGTTTGACAAAAAAAATCAAATATTTCACCGTATTTATAAATATTAATTTTTAATTTTATTATTAAATCACAAAAAAATATGAAATCTCTTTTTTAGAACTACTGATATGTGCAATTTGTGTAAAATAAGGGGCCCGTTTGGTTCAGCTGTTAGCTAATAGCTGTTGCGGTTGCTGTTAGCTGTTTGCAGTTGCAGTAAGCAGTTAGCTGTTCGTAGTTGCAGTAAGCTGTTAGCTGTTTAATTACTAGTGTTTGGTAAAATTATATTGAACTATTGCTGTTAGGATTTAAAATGTCTAAAATGGACATGTTTTAAATTAATCAACGATGAAATTATAAAACGAAAAATATGAAAAATGCTCATAATGTTTACAACTAGGAATAATTTTACTCTTAACGTCTAAAATTGTGCAATTTTACCCATAATGCTGGAAGCTAAGAGCAATTTTACCCCTAAAATTGGCAAGTTTGGTCGATTTCAGATATTATTAGAAAACATAGATATTTTATTTTTTATTCTACACCAATTGCACACATCAGTAGTTTTAAAAAAGAGATTTCATATTTTTTTATAATTTAAAAAATTGAAAATTAATATCTATAAATTCGGCAAAATATTTGAATTTTTTTTTCTAACTCGTACAAAAGACAATATATATTTTTTTATTTTCTTAAAAAAAATCATGTCTAATCATATGTTTGTGATCTGTTACTAACGATGATAAAATTGTACATATGTGAAGTATAGATAACAATATTCATGACGAAGAAGACAGTTTGATAAATTATTTCTCAAATTGACACAACTTATCAATGTTAGGGGTAAAATTGATTTTGGCTGCCAACATTAGGAGTATAATTGCACAATTTTAGATGTTAAAGGTAAAAAATTTCCTAGCTATAAATGTTAGGGGTATTTTTGCACCTTATCCTATTATAAAATAAAAAATGTGTCACACGGATTAATAAAAATAATCTATATAAAAAATAAAAAATTTATTAAACGCAACAAAACATTGTCCTTCCGGTAATTATGTTGTAGAAATATAAATAATGTTAAGAAATAAACATATTTTGTAGAAATAAGAAGGATAATTTTGTCAATAACAAATAACTACAAACAGCTGTTTATGAAAAGCTCCAAATATTAGCTTTTCGTGAAACGCTCCAAAACGCTGCAGTTTACAGAAAAATGCTAAACGCTGCGGTTATATAAACCTAACCAAACGCTATATTTCCTGCGGTTTGGAGTGAAACGCTAAACGCTCCTCCGAAAAGCTAAAACAAACACCCTCAAGAAATAAAAACATCTATGTTTTCTAATAATATCTGAAATTGACCCAACTTGCCAATGTTAGGGGTAAAATTGCTCTTAGCTGTCAGCATTATGGGTAAAATTGCACCATTTTAGACGTTAAACGTAAAATAATTCCTAGTTGTAAACGTTATGAGCATTTTTTCACATTTTTCCTTTTATAATTTTTTTGTTGATTAATTTAAAACATGTCAACATTAGACATTTTAAATCCGAACATTAAAAGTTCAATATAATTTTATCAAACACTAGTAATTAAATAGCTAATAAAAAAACAGCCAACATCTTACTGCAACTGCAAATAGCTAACAGCAATAGTTATTAACTAACAGCTGAATCAAACAGACCTTTATAATATGTTTTAAATTCACATGTATACATATATTTGTGATCTGTTACTGGTTAGTAATAAAATCATATATATATATATACAATAGAGGTCACAAATGAATTATTTATTGACTTCACTTATTAACATTTGATATTGTACTATTTAAAAAAAAAAAATCTCTTAACCATGACTTTATAAGAGTGTTTTTTTTGCACCATGTCTCTTGCTTATATAACCACAAGGCCACTTAGACACCAGATATCAACTCTTTTTACATAACAAACATAATATTCTCTCATCTCCTCAAATGGCACCTACCATCTCCACCCCCCTTTCCGTCAAAAAACTGTCGTCGGTGGTTCCGGCGGAGGTGACGGCGGACGAAGTGAAGGATCACAGGCTCACAAACATAGACCTAGCCTTGAAACTCCACTATATAAGAGGAATATACGTATTCAGTGCTGAAGCAATTGAAGGTGCAACTATTGAAGACTTTAAAAAGCCTATGTTTCCATTGCTGCATCTCTTCTACACCGCCTCCGGCAGGATTCGGAGATCGGAAACTGGAAGACCTTTCATCAAGTGTAACGACAGCGGCGTACGAATCGTCGAAGTATTTTCCGAGAAATCTATTGAGGAATGGTTCGATAATCGCTATTTTAATCACCATGATTGGAGCTTTCTTGTGCATCATCAAGTTCTTGGTCCTGATTTGGGATTCTCCCCTCTCGTCTATATGCAGGTAATATTCATTCCTTTTTTATTTACCCTGTGTTATTGATAACTAATTTAATACATAACTATAAAATATATATATATAATTTTAAATCTAACATTTATTAGACCGGTGTAATTTTTTTTTTTTTAACCCAATCAATCGGAATTCTCATAAAACAATAGGATTCGCATCCTCAATAATAGTGTTTAATAATCATTCCGGCACTTCGGAAGCTACAAAATCGCTAGCATTGGAATAGGTCTGCCTAGCTACTAAATGAGCAGCCCTATTCACTAAACGAAGAGTAAATGACACTTTAAAATCAGAATTGGATCCAAGAATAAAACGACAATCATGAATAAGGGATCCAAATTCCGAGATGTCACTTTAATTTTTTTTTTTCATTTTTCTTAACTAAACCGGTGTAATTTCAAATTTTATTAACAAAAAAAATATACAATTTCATGTATAGTTACATAAAATTTTATTCATTTTATTTTAAATATTATTGAAGTGAATCTTGATAAAAATAAGAGAAATTAATATAAGTGTGATTATTTTAAGGGTTTGCCCTTTCAAAAAGAATTAAAATACTTCTGATTTTATTTTTTCTATGTTTAAAATGGTTTGAAAATAGTTTTATGTGTGATGTAGTTATAAAGACTGTAAAAAAAATTCGAACAGTAAAGTTATAAAATTTAATTAGAAGGAAATGAAATGAGTAACCCTATATTCACTTAATTAAACATTCCAACATAAATAGCATAAATTTTTCTAATTAATGAGCATGGTTTTAGTATAATAAAAAAAATCATAAGTTTAATATGTTGGAATAAAAAGTTAGGTTCACTGTATAAAAAAATGGAAAAATCAGGGACCTCATAGTGCTTTCGACATCACCACCATTAATTCATCTAATTAATAAGTCAATCATGTCCCTATTCAAAAATATATAGTGTCACACAATCGTGTTAATGTCTATTTATGTGTTGTTTGCGACCGTTTACACGTATATTAATTGTGATGTTAGAAAATAGATATAAAGAGGATATAATAATAATTTTAAATATTTATATTATTTATTGAATATATTGATTAAAAATTTTGGTAAAGACTATGTTTACTTTGTTTTAAACAAAGTAAGTCTTACTTTGTGTGTTTTCAATGGTGAAAACATACCAAGTAATGGTACTTTATCAAAAACAAAGTAATCCACCAAAATTTTTTCCTACCAACAAAAATATATTGATTAAAATTCTAATTTGTTGTTTATGTTAATTCAAAAATAAAATATTAACTTATGTGATTGGTGGATTTCAACACTCAAACCAATTTTATTTGGTCGTTTATTAAGTAAGTTTTTTTAATATTGTATTACTTCAGTGTTTTATAATATTTACTACATTCGTCCTATAATATAAGTCATTCTAGAGATTTTTACACAAATTAAGAAATACAATTAATGTATAGCCTAATTAATGAATTTTACATTGGTTAATTTAAAAAAAAAATTCTCTCTCATGTAATGGTTGGACAATAAGTATTGAAATTTCAAAATCAAGACAAAAAAATTAATGATTAGACCAAAAAACTAAACTAAAAATTCTGAACCTCATTAATGAATTTTACATTGGTTAACTTAAAAAAAATTATCTCTCATGTAATGGTTGGGCAATAAGTATTAGAATTTCAAAATCAAGACAAAAAAATTAATGATTGGACCAAAAAACTAAACTAAAAATTTTTTGAAAACCAAAACGACTTATATTTTGGAAAAAAAAAATCACTTTCTAAAACGACTTATATAATGGGACGGATGGTGTAATAAATTAATATATTAAAAAATTAATAATTTAATATTTAACTATTTTTTATTAAATTAATTAAAGTTAGTTGTCGTGAAACTCTTAGCCTGTTGGTTGAGAGGTCATGGGTTCGAATCATATGGGTGGTGTGGATTGAGGGATTTTCCTTGCCTTTAATGTAATTTTCCATGGTTTAATGTGAGTGCTTTGTGCACAACCTTTAAAAAAAAAGAATTAAAGTTAGTTTAAATGTTTAAAGATCTCAAATCGCTTAAATTGATATTGAGTTTTAGTGTTATTGTACGGAAAAAAAAAAATGAGAGGATCTATTTAAATGGTGTTTGATGAATTTTAAACCGGACAATCATATAAAGTATAAAAAAAAAACTACTTTTTATATATGTTAAAATTAATTAAGAATTATTTCACAAATTTAGATTTTACTAATTAAGTTAAAAAAATAATGATATTATATCAAAAAAAATAATAATGATATTTAATTTATGTTTCATTTAATCATTTATTAATTAATAAATTAAATATTCAATAACAAATATCATATAAAATATAAAAGGATATATCATTTCAAATCAAAATACTAAATTATTATAAACTTAATATCTCTAATGTATACACTTATGAAAAAATTTACCTTTAATGTCTAAAATGATATAATTTTATCCCTAACGTTGGTAATCAAGAGGAATTTACTCCTAACATTGACAAGTTTACTCAATTTTAAACATTATTATAAAACACATATTTTGTTCTTTATTCTCCTCCAATTGCATATCAATTGGTTCTAAAAAAATATATTTTATTTAATAATAGAATTGGAGATAATATTTATAAATTTGGTGAAATATTTGAATTTTTTTATCGAACTCGTACAAACGACTGTATATTTTTTTATCTATTTTTTATTTTTTCACATCTAATCATATGTTTGTGATTTGTTACTAATAAGTAATAAAATAACGCAATTATAAATTGTAGATAACAAGTTTCATAACCGATAAGGCAGTTTGATGGATTATTTCTTAAATTGACCTAATTTGTCAATGCTAGGAGTAAAATTGCTCTTGGCCTTAAAGATTAATGGTAAAATTGCACCATTTTAGACATTAAGAGTAAAATTGCTCCTTACTATAAATGTTAGGAGTATATTTGTATCTTATCCCTGATTATTTATTTTTAATTAAAATATACTGAATAATGATATGATTCAAATATATATACATAAAATTTAACTACATATATTATATATATGAAAATTAATTTGTAAAGGAATGGTAAACTTGTCATTTTATATAAAATTTATTAATAAAAAAACTAATGGTGTCTTTTATGTTTATTTTGTTTTTAACAAAGTAATTCTTACTTTGTTTTTTTTTTCATCATTGGATCATGGAGTGTAAAATTAATCTAATAGGAAAAACACACAAAGTAAAACTTACTTTATAAAAAAAAAAACCCGAGATATACATAACATCTACTAGTTAATTTTGTTAAAATTTAGAGACTATAATGAATTGTTAAAAAATAAACTGACTTAATAATATAATATACAAAGCTAATAAACTAATAAATTATTCATATTTTTTTTCCAAATTCAGAAATTCCACAAAATTATTGATTTTATTTTTGGGTATTTTGGTAATTAGTTCACATTCTTCAAGTGTGGAGGATTATCGGTGGGTGTCAGTTGGGCTCATGTCCTGGGTGATGTATTCTCAGCTTTGACCTTTATCAATATGTGGAGTCAAATCCTTCAAGGTCACGTGCCATTAAAGTCTATCCACGTGCTGCCCAACACTGATGATGATTCCGATTCAACCCCTGGAAGAAGAATACCATTATCGATTAAACGAGTTAACCCGGTCCAGGACTGCTGGCTAACTTCACCCAACTGTAAAATAGAAAATCATTCTTTCCATTTTACCGCAAATCAACTGGAGAACATATTATCAGACACCGCCGCCGCCGGTACCCAGCCGGTGAAATTGTCGCATTTCGAAATAATCTCAGCAATGATATGGAAATCTTTGTGCGAGATCAGGGGAGATTCAGGGCCAAGAATGGTGACTATTTGTACAAGAATTTCTAGCAAAGAGAATCAATTCCCGTTCCCAGGCAACAAGATGATGTCGATTAGCACTGTTGAGGCGGATTTCTCGGCGGCGAAAGGCGGCTTAGATGAATTAGCGGCATTGATTGCAGAGAAAAAGGTAACGGAGAATAAATGGATTGAAGAAAACGGCGACGGATTAGACTATATATTGTATGGGGCTAATTTGACATTTGTGGATGTGGGAGATGCAGATATTTATGGGTTGAAATTGAAGGGAAATAAACCTGTTTTTGTAAATTATAGCATTCACGGTGTTGGAGATGAAGGAGCCGTTCTGGTTCTACCGGGACCGGATAATGGAAGTGATCGAAGAGGAAGGGGGAAAACAGTGACGGTGATGTTGCCGGAAAATCAAGTTGCAGAGCTGAAGAATATGCTGAAGGAAGAGTGGAACATCGCTTGAAGGGCCGGGGCTACTAGGCCAAATGAGATATAAAAGCACTTTAATAATAAAAAAAAAATCAAAATTTTTAAATTTTACGGTAAATATTTAAAATAATAAATAAAATTTAGGCCTGAAATATAGAAGTAAATCTGTTGTTGTCTTTATTTCAGTGTCATTTCTCGTGTTCCTTTTTAAAAGTGATTTCTCTTTAATTAAAATAATATATTTTATAAGCTGATGAGATTCACGTAATAAAAGGAATCCACATATTATTGTGGCATTAGGGTAAATTCAATTTATTTTATTTTTCATCTTTGTTGTTTTGTATATAAATAATAATAAAAACTTAAACGCAAAGACTTCATACATGATATTTATTTACTTCATTTTCTTCTTTCGAGAATATCAGTTTGTAATAGCAACGGCAATAAAAATGAGAGTATTTTCGATAGATGTTACTTTAAAAAGTGCTAAAATTTAACACATCATATTAAAATATAATATTTTATTTCCTAATTCATTCACATGAGTTTTAAAATTACACAAATAATCATAAGACCATTTCCAATTTATTTCATCATTTTTACTCTATTTTGGTGTTGTTACATTATTTTTGCTCCAACTCATTTTCTTATTTTTCTCTCCAAAAACAAGATTCTTTTCAAATAATAATATTATATAACAAAATATACAATAACTATATTTATATATAAAAAAGTAAGAAAATAATAATAAAATATTATTTGAATCAATTTTTTGACCCAACATCAAATTTGATGGAGAAAAACCGTAGTCATCAAAATGAGAATACGGTTTGATGATGGTTGAAGAGCCAAGCATTATCAAATCTCTTTTGAACATCAATTTGATATTGGGTGGGAAATGGGCTAAACAACTTTAAAAGTTGACACAAAGACTTCACAAATCAATACTTTATATATAATTTATTTTAATTATAAATGTTAAATGCAGTTATAGGATGCAATTAAATCTTCTTTTTCATTAAAAAAAGTTTTGCAACTTTAAATAAGGTTGTCAAAAATAGCAACATTTCTTGAAATTTTTAAGCAGCCGATGTTACTCCAATAGATAACACTTTTTCAAAGTTGTCAAAATTATTATCACCTTAGAATATTTCCAATGCAAACAACTTCAAAAGTTGTCAAAACTTAACACACCATTCTAAAATATATTATTTTATTTTCTATGTCATCTACATCACTTTTGGCAAAAATAAAAAAATAAAAAAATGCTCCAAAAATAAATAACTCTAAAAGTTACTATTATGGTCCTACAAATCATTATTTTATATATTTTCTATTTTATTTGTAAATATTTTATTTTATTTTCTATTATATATATATATATATAAATTAAGGGTGTCAAAAAATAGCAATATTGTTATGAAGAAAATAAGCAATTCTTGTTACTTTAATGGAAGACGTTTTTCCAAACACAGTCCACCTCATCAAGCACCCTATTATAATACATTTATAAGCACTCAATAAAAAATGAATGTTCAAGGACGTGAAATAGTAATAATATATATAAAAAAATTAAACATAAAATAGTTAAAATTAGTACTTATAATATAGAACGTGGTTATATGACATAAAATTAAGGAGAATAATTGGTTTTAGTGGTAATTAAAGTACCTCCACAACCAATTGGTTCCATGTTCAAATCTCCATCTCTGTATTTTTTATCTCATTTTAATTTTCTCCTTTAAAAATATCAATATTACTACTTAAGTACTATATCCGTTTTATATTACATGTCTTTCTGGAGACTCTTTTTTGTTTCATTATACATGTCATTTTATATGATCAGTACACGTTAAATCATATTTTTTCTTGCTATAAAATGCGAGTTTAAGAGGAAAAACCACAATGAGATAAAATTATAATTGGATAAAAATACATTTTGAGAGGGATTTAAGGGAAAAATTTAATCAAAAAAAATTAAAATGAATTAATAATGATTAAAAATGACACTCCTTCCGTTTAATATTACATGTCGTTTTAGAGAGTTATATAGAAATTAAGGATATTAGAGAAAACAAATTGTTGCCCCTATTTATTTATTCTATAATAAGTCCATTATTCTTATTAATTTTCATAAACCCGCATTTTATAGCAGGAAAAAAGATGATTTAACGTGTACTGATCATATAAAATGACATGTATAATGAAATAAAAAAGAATCTCCAGAAAGACATGTAATATGAAACGGAGGGAGTGTCATTTTTAATCATTATTAATTCATTTTAATTTTTTTGATTAAATTTTTCCATTTTTTTTGATAGAAATTGTGACGAGACAGAACTTGAGCGGGGTGATTACCCGAGGCCCAAGAACTGACAAACCCATAATATAATAAAAAAAGAAAATGTGAGTGTTTGAACAAGAGGAAAGAAGAACAAACACGGAGAAAGGGGAAGGAGAAAAGTTTAGGGAAGGTCAAGAAAAACGCAAGTGAGAAATATTACAAATGTCATCATTGATAAACCTGTGGCAAAAAGCAGGAGCTGAAGGCCACCAATTGATCACTGAGGAAGAGACTCCAAACTTTGCTAATGCATCAGCAACTCTATTTCCTTCCCTGAAGATGTGTGTAAAAAGAATGTTCATCCTAGAGCAAATGCTGAGACAATGCAACCACTCTTGACGAATACTCCAAGGAACATCCATGGAACGATGTCGAAGCAGATTAACTACGTACATAGAGTCTGACTCAACCCAAAGCTGATGCCAATCTTTCTCCCAAGCAAGTTCAATTGCGAAAATAGCGGCTCTCAATTCAGCCAAATAAGCAAAAGAATGAGGGGTAGAAAAAGCAAAACAACCTTTGGGAAAGCCACCATAGTTGCGAAAAATGCCTCCCGTTCCTGCCTCACCAGGAGTGCCAAAAGCAGAGCCGTCCACATTGACTTTAACCCAGCCCGAAGGAGGTTTAAGCCAATAAACTGGAATAATGTTGGGAGCAGGAGGCGGTCTAGGAGAAGCCAGAAGGCGAGATAAGATAGCAGCATCTCTTCGAGAAGAGCAAAAACCTTTAGAAGTGGCCAAGGCCTCTCGAATCATTCGAAAGAGAGCGATCTTCGAGTGCTGAATAGAAGGAGAAACTTCCTTAAAGATTGCTTCATTCCTGCAATGCCAGATTAACCAGATGCAAGTGACAGCGGCAACACGCCAGATCATCAACACCTGTGAGCTAAAATGAGTGCTACGAAGTGTGCTGAAGAAGTGGATGAATTGGGAATGACGAGGCAAAGAGCAGTCAAAATGAATCTCAAGGGTCCTCCAAAGAGAATCTGCAAAAGAATAACTAATGAATAAGTGGTTAATGGACTCAGCATCCCTACCACATAGAGCACAACGAGAGGCAATGGAGAAACCAAGACGCTGCAGGAGGTCATGAGTTGGAACCCGTCCATGCAAAACTCTCCAGAAAGTGAAGGAACGAGAAGGGGGAGTCTGAGCATTCCAAACAAATTTATACCAGTCCACCGAGGAGGAACTAGGAATGAGAACCGAATAGTACTCTTTGGCAGAGAAAATACCCTTCGTAGAGGGCTGCCAAGCGCAGAAGTCAATATCATCTCTACCCCGGTGAATAGATCGAATACTGTCTTGAACAGCCGAAGGTAGAGTGCCTAAGTCAAGCCACTCTGAATTTACCAAAAAATTATCCACAGAATTATAGCGAGAACGCTTATCCTGAAGATCAAGACCCAATCTGTCCGCCACCGATGGTACGATCCACCTATCTGTCCAGAAATTAAGCGATGAAGACTGACCAATCCACCAAAAGGTTTGGTCCCAAATAGAAGAATAAACAAACTTACAAGAAGACCAGATCGAGGAAGGAGCAATGGTAGCTTTAGGCAAACCAGAGACAGCCATAAATCTAGACTTCAACAGAGAAAGAGCTAGATTGGTACCTTGAATCAATTCCCAACACATCTTACCCAAAAAGTGCCTGGTTAAAGATCCTAAAGTCCTTAATGCCCAAACCACCCCCTTCCAAACTTTTGCAACAAGTCTGTCAGGGCACCGTGATTAGCTTCCTCTGATCAATACAACCCGTCCAAAGGAAGTTCCTAATACTTCTATTGAGCTTATTCAACAATCCCACTGGCCATTTATAGATCAAGAATGAGTGAACCAGAGAACCAGTAATAGCAGACTTAATAAGAGTTAAACTCCCTGCAAAGGAGAGAGAGCTACCTTTCCACTTGCTAAATTGAGAGAGAAACTTGTCAGTAAGACTGCTGAGATGACGAGCCCTTAGAGCTCCTTTGAATAGAGGGACTCCTAAGTAATTGAAAGGGAGGGACTCCAAACGGATGCCAAGACATTGAGCAAGACGAACCCTCCTTGGAGGACTCACCTGAGAACTAAAAAAGATAGCAGATTTGTCCCAACTGACCTGTTGACCGGAGATCTGACCATAGAGCATGAAAAAATCCTTAAGAGCATGCAAGTTGCTCAAGGATGCCACTCCAAAAATGAGCATGTCATCAGCAAAAAGAAGATGAGAGGGAAAGGAATTTCCTCCAGAATAATACATGGGAGAATAAGTACCTTCCCTCACCATCTTAGCAAGCCAACGAGAGAAAAAATCCTCAGCAATGTCAAACAGAAGAGGAGAGAGGGGGTCCCCTTGTCTAACCCCTCTAGAACAAGAAAAGTAACCCTTTGGAGAACCATTAATCATCACAGAAATACGAGAAGATGCCAGAATGTTTAGGATCTAATCCCTGAAAGTGAGAGAAAAACCAAAGGAATCCAACACAGCCAAGAGGAAGTTCCTGTCACATCTGTGTCCCTAATTTTAATTATTATACCCTAATATTATGTTACACTATATTTATTTATTGATTGAAGAGTTAATTGGGTATTATGGATATAGTTTGGAGGTCAATTTCATGATTTTCGAAGAAATTAAAAGTTTAGGGTAAGTTTTAAAGGAGCCTAGAGTTTAGAGTGACTAAAATGGATATTATCCACTATTGGGAACATAAATCCCAATCTTCAATACCTACATTTCGTATATCAAAGATGTAGAAAATCAAAAACTCATTTCATATTTTATTTCCTTCTCCATCTTTTCCTTTGTTCCTTCAAATTCTTAAACATACCCAACAACAATGATTTCTTGATATCTAGAGATTGAACCGTTGGATCGAGCTGATATTTTTACAGTAGCTTCTAGACATCCTAATACATGTTGTGGTCGGTGTGATTTTGATTTGGAGCTCTCTAGATGTGATTCGTCCTAAGCAGATTTGAGGGGAAGAATTGAGGTTTAATGTGCTAATTTTCACAATTAGTGCTAAAGTAAGTAATTATCAACTACCATTTTGAGTTTTTATGTATATATATGTATATATAACTCTATATTTTTCAGAAAATTTATTGTTTGTGGTGATTTTTGACATGCATTTGATTAATTGGAGTTTATATGGATTAATTTTTAACATGAGCTTAAAGTTAAGTTCAAAGGAATTATATATGTATTTGCATGTTAATTTTAACCTATAATATATATTAATTTATACATGATTTGGGTTTTGTTTTGATGAACTTTGTATATTTGATTAATATTTGTGTAAGATTTGATATTTTGAAGAGTAAATGAGTGGTTTTCTATAAGTTTATCTCTTAAAGTTTATTTTAGTTTTAATTAAAAATTGTTAAAGTAGTAATTTTGATGAATTTGTGATTTATTGAAATAAAGTATTTATATATGATGATTTATGTGTTTATATTTTTAAGAAATTGAAGTTAGTCTTGATAAGTACACTTTTAAATTATTTATTGGTGATTTTAGCTAATAATGATTTATGACTTAATATTTTGGAGAGTGAAATTGAAGGAAAGTACTTGAAAATTTTATGATGTTGATTTATATATTTCTGATTTTAATTATATTAAAAGAGTATTTGATTGTAAATGATTTTGTATTTTGAGCAATTTTTAGAGAATATTTGAATAATTGTGGCTCTTTTGCGGAAGCCAAATAGTTTATGGTTGTGAAAAGAGATTTGAATATATTATAATTTTATGATATAAGATTATGAAATAATTATGAAATTTGATTGTGAAAAGTGATTTGAGTTATAAAATTTTTAGTATCCATCAAGAGTAATCCGGATAGGTGGATTTAATTAAAGTCCGTATTTAGTGAGAAATACGGCCTGTGTACACAGTTAAAAGACCTATCGGGTATGGCAAAGAAGTGTTGAGTAAGACCATGCGGGTTAGGCAAAATTATGAGATATCTCGATTCTATTATATTGTGGGGGTTGATACATACGGGGATTATCTCTCGGATGGATACAATGTGCAAAGTATTTATCGAAATACGATTTGCGAAGTATTTATTGATATATGGTTTGCGAAATATTTATTGGGATACAGTTGGTGAATCATTTATTGATATACAGTTTATGAAGTATTTTTATTAAGATACAGTTTGTAAAGTATTTATCGAAATACAGTTTATGAGGTATTTATCGAAATAAGATTTATGGAGTATTTATCGAAATACGTGCTGAACACGAGTTTTATATTAAGTGTTTTAATACAGTGATTTATGTTTTGACTAAGTGTGGTATTTTGAGAAATGATAGCAAACTTGATATTTTAAATTGCATATTTGGTTAAAGGTACTATTTTAAGTATTTTACTATGGTTTAATCCATAAAGTGTTCATTTTTAAGAACATGAATTTCATATGATGCATTTTGAAAATTAAACTATATATATAGTTATTTTGAGTATAAGTACTTTATGTAGTTGATAATTGCTTACTGAGATTTTTGTCTCACCGTTTTAAATGTTTTAATGTTTTTAGGTGAGAAAATACAAGATATATAGAAGGTTATCGGTCGATAGGCGAGGATTGAAAGTTGCGGCTTATGGTTAGAATTATCATTAGAAATTTAGTATTTCAATTGTAATATAATGGAGTTGAAAAATATGTTGGAGTTTCTTGAAGGACTAATGTAATAGGAATATAAGTTATTATTTCAGAATATATCTAAGAGGAAATCTTGAAAATGTGAAACTTATGGTATTTGGATAATTATGGAGACTCTTAAGTGTTGATTGTGATCTTTTTATCTCACGCCCGATGCCGATTGGGGTCGTCTAGGGTCGGGTGTGACAGTTCCAATCTAAAGTATCAAATGCCTTACGAATATCAATTTTTAAGGCCATGTGTCCACCAAAACGTTTTCTGTCAAGCATATTAACTCCCTCAGAAGCTAAGCCAATGCACTGATGAATGCTTCTACCTTTAAGGAAACCATACTGGTTGGGAGAGACAATCCTTGCTGCAATAACTGCAAGGCGATCAGCAAGAATTTTTGAGATGATTTTAAAACCAAAGTTACTCATCACAATTGGACGAAAATTCTCAATTCTGTCAGCTTCAGCAACTTTAGGAATTAGAGCCATAATACTAGAGTTTAAACCAGGTAGGATGCAACCATGATCAAAGAAAGCCTGAACCATGTTGCAAACATCCTTCCCCACAATATCCCAAAAGAGTCGATAAAAAATTCCCCCAAAACCATCAGGGCCAGGGGCACTGTCAGGATCCATGGAAAAGACTGTGTCTTTAATAGTTTCAATGGAAGGTTTAGAAGTTAATTCCTCATTTTCCAAAGAAGTTACTAAGTTGGGAATTACCTCATTAATTGAAGAGAGATCAATATGCTCCCTAGAACTACGAAAGAGATTAGAGAAATATTCAATTACATGATCAGATAATCTAACCGTGTTAGAAGTGGGACCCTCATCACCGATCCTCGAATGATGAATGTCGGCCCATGTCTTCCGAACTCTAGCAGACCTTTGGAAAAAACTAGTGTTTCGATCCCCCTCTTTAAGCCACTTAACACGGCTTTGCTCTCTGTACATCATCTCCTGCCGAAGAAGCTGTAAATCAAGGTTGGAACAGGCGGCAGAAGCAGCATTACTCAATTCCGAAGAATCACCATGTTCTGAAATTTGATTTTGAATATCGGCAAGATGAACTTCAGCCAGGTGGATATTAGAATCAATTCTACCAAACACGTTTTTATTCCAATCCCCGAGAATAGGTCTGAGGGTGCGAAGTTTATGACATAATAGTTGAGCAGGAGGGAGAGAGATGTGGGATGTAGTCTAGTGATTAGCAATTACCCCCTTCAAAGAATCATTAGTGGTCCACATTACATGGAATCTGAATCTAGCAATCCTTGGTTCCCCAATCCTGCATTGAAGGAGCATCGGGCAATGATCAGAACTATACCTTGCCAAAGCTGTGCAAGAGATAGAGTCCCAAGAATCCAAAAAGCCCTCTGACACTAAAGCTCTATCCAGTCGACATTCAACATGAGCCGCCCCATGCCGACCATTGGACTAAGTAAACCTCTGACCCAAAGTATCAATATCAATAAGATCACAATCATCAATAAAATTCCTGAATTCCCTACAGGATCCAGCAGCAGGAGGGGAACCAAGCTTCTCATGAGAGCCCGTAATAGCATTGAAATCCCCAAACACCAACCAATTATTATTTGGAAAGGCACAACTATAAAGAGAAGACCATAACTCCCTTCTTTCCGAAACCAGGTTACTACCATAAACAAAAGAAAGCAGAAAAGACTTATCACCCAGCTGGTGATGAATAGTAACATGTTGGGCATGAGAAGAATGAAGAGAAAGAGAAGAAGCATCCCTAGAGAAAAGCCAAAGAGTCGGTGAATCTTTATCATTCCAGGCAAAGAGGGAAAGACCCAGAGATCTCCAAAACCGATCAGCAGTGTCACTAAAACAAACAGGACGTTCTGCAAGACACAGAAAATCAGGACGATGTTGTTGGCACAGAAGCTTCAGGGCTCGTTGAGTGCGATCATTACCGATGCCCCTACAATTCCAAAATAACACAATCATTGAAACCGCACAGGTGGCTTGCTATGTCGTTTACCACTGACCTCAAGGGGAATGTTGTTATCTTTGTGCTTCTTCCTTTTCTGGACTTTAGACCAAGTCTTTTCCTCTGTATCATTAACCACCTGCCAACAGTCACTGTTTTCTGAATGCTCAATGATTTGCAAATTAGGAAATTCAGAAGCCTGAGGATTGGGGTCCGTGCCAGAATCAGAATCAAGAACCGATTCATTAATCTTGACAGAACTATGAAGTACCATCTGCAAGTCACAGTTATTAGAGTAACTGACCTACCTTGGGGCTCGGGAGATCCCATCTTTTACTTCCCATTTCTTTGCTTTATGACAACATGTTCTTCACGATGAAGATTCCTCCTACAAGCTCCAGCAGAATGACCAATGGAATGACAAGTGGCGCATAAGTCAGGAAGTCTTTCATATTCAAGGGAAATCCAATGCATTGAGGTGTCAGTATCCACCCTTAGCTTGTATTGAATTTCCTTAGAAAGGTCCACATCAATCAAGATACGAGCATAATGACCCAATTCACCCTCTACAGTATTCTTGTCAAAACGAAGGGGTACCCCAATCGCCCTTGCAATGCTTGCCATGATCCGCTTATCCCAGAATTCCCAAGGAAGATTGTAAAATCGGACCCAGACTTGAGCAGATGTGGATTTGTGAGAGTCCGGATTAAATCCCGGGCTCCAAGGAGTGAAACGCATAATCCCAGGCCTGATAGCAATGGCACCACGACTCCAAACAGATTGGAGAGCCTCTGCGGATGTAAGAATGATGTGATAAAAACCTCTACCCAGAGATATCAATCTCCAATTAGGAGAGCAACCCCAAATAGTTCAAAGTTTGGCCTTCAAGTCCGGCTGCTTCCAAGGAGATTCCCCTTTAGCAAGAGTGATTCGCCCGATAATAGAGTGCTTACAAAGGTTGAGCCTTTCATTGTAAATGTCCTGCTGTATTTTGACAGCTTTAAAACCGCCTTCTTCAGATATAAGAGATCTATCCACGGGGATAGGAACATCAGGAGAAATAGTCGCAGAAGAAGCAGCACCAACAAGAGTAGCCGCATAGGATCTAGGACCAGCAGAAGGTCCAGGCCTCGAAGGAGGAACAACATCACGAGATCCAGGCGAAGCATGTTTTAAGAAAGATGATCTAGAAAAAAGATGAGCAATAGAGCAATCCATCTCCATCAAATCAGCGAGAGCCGACCAAGCAACCAAAGACGGGAGCGGCGGCGAAAGGGCGGCAGGGAGAGCCAAAACCCTAGCAGCACAAAACTCCTTAACCTCAATCCTTTTACAAATTCAATTAAATCCACCACAAATAATTTATTTATTAAGGTATTGGATTAGATTATCAAGTTATTGAGGTTTTGGATTAGATTAATAAGGTTCAGATAAAACCAAGTAGAGCCATTCAAATCATCAGCCCCATAGTTAGAGATTCAAGTGTATCAACTTTTTATATTATAATTCAAGTGTATCAACTTTTTATATCATCAGCGAGCGGCGGCGACTCAGCCGCGCGACGACAAACCGCGAACAGACCGGCGGAGGCGGCGAAGACGCGGCGACGGATTGTTCCGTGAATAGAGCGGACCGGCGACCAGATCTGCGAAATCCGAAGCACCTAGTAAGAAGCGAAGCGCGGCGGACGGCAGCAGCGGCGAAAGGGAAAGAGCGGCGGCAGAGCACAACCCAATCCGCGAAATCCCAAGCACCGAGAATAAGATCCGGTGGCAGGGAGAAGAAGCGCAACGGCGGTAGAGAGAAGAAGCGCAGCGGCAGCGGCGGCGGCGGCGGAGAGAGAAAGCGGCGACGGCGGCCTAATCGCAGAACCCTAGCGGAGAAGATGATGAAAACGCGTCCTCAAAGAATTTTTTCCCATTGGACTAAGAAAAGAGAAAAGAAGTTAAATGCTGTAGTCTAAATTTTTCCCTTAAATCCCTCTCAAAATGTATTTTTATCCAATTATAATTTTATCCTGAAATAAAAAAGAGTCTCCAGAAAGACATGTAATATGAAACGGATGGAGTGTCATTTTTAATCATTATTAATTCATTTTAATTTTTTTGATTAAATTTTTCCCTTAAATCCCTCTCAAAATGTATTTTTATCCAATTATAATTTTATCTCACTGTGGTTTTCCTCTTAAATCACAATTTTTCCACTTAAACCATTAAAAATGTCAATATTATTATCTAATTTAAATATATTTGTTTTATTATTATTAATTAATTTTAATTTTTTCTTTAATCAAAATGTAAATTTTTATATTCAGTTTATAAAAAATAATATACTTATTCAGGAGTTTTAATTTAGAAAATTAATATTCAAATTATAAAAAATTAAATATATCTGCACTTTTGATGTCAAAATCAGCCCCTCTAAACATAGAGTCCTTTTACTCCGCCACTGTATTCAATGATCAGGGGCGGAACTAGGGGGGTTGGGGTGGGCTCGAGCCCCGGTCGATCGTCGGAGAATTGGGAAAAAAAAATTAATAATGGTGTCTGATAATATTTTAGAGAGAATTATATTAACTCTATGCAATATTATTTGAATGTTTGAAAATAGATGAAATAGTTAAGAATGCTTACTTCTGTTTGAGAGGTCCTATGCAATAGAAAAAGTTTTTATTTATTTTAATTTTATTTTTTAATAATTATAAAAACATGTTACCTCATATTAGCCGATCCAAATCATTTCGGGACTAAGGCTTTGTTGTTGTTGTTGT
The DNA here is from genome assembly GCF_963576675.1 of Euphorbia lathyris. NCBI lineage: Eukaryota > Viridiplantae > Streptophyta > Magnoliopsida > Malpighiales > Euphorbiaceae > Euphorbia > Euphorbia lathyris. The sequence goes on from NC_088912.1 coordinate 84,935,454, forward strand.
ATAAAAACATGTTACCATTATTAATTAATTTAAATGGACTCTTTATTTTTATTTTGATAATACTTTTGAATTCATTTTTAATGTCTTTACCATTAAAAAAATGTAAACATATTTAATATTTTTTTATTATATTTTTACCATTAGAAAAAATAAACATGTTTAATTTTCTATTAATTCAATGCTAATTTCTAAAATATGATAACATTTTTACAGTTTTAACGCGTTTGAGGCTAAAATTTTTTTACCCAGCCTGTTACCGTCAACCGCACGGTTAAAATTGTTCCCCAAATTATTATATTAAAAATTATTAAATTTTACGTAATATAATATTTTTAATATTATAAAAATTTATTATTAAATATTTAAGTCCAACTTAGTTTGGATTCTGGTTACTCCACTCCACTGTCAATTATGTAAAGTGTTGTGTTGTGATCCACTATGAATGTGGTGACTTGTGCAGATACAATAACTATTAAGATGCATTAATGGGATATGGTTGCAATTAATTATAAATAATGACACGAGCACCTCTAATACTGTTAAGAGCATCCGTACTGATAAGTACAAGTTATTTTTCATTTCTATCTAACACTTAAATAATATATTATCATCAGAAAAAGTTGTTACTTCAAATTTTAATAGCATCCATTTATGATAAAACACTAGTTTTTTTTACCGTGCATCGGATTCTTCTTAACATATAAATATTAATAAAAATATAATCCAATAATTACAATTAATGATATAAAGGTGCTATATAAATTAAATATTATTATTTTATTTTCACATTTTCTTTAAATAATCTTTTTATAGATAAATATAATAATATAATTAAAATTAATATATTATATATTATATTATGTTTTTTATCAGTAAAAAAAGGAGGAAGTGACACCTCAGCTCCATCGTTACTATTTTATATTATATATAGATATGCAGAGAATTAGAGAGATTTTAAGGATTAATTGAAATTATGTAGAACTTTTAGATATAGATATGCAAAGAATTAGAGAGATTTTAGAGATTAATTTAAATTCTGTAGAACTTTTAGATATAGATATGCAGAGAATTAGAGAGATTTTAGGGATTAATTTAAATTATGTAGAACTCTTAGATATAGTAATCTTTTTATAAATAAATATAATAATATAACTAAAGTTAATAGATTATATTTTATATTATATTTTTTATCAGTAAAAAAAGAGGAAGTGACACTTCAGTTCCATCGTTACTGTTTTATATTATATAATATATAGATATGTAGAGAATTAGAGAGATTTTAGCGATTAATTTAAATTATGTAGAACTTTTAGATATAGATATGCAGAGAATTAGAGAGATTTTAGGGATTAGTTTAAATTATTTAGAAGTCTTAGATATAGTACGAATAAAATAATCTTTTTTATAAATAAATATAATAATATAACTAAAGTTAATATATTATATTTTATATTATATTTTTTATCAGTAAAAAAAGAGGAAGTGACACCTCAGCTCCATCGTTACTGTTTTATATTATATATAGATTATACATTCTTTTAATTAATGTATAATTAATAATTTTTTTCTCAATAAAATAATTAATTCAATATTACTATTAGTTATAAAAAATATTCATTCATCAAAATAGTATGAAAAAAATTTGAGGGACTAAAACAGATTTTTAGGCATTAAAGCACACTTTTGAGTAGACATGTTCATGAGTTAGGTCCTGCAGGCGTTTATCTAACAATGTTCATCCAGGTCCAACCAGCCCATTGTTAATTTAGACAAGCTCAAACCGGATTGGTTTCGGACTCAAAAATCAAATCTCAAGCCCTATCCATATAAGCCCACCTAAATATATATGTATAATTTTTATTCATAAAAAATAAATATTAATTAATATTAATAGACGGATCGGGATTTATAAATTCCAAGCCTGCCAAAAGTATAGATGGGCTTCATCTGGATCTAAGAACAATTTTTTGGTCCAAGCCCTACTCAGGGGACACGAGCTTGGATGGTCCGGGTGGATACCTGGACCCGTGAACATGTCTACTTTCAAGGGACTAAAACAGATTATTGAGGAACTAAACTAGTTAATTGCAAAAATGTAAGAGAGATAATAGCTTATTATCAATTTTAGTAACAAACTAAAATTAGTAACACCACCTCTAGTGGATGGATACAACTATTTTTACAAAGTAACATCAAAATTATTCCCACTAGAGTCTAGAGTTGCTCTTAGGGCTTGTTTGGATGAAGGTTATTCAAGGTAATGTATGGTAAGTGTATGAAAGTTAACTTGTTTGTTTTGAAGTGTAATTGAAAAGTAAGGTAAATGGGGGTAAGTGAGTAAATTTTTCCTTGTTTTTGATGCACCCCGATTTGGAGGGTAAGGAGGATTAAATGAAAAACTTTCCAATAATACCCTCTTCTTTTATCAAATGGCTGAGCCTTTTTCTTTTGCCACTTTTACTATTTTAAACCCATTATATTAATATACATTGGACAAAATTTTAATTGGTTTGTTTTATTATCACTCAAATGTTGCAGCACAAAACTTTAACATTATTCAAAGTGTGCTAGTAAAATCATTTTATTTGTGGTTTGAAATTTTAACAATTTGAATTTTTTTAGACGAATCATAACAAAAATAGGGTAAATTCTAAAAAAAACCCATGTGGTTTCATCGATTTCCAAAAAAACCCCTGTATTTTGTTTTTACCAAAAAAAAAATCGTATTATACGCCGTTATCCGAAAAACGGAAAATGGCTTAACACCGTTAATTTGATGAGGTGGCAGAGGGGTAAAATTAGAAAATCAATTTTTTTATTTTTTTTATTTTTCTCTCTCTTTCCCTTCTATCTCCTTCTTCTTCCATGGATGTTCTTCTCCCTTCTCCATAGTCTCAGGCCTCAAGCTCCACTTCCGCCACTTTCCGCTTCCATTTCCATCGCATATGATCTCCTCCAACACCCCTTGAACAACTTCCTCGCCGAACAAAAGCCCAATTGGATTATAGCTGACGTGATTCCTCACTGGATACCTGAGATTGCAGAACAGAATCAAGTTCAATTTCTCCTTTTTTCTGTTTTTTCTGCTTCTTCCTTTCTTTTCCTTGCCTATCCTGATTCTTTGGTGGTCGGAACTGAAACTCAGAAGAAACTCCGGCCGTCGTGGGAAAGCATGACTTCAAAGCCGGAGTGGATTTTCAGCATGAATGCTTCCGGTATTTCAGACGGAGAAAGAGTATTCAAAGTGTTAAATTCATGTCAAGCTTTGATCTTCCGTAGCTGCACAGAGATAGAAGGGGAGTATTTGAATACATGGGAGACGGTGCCGTTAGCTATTGTGCGGTGCCGTTTTTTCATGTTTACGGATTGTGTTACTTTGTGAAGAGTTGAGAATCACACATATTTACGGATTGTGCGGTGCCGTTACTTTGTGAAATCTGGAATTTTCCAGATTTCTGCGGAAATCTGTCCAAAATTACAGGCGTATGTACGCTTTCCGCCGAAACTCATCATCTTCAGTAACGGAACTCGGTCTAGAAGAATGGCAATCACCGAGCAAGACGAAATCGCTGGCGAAGGAGAGAACAGACCATAGAGATGCGAGGAGAGAGATGAAGAGGCAACAACTGACCTTTGTAGAAGAACTCATCGATCGGTCGATAAAGAGCGGTGGAGGATTTGCGGGGAGAGAGAGAAATAGTGAACTCAAAATCGGAGGAGGAAGAGCGGGAGAAAGAATGAGACGGTGAAGAAGAAGAAGAAAGAAAGGAAAGAAAAAGAGAAAATAAAAGAAAATTAAAAAAAAAAATTAAAAAATTTGGAATTTCCAATTTTACCCTTCGCCAGATCAGCAATTTTAACACTGTTAACCCATTTTTCGTTTTTTGGGTAACGGCGTAAACACGCTCCTTTTTTTTTGGTAAAAACAAACCACAAGGGGTTTATTTGGAAATCGGTGAAACCACAGGGGTTTTTTTTTGGAATTTATCCAAAAAATATTATAGATGAAGATCTTGAAAATTGTATATATTAATTAATTTTGATTAGAATTTATTTAGTTTATAGAAAAATGGAATTCATAATTAAGAGCAAGAGTAGGGATATAAAAGTAATTTTGTATACAACTTTACCTTACTTTACCTTCAAACCAAACACAATTATGTTATTAAATCATCACTTATCATACCTTCTATCCAAACACAACAAGTTATTCATAAACCTCACTTACTTTACCTTACCTTACCTTACTTTAAATAACCTTCATCCAAACAAGTCCTTAAAGTTGTCGCATATTATATATCAGTTTGACATGTAATTATTGCCCAAATTGACATGTAAAAAGTCTTATTACATATTAGTTTATGTTTTAAAAGTATGAATATTAACTTTTAGATTATGAATTTTGTATGCGTATATAGATTCATGTTGCAGAGGGCGAGCCTTGGCGCAACGGTAAAACGTTGTTGCCGTGTGACCAGAGGTCACGGGTTCGAGTCTTAGGAGCGGCCTCTTGCCAATTAAATTGGCAAGGGAAGGCTTGCCCCCAATACACCCTTGTGGTGGGACCCCTCCCCGGACCCTCGCTCAGCGGGGACGCGTAATGCGACCGGGCCGCCCTTTATATAGATTCATGTTGCAATTTAGATCCACTATTAATTTTAAATTCGATTTGTTTGAGACTGGTGATAGAGTAGTGATTCCTATTTCAATGATTTTTTTTATTTATATATAGGATAAGGTGTTAAAATAGATATATGGTTTTGGGAAGAGTAGTTTATTTATAATGTACCTTTTTGTAAACATTAAATCTATATTAATGTTATTTTGTACATAGAGCCTAAATTGATACTTCCCTAAAAACCATAACTCTATTTTGATACCTTATCCTTCTATATTTTGATAATAGCTTCCTTCAATACATTGATAGAATAAACTTTTTTTTTTTTTTTTATGGAGTTCATAGAATAAACTTGAATGTAAATGTTAAACAATTTTTTATGATTTAAAGGTTAATGAGAATGCGAATATTTTCACTGTTTAAATGTCAGAAGATTTTGCGAGTTTAAATGTCAACGAAAACGTTAAGAGATTTTAACAGTAACGTCAATGAAAATGTTATGGGATTGTGATGGAAAAGCTTAGTCAAGACAACATTAGCATTTGTCGACAGAAAATTTTCGTCAATATTGTGTCAGTACATTTTTCCTGCAATATTCCATTAGTATTATTTACAGTGTATGATTGTTTTAGATCCATCGGCGTTCGTCTAAAGTGACTTACAGACAGAATTTTAAAGTTCAGGAATTTTCTTGCAGTAAACTACCGTCTTAAGGGGCTAGCAACAAGCTGTAAAGATCAAGCAAAAAGCGGCTATAAAGAATGGAGATGGGACGAGAATGAACTAAATCTCACATCAAAATGAAGAGAAAGTGGTTGGTTTTATATTAGTATAATATGTTTTTAATACGTATAAACGCATTTTAAAACCATAAGGTTTAAGAAATAAATCTGAAAATAAAGCCGACAATATCTAGATAATATTAGACTATCTTGTTATAATTAGTCTCAGACCTAAATCTCCACGTAAGATGTGTAGATGAGCCAAAAAAAAAAAAAGCTAATACACACATGTAGTGATTCGATTTGAGAATATGATACCAAGATAAAAGATAAAAATATAAAAATGACAGTAAAAAATAGCAATAAAAATGTATCAAATTGAGTTACACGTCAGAAATGGAAAAAAAAAAACCAAGCTAATTAAAAACTGATTGGGCAAGGAAATCTCAGAATCTGAATCCCTAAATTGGTTAATGGTATATAAGAATACATATAAATTAGATTAAAAAAATATATATTAATTATTTATCTGGCCTACCTTAAACATGTCATAGCCCTCCAGCTCCAGCTATGTTGTAATAATAGGAGAAAGTTGCAAGTTCCAAAAGAGTAACACAAATCACAAAAAAGAGGCAACTGTCCAATTAAAAAAATGGACTTCAGACAAATAAAATATAATGTTCACAAAATAAAATATAATGTTCACAAGTAATACAATCCCGTAGACTGCAAGCCAAATTTATTCAATAAAAAATGCAAAAATAAAGTACAAATAGTAGGGAAAATCAAGGCAAACATTCATCTACTTCATATCAGCACTACCATAAAGCCATTTCTAGGTGTTGGAAATGGCAAACAAAACAATTCAAATATCTAAAGGAAAATCAAATCTTTTGTGAAAAAACCCTACCTCAAGTTCTTCAAGGGATTTCTGTGCTCCCTTGAAGAACACCATGAGCATTCACCCGTCCCTAATGAAGAGTTATAGCTCCTTCAACAGCTCCATCGTCCTCTTTCGATTCCAACAAACCCAACGCAGTCTGAAGACCATGAAAGATCATTTTCAACCAAATCTAAAATAAAAAACAGGACCAATGAAATAAATTCACTGAAATCTCCACTACCCTAATAACAAATCAATTAAAATTTTAGTTCTAAGTATACACCGTAAAATGCATCTATCTGGTTCAGGTGTACAAAATCGACAACAAAACGAACACAACACAACAATTAAAGAAGGATACTAGTCATGAGAAATTTAAGCATTAGAACCCAGAGGGACTAACAAATTTAAAACAGTTAATGAGCAATTACACATTAAAGCCCAAAGAAACTAAGAAATTTAAAACCACTTGTTTAACAAAAATAATTCTCTTATTTAGGACAAAAAGATCTCCATTTGGATAGATAAGTAAGGATTTACAATAGTGTTTGAAGTGAAAAATTATAAAAGACTAGTATTGAGATATAATTACCTGATAGAGGTCCACATATGTAACTTCATAATGTTTGGCTTTCATTTTCTCTGAAATGGAAAACATATCCAAAACAAACAACAGATTCAAAAATCTCCATTTAGATAGATAATAGAGGATTTGTAATAATGTTTCAAGTGGAAAATTATAAAACTTGTACGAATAGTTTAATATAATGACCTGATAAGAGGAGCACTGATGTAATTTTGCAATATTTGGATTTGATTTCTTCCGAATCAAACCTCACCATAAAACATGAAAACAAAACAATGTTTAGAGGAGTTAGACACATTGGAAGGAAAAAAACATAGAAAAATAGACAAACCATAGATTGCTTGCCATGAAACAAAACCATAGACTGGACATGCAAACAAAGGAAACCAGTCACTAAATCGAAAAATAGCTAACAAAACCTCAGATCGGAAACAGTGACATTGCCATTCCAAACATCTCTCTAGGTAAAAGATGGACCTGTAATCCAAAAAAAGTTAATTAATCAACAATTATAATTTTTGTAATGATAAAGATTTGATGTATCTGATACTTACTGTGTTTCTAACAACCATATCAGGAATAGCTTTATGCCTACAAAGGTCTAGGCTAAATAAACAGCATAAGGTGAAATAAGATAAATTGTCTGATTTACACAATTCAAATACATGAAATTAGTGAAAAACCATATTTGTGTAATTATATACCAACCTCACAAAAAAATAATAATAATAATAATAACTCATCTCAATTCAGTAACTAAAATATTACAATGGAAGGCATAAATAGTGCTATCTTAGGCATTGAGTTTCTAGAACTTACCTAATGATGAACAAGATAAATAATTCTACCAAAATTATGAGGAGCAATCAATTTCATCTAAACTGAGTCCCTGCAATCCTTCACTATCCATAAGCATCCTGAGACCAGATTTAAGTTCTGATACTCCTTCCTCCAACACAGCACACACTGGATATATTGGTACACCTGTAACTCTTCTTTTCAATTCTTCATAGACTTGTTCCGCATTCGCCTCGTCGATCTTATTCGCCACTACTAAGGAGGGTTTATCGGAGAGGCCCTCTTGATGGTACTCAAGCTCTAACACTAAATCTTTCAATTGCTCCCATGGTGGAATTCCTTTCCTACCATCTAATCCAGCAACCAAGTCTACCACGTAAGCCAAGACCCGAGTCCGTTCTATGTGCCGCAGGAAAGCATGTCCGAGTCCACGGTTTTCATGAGCACCCTTTATAAGTCCCGGAATATCTGCCACTGTGATTGAGAAGTCATCAAACTTCAATTTCCCTAAATTTGGTCTAAGAGTTGTGAAGGCATAATGGCCTACCCTAGGTTTTGCCCTTGATAAAGCCCCTAGAAGTGTACTTTTACCTGCATTTGGCATGCCGACAAGACCCACATCTGCAATGCTCTTCAATTCCAATACCACTATGGCCTCAGAGCCAGGTGAACCAATGCTCGGAGAGGAATTGTCCTCAAAAGATAATGCTGGATCAAAGGTATTATCCTTTTTGTTGCCAGGCTTAGCCCTCTTTGCAACAGTCGGAAAGGACAAATTACCCAAACCACCCTCCCCACCCCTAGCAATAATTATTTGTTGACGGGGCTTTGTCAATTCTGCAACACTATATTGCAAGATATCTGTGGACTCCTCTTGAGTAGCTCGAGTATTCGGTAATTCCTGTGAAGTTCCTTGATCTTGATTCGATGAGGCAACAGTACTATCAAATGACTCAACCTCCTCTTGAATGCATTTGTTGTTCGAGACAGACTGCTGATGAGGTTCTAGTTGGTCGGAAAGGAGCATGCTGGACTCCTCTTGAGAAGCTTGAGTACTCGGTAATTCCTGTGAAGTTCCTTCATCTTGATTCAATGAGGCAACAGTACTATCCAATGACTCAGCCTCCTCTTGAATGCATGTGTTGTTCAAGACAGCCTGCTGATGAGGTTCTAGTTGGTCGGTAAGAAGCGTGCCTGGAAGTTCCCAGGGTTCCAAGGCTGTTGCTGAACAAATTTGAACTGTGGATGGAAGCTCACCCTTTAAAAGATGAACTACAGTGCCGATAGGTACTCGGATAACCTACTAGACAAAAGAAATTTTCAATAAACTGCCTAACAGCAGATAGCAGCATAATATCTTGATGTCTGCTACAACTTATAAATAAGGCTTAATACATGATTGGCCCCTGAACTTTTAAAGTGTCTCAATAGCCCCTCAACTTGCATAAAAGGTTCAGTTAGCCCCCTAAAATGAATTAATCACTCGGTTGTAAAAAAGTAAGCTGCGTGCAGAAGATGGGTTGCGCGCGCCTTAGAATGTTACTACATAATTCACATAATAGATTAAAAAGGAAGTTCTTACTTGCTCAACTGTAAAACTTGTCTTCTCTAATATTAGAACCGCATACTCAGACCTTGGTTTTACTTTTCTTGAAAACGCTTGCAATACATCTTCCGCATTTAACTTACTTTTTTGCAACTGAGTAATTAATTGATTACATTTTACGCAAGTTAAGGGGGCTAACTGGACATTTTATGCAAGTTGAGGGAGCCAATCAAACTTTTTGGACAAGTTCAGGGGGCAAATGATGTATTAAGCCTATAAATAATAACCTTATCTTTTCCACGAGTTCCTATAATATTCTTCGAACCGCCATTTCCCCCTTTTGCTGCATTCTGCACGATACAAACCGAACTTAGTTCTCTTAATGCAACTATAGTTAGAAAGGCAAATGGAAGACAAAGGACTACGTACAATATGATGATTCAAACTGCTGAAATCCCAGATTGCAGGGGAACACTCTAATATCACATCACCACCCCTTCCGCCATTTCCTCCTGCAATACGAAATCAAAGAAGTAACAACACGTAACCAACAAATTAGAGTGCTATGAAGTGTGACAGAAATAAATTATGCGAAAAAAAGATAGTAGAGATATGAAATCAAAGAAAGTAACCATGGATATTGTTTAAAATTTGGTTGATAAAACAATAATATGAGACCATTTATAAACCATGATTAGAGAGCTTAAATAAACCTACCATCAGCTCTGCCGTATCGATCATGTCGACTACGGCGAAGGCTGGAACAACCACTGCCACCATCACCTCCCTTGGCATTTAGCACAAACTTATCCTTCATTCTGGTTTCCTAAAAATATATATATATACATAAAAAAAATGAAAACCCTTAATATCCTATTACTAGGATGGACAAGTAGTAAGAATGGAGAATGATTGTATATGTACATGAAATTACATCCTGGGAGAAGAAATGCAAGTAATAAAGAAGAAATTACAGAAGGCAGACCTGTAAAGGAGCAGACTTTGATTTTGGGTGAGGAATGTCTGAACAAGAGAAGGAAGAAAGAAACATCCATGGTGATTTGGCAGATTTCTGCAAGAAATATATGTGGTGATAAGATTTTCTACAACGCATCCACATCAGTCTCTCTTTGCTGCCCAGGGTTCTTTGAATTGTCCTCAAAATCCACGAACTCACTGTTTATCCATTATATTTTCTGCTCAGGGTAGCAAATTACATAAAGATAAGACTCAGATTTTGCACATGTAACATAAACATTCTAGAAAATCACACACCAAATCCTTATTCAAATGCATGTATTGGAATAAAGTTGAAATAGAACAAAAAAGCACCAATGTAGAGAGAAGTAATAAGACTGTGATCAGAACTAACCACCCAAAATTACAAGTCAAATTTACCATGAATTTGGTTAAGAGAGTTTAATCCGAACGGTATTAACTAAAATTTCAAAGCCATAACAATTTCATATAGAAGCAACAGCCAAAAAAATTAGGGTTAAATGATGCAGATAGGAATTGTAGCACATTTTTAACCCAGAATTTGATGAAGAGGATGTGAGGATCTTAATCCAAAACCCATAAAGATCATAGGAGTCCACCTAAAACAACAATCGTGATCTACAATGGCATTGCTAAAAGCCAAGCAGTCTCAAAGACATTCAAAATAAATAGCCAAAACAAATACTATATTAATAAATTAAAACAAGGTAGGTTCCGAGAAAGCAACAGGTAACAACAATTCAACCCAATTTCATATTCCATTCGATCAATATAGGCCAAAATTAGAGAAAATCAGTAAGCCTAATTCAGTTGAGAAGAAGAGCATACCTATTATGAGAGAGCAGTTCACAATTCTCAATCAAGCAACTTGAATGGACAAAACCAGCGTTAACCTTAGATTGGCTGCACTTTCAATTTCTTCCATTATTTCTTTTTGACAGTTTATGGTCTAATTATTAGTTAAGGTCTGATTTATTTACTTTCTACTGCTAAAAAAATGAAAAAAATAAATTTAGAAACAGATTCAACCAGTCCGTCAGGTGCAGGTTTCATAACATTGTTTTTCACTATAGAAACAGATTCCATAACCCAAATTGCCAATTAAAGACTAAACAAAATCAACAATACTTGCCAATCAAAGAATAAGGCCAGAAATAAACAAAACATGCCAAACAAAGAACAAATTGCACTAAATAAAATCAACAACACTTGCCAATCAAAGAATAAATTGCACTAAACAAAATCAACAACATGGTCCCTGTATTTTTGTATTTTTACTATTCTATCTAAGTACAAAAAAATTCTAGCTTTTTTCATTTTCATCGAAAGCAAAGAAAACAGAGGGCTGATTGAATTGAAAGCAAAATATAAGCAAACAAAACGGATTGAAAGCAAAAACGAAAATGAAAAAGAAAATCGAACCTGCAAGTCGAAGAAGAGCTTTCGATTTCGAGGAAGGAGAAGTGCGAGGTCGAGGGCGACGGCACTTCCTTCTGTATAATTTTCTCGAATGAAGTTGTAGTTTTAGGGGTTTGTTTTTGTTTTGATTCTGTTCTTTTTTTCTTTTTCTTTTTCAATGTAAGTTTAGTTTTTTTTTTTCTTGTTAGTTTTCCGAAAAGAAATTCCACTTTCTAAAAAGTAATTTTTTAATTTCATTAAAAAAATTATTTTAAAAACAATAATAAAAAAGCCCAAGATATTATACCGGTTTCTGATCCGACCCGGGTCTGTCTGATTTTTCCTTTTGCAGATACAGAAAACCAGTTTGATTCGAACAGCTGATTAGTTTGAGTTTTATAACATTGATTTGAAGGATAAAAAGATCATGCCACATTTATCTCTCTACTGTATCTCTAAGACCCTGTTTGGGAAAGAGCGTTTTGGGATAAAAAGAGCGGTTTTGACCAACTTTAGAGGTTTGACCACTGAAACCGCTAATTGGAGTGTTTGGTGGAGAGAGGTTTGAGAGAGAGTTTTGGGATGAAAACGCTAATTTAGAAAAAGCTCCCTTTTATGAGCTTTTTCAATTAGCGTTTTGCAATATTAAAATTAATGGACTTCTTTAACCCTAATAGATAGACTCCATCTTCTCCTGCACCAAAATTAATGCCTTTATTCGTCTTTTTGCACAAACCGTTATTATCAATCAGCTAATTTTTACCAAACAGATCTGCACAAACAGCTAATCAAATCAGCTAGTCAAATCAGCTAATGTAATCAGCTAACAGCTAATTGCCAAGCAGGGCCTAAATAAACTTGGGATAACCGAGCCTTCCTAATACCAAACGCCTTCTTAGAGAGGTAATAGGATGAGAGAACATAAACTATTTACTCTCATTTTGGAGGTTAATAGGAGTAAAATGTAACCTTCGTTGAGTTTCATTTACTCTTAACAAAAAATAAACTTGAAACAAAGTTAATTTAAAATTTTACATTATATTAATTTCATTAACATCCTCTCAAACAACATAAAGAATGACAAATAGAGTAATAAAATGCGTAAGTTTTCCAATCAATCCGTTTATTAATTTTTTCTACACTAGTCAGGGCTCTCTAAATAAATAAAAATTTATAGATCTTTGCTTAGAAAAATTCTTATAAACAAGTCATACCGTTTCTATTTGGACTTTTTCACCCTTCTCATAATATATCTAAACAAAAGTAATTAGGTTTAAAGATATGTTTATCTAATTAGACAAAATACCGAAATTTTAAATATTCTTACTGTCAATTTTCTAATCCTAGTACACCTAAATTTATCAATTTTAGACCTAAATGACATCCAACGTGGGTAGATAAAAGTTTAATTTTGAAGTGTCATGTAAGTTTTGAAATCTGACAAATCAACAAATGAAGGTATCGAAGGTTCAAAATTAACAAGAGTATATATGTGATAGGTCCAACTATAAGTTGGAGGGGACAAACAACAAAACATGACAATTTTAGATGTGCAATTATGTATTAAGTCAAAAAAGAGAACCAATAATAGGACATTTTGCAGAATTACTCAAAATTACAACAAGTAGGAAACATGTATCTACTCCTACATGTAAAGAAATCCCTGAATGGAAAACAGGCATCAGAGGCTAATAATAATGCCAATTGAATTGATGCTGTTATGTCTTCAATGGAGCTTTCTTCTCTCTGTCGGATATCCGGGCAGGTGCATTCGAATGCGATTTGAACCTACCCCTTCCTCCTCCATCATCCTTCTCCTGGAAATTTGCAAAACCAGATTATCAACTATCATGAACAAACTTCTGATGTATGTACTTTTGCTCACAGGAAACTGAATAATGCATAATAAAGAAAAAAGGATCTCTCAAAATGTAGAAACATTTAAATTTGATTTTTTTCAAAATGTTCAACTTTTCAATAAAACTGCATATGAAACATCATATTGCATTTCTGGTAAATCTGGAGTTCAATATACCTTTTTCTTGACGATCTGGACTACATCCTCGTCTTGTAGCACTTGACTAAGCCCACAATGTTGAGGGTAGTGTCGCGCGCTTGTGCCCCACACTAGCACGTATTTCACATCCTTTATTAAACTCCTGTGTATGTGATTACAAAAGTCTTCAACCGAACAGCCACCTCTGTCCTATTATGCACGGTAAGAGTTGGTTAAAACTATAATGAACTAGGATTCCACACACGAAGAGAAAATCAAACAAAAGCAGATGAATTAGCAAAGAGCTAGGTATGCAACGTACAGCTGAAAGAACAACAGGATCTCCAAAATCAGGTTGCTGGCCTTGTGGTTTTGTGTAGACTCTTACTAGCCCCATTTCTTCCCACATTTTTGCAAGTAGTCTGTCGAAGTTGAGCTGTTTAAGAAGGAAATGTCAAATCGTGACAACGCATAAATGGTTCATACAACAGGGTAAAGCTATGGCGCAGCATATTCATTTTGAAGCAGCTATAGATGCCACATTGACATTTTTGCAGCATTAAGCACAAGGGTTTATGCAATTGGTAGGAACAAGCATTAAATTTGTGGCCAAAAAGATGCTGCTTAAGATTAATGGTTCAATTCTTCTTGCTGGGATGTGTACCTATTAGAACTGAAAGTGCAGAAATTAAATATGCGAATTTGCAGAACTTGCCTTAAGATTGCAGCTAATGACAACAGAATTCGGTTGGCGAGCTAACTTGTCGACGTCGTCAATACCAATGACATCTATCTTGTTATAAACATATATGCACTTCATGTATTTGCGATTACCCTCAATCACATCAATAAGATCATCCACCGAAGCATCTTCACGGAATAGAACCTATATCCAATATATCAGTAAATCAAAAGAATGACAGACTTCACAAAGCAAAGCCTATCATATGATAACCTGTGCACAGCATGACAGGCATAAAGAAGCAGAGAAATCTATTGCATAACCAGGAAAAAAAATGTTCTCACTGCTATTCTAAATCACTAAAATAACATTCGTTTTGCAGAGGCAAAGAGCATAGTACTATCATCAGTAATTCAGTAAGACAGATTTAGTTAGGCATCAAAGTCTAATTAGCCATTGGTATCTTAAAAAAATGAAAAATATGTCATGAAGAAGAGGAAGTAACAATTCAGCTCATATATATAACTATATATATAGTGTTTTTCAAAACAAAAACTATATATATAGTGACTAGAATAGCAAGTCCTAAACTCCTCATGGCCCCAGCAGCGTTTGATTTGTGCCACTACTATAAGTCTGCAACTAGTGAAAATTAGAATCTACATTGCCTGATCAGCTGCAATATAAAATCGTGTGTCCTATGATTCTGTTGTATTGTCACCAGTTTACAATGTATAAAGTGGAAACTACCTCTGCATTGTGAATTTTGTATTCATGTAAAATCTGATAACAAAGCTTCTCATCCACGTGAGTTAATTGTAAGGTGCTGTTGAAGGAGATGCCACCAGTTTTTTTCTTCTTGAAGTAAATCTGCCAAGAGAAATTGAAAGCCAAAATTCAATACAGCAACATGCGAATCTATACATCCTTATGATTTAGCAAATGTTTATCCAGCCACATTATAATTGATGTCCATGATGGAAAATCAGATTTAATTGGAAGTAAGCTATATTCTTAAGTTTGACTTGAGCCCATTAAGAATAAAAGGTTACAAGCATATCTCAAGCCTCTATACCAATGATTATTTTATATTCTAGTTAAATATTTGATTACTCAACGACCCTTTGAGTAGTCTATAATAATCAAATTAATAACCCCAATAGACAAACTTACTTGAGGCGGTCTCTTGTTTAAGCGCAAGCCCACAGCTTCCAGTTCCTTTGTCAATATTTGACGATGTCCCTCACTCTACAATAATTTGCAGACAACTATTGATGTAAGCACACAAAAAAAAAAAAATAGTGAATGCAGCATAAGGGAATAAACGGACGGTTGATACTTTATAGTATTGAGTAGGATGTAAAAAGAAAAATCATCTCTGGCAAGTTTGAACTGAAGAGATAAAATTTCGATCTCATTACAGAGGGGAAAGAATGATGACTCAAACAGAAAGGAAATTCGACCAGAACATCTGATAAAGAGGCTGATAATGTTAAGCTTAAACCACTTCGAAGGGAAACTAAGATGAATTCAAACAAATAATACCATTAACTCTTAGGTAGTCCCAATCATATTTGACAAGGTAGAAGACAAGAAATATATAATGCACATAAGACCATCCTAGAAAAAATTACAGTGGACCGGAATAGAATCTTCACAATTTTGTAGTAAATCCAAGGACAATGAGACAGTCTCTTCCCTTTTAGACCTGCCTTATTTTAAAGTTCACATCAAAGGGTAACATTAAACATAAAAAAACAATGAAAAACATTTTATTGGTCAAGGCGTGAACTAAGCATAAAGCCATTGTATTTAGTCACCAGCAGTAGTAACAAAAAACAAAAACACCATATAGGCTACATAGTTTCTTACTTTTGAGGCATCAAGAACCATCAACACTATGTCTGAAGACTTGGCAACAGCAATAACCTGAAAGGGAAAACATATTCCATGACACACAGACAATAAGGCAAGAAGATATTCAATTCAAGATACATCATGGTCTTTGGGCATAAAATGAGATGAGAAATAAACATGTTAATATGTTATGCATTTGTTGTACCTGTCTCCCACGTCCCTTGCCTTCTGAAGCACCTTCAATAATTCCAGGAAGATCGAGCAGCTGAATTTTAGTATCATTGTAGTGTATGATACCAGGAATACAGGTGAGTGTTGTGAATTCGTATGATGCGGCTTCTGAATGAGTTCCTGTTAACATTGTTAAGAGTGTAGACTTCCCCACACTGCCGTCAAAACAGGAATCAAAAAGTCACTTACTGGCATTGTAATGACACTTGTACATTGAGGATCATCACTAACAATTAGAATTGAATAGAAAGACATTGCACAAATATGTTTCTCAACAAACAACACAATAGATAATCAACTATTACATTAAAAATAGCAGTATGAGAAATGTTTTCCTGTAACAAGTCTGCGAGACTTTGAAACCTTCAGTGTAAAGTAAATACTACAAGGAGGCAGACCACTGTTTTGATTACACAGTATAAAGGTAAAAGTTCATTTCAAAATTCACTAAGTTTCTGTTAAGGATAATGGTCAATTTTGCTCCTAACATTATTGTGGAAGATATCATTTACCCTTATCATAAGAAACAGTCCAATGTTTCTCCGAGAGTAGAAATCCTAGCTCCATTTTACCCTTTTTCAAGGGATTCCATCAGTAATATTTGTCTGGATTTACTTGAAAAGAGGGTAAAATTGATATAAAATTTCACTATATTGGCAACATTGACTCATTTCGTATAATAAGGGTAAAATTGATATTCCCTAACCTTAGAGGAAAATTTGACCCTTATCCCTTTCTATTAACCCATTTCCTTGGCTTGCTTGAGCGTGAGAATACATTAGACTAGTCACAGATAAAGACAGTATTTACAAATCATAAAGTTGGCAGACCTTGGAAATCCAATCAGTGCAACACGACCATGTCCAAATTTTGTAACTTCAAAACCATCTCCACCTCCACTGGAACCCTAATTTACAAAAGCAATAATAGTCAAATCTTCAACAAATGCACAAATGCGCAACTGCAGAACTTCCATCCACAAATGCACTCCATTTTCCAGTAAGAGAATATACAGAGACATACTATCTACCCACTAACACCAATACAGCTCAGCTCATGCTTCCGAAATTACACCTCAATTGCCAAACAACGTATATTGATAAACTGTGACAAAATAACATCAATTGGCATTCATTACTCTTATATAAACAATTTGTAAGGCTGTTAGACAAGCATTTTCAGAAGAGATTGGAGTTCCGAGGAGGGATGCACACACAAGAAACCAGAACTTCTCTAATAGTTAATGACTAGAATCCTTTCCATGAGAGTGAATTGGTAGAAATGAGCAACAAAAAGTAGCCAGCATACGCTAGCAACCCCACATATCCACTATACTTTTCCAAATATGAAATGCAGGAAATACCTCAATCAAAAGCTATTTCAAACATCAAACAAGTGCATACTGACATATAAGAAGGGATCATACTTTAGGAGGCTCCAACAATTGGGTCCTTAGCTTTGCAATCTTTGCTTTGAGCTGACCAAGATGATACTCTGCAAGTCACCATACAAGCAAAATAAGCTCAACTAAATGAAATTTTCACTTGTCCCGCACAGTAACTATATCAGAGAGTAAGCAGAAAACTGCATCAAACAGATGCGCACTAATCACTATCGATTGATTAAGTACATGTAATATAAAGAACCTGTTGCTTTATTTTTCTGAGTCCGAGCCATCTCGGCTTCGATTTCTTTAATTTTCTCGATTATCCCCATATTTGCCTGATTTCAGCTTCCAGTACCTATAGAAAAGACATGGAACCAAAAATTCCAGTTTTATATCCAAATTTTGATCTCACGAGTGCTTATTCATCAACATTATAAAACCAATAAACACAGAAGCAGCCTTTGAACTTCTGGTAATATTCTTTATATAGATTAAAGAGAACAGAATTGATACTTACAGAAACGAGAAAGAAATGTGACGCTTTGAATGGATTACTCAGCAAACTGAGTCGAGAGCAATCCCGGATTAGTAAGATGGGAAAAGAGAGGGAGAGACTATGCGATACATACAGTGAAGGTGTTTGATGAAACACGCAGAAAAGAATGTAGGGGTTGGAGCATTCAACTTAACCCCCTTAGAGCTGGAGGCCCCATTTATTCATTCGGCCCATACAGTTTTCTTTTTCTTTAGGAAATTAAATTACCTAAAATGTCTTGTAATTGAATCGTAGAGAACGTAATAAAGCTGCTGATTGGATGGCGAATTTCGCAGGATTATGTTCTTTAGATCGTTACGAGTATGAGGTGTCTTCTGTAGCCTCCAGAGATGCGGATCGGCACGGTCGGTCCACACGACGGAATATCACTTTTTTAATTTCTGTTTTGTTTGTCCTGGTTTGTTACCAAAAAAAAAATTAGGTGGTTTTGGTTATTTTCAAGGACATTTTTGTGTTTCAAAGCCTGACAACAAAGATGTATTTCCATAACTCTATTTGCTATTAAAAGGGTATGCATGATTCGGTTAATCGGTTCATTAGTTAATTATAAGTGAGTTTTTTTTTTATTATTTCCTTAACGACCATTAAAAGCTGAATATTTAGTTGAAATTGAAAGCTGGAATTGAATTTCGGAGACTAAAAGAGAAATTGAATTTTTTGTACCCGGTAAATGTGAAAAGAGTAGTATTGAAAATAAGTTGTAGAGAAATCGAGAAAAGCGAGAAACCGGAAAGAGGATGGATTTGGAAACGAAAATAACGGAAACCGATAAAAATTGAGAAAATATTATAGAATACAACAAGGGATGAAGATAATGAATTATTGGTTTTCAAGCAACCCATGGGTTCTCCTGGTTCTACTACCATGAGATTTAGGATTATTGCACAAATAAAATATCAAGATAGGTCGGAGTATTAATTTAGACTTCACTTATAAAACAATACTGATGTAGATTTAATGTTTAAATTTTTTTATCAATTTAGGTTTCGATAACGAAAAGTGACACAATATTCATATTACTCTGTTAAATTCTTCCAACAATATGTAAAGAGAGAAATGAAAGATTGACGGAATAATATAAATAATGTGTCATATTTCGTTATCAAAATCTAAATTAATACTCTTTTTAAATGTTCACTTGATTAATGGTATTTCTTACGTAGAGGCTAATTGATTCTCTCCAACAATCTTATAGTACCTTATCCTAAACAAAATTATTTACATTCTTGAATTATTCTTCTAACAGTTAAATCTCTTCCCTTTCAATTAAATATTCGGTTTTTTTTTATCAAACTCTTAAAATGGAAGAGAACGAGTGGGGTGAATTCATGATTTAAAATTTGGATAAAGGGTTGATCGACTGTTTTGAAAGAACAATGACCTAAGTTTTGAAGGAACAGTTTAGGGGTTAAACTGGGTGTTTTGCTTTATTTTTAAGTAATTTTACACCGTGGTAGTAGGGATGCAAACGAACCAACCTAGTTCACAAACTGTTTGAGTTTAGTTCGGTCAAAGTTCGGATCGATTGGGCTCGGCTCGAGTTCGAGATTGTCTCAACCACTAATGAGCATGAGTTTGAGCTTCCTTGGGTTCGACTCGAAAGCTCGTGAGCAGACTCAAGAGTTATATATATATTACTGAATTTTTTTTTTTTAATTTAAATAAATTTTAATTTTGTAATTTTTTAAATTAGTAACTTTGAAACACACGTAAATGTTTGACCCAAAACTCAAATTGAAACTATATAGTGGAAGACTATATGTTAAATTCGAATTTGTTAGATTCTATATTTGTTTAATCTTATTACTTTTTTAAATCTGTTGTAGATTGTTTGTTATATTTGTTTTTTGGAGTTTAAATTTGGTATTCCTTCCTTACAATGCCGATTTTAGATAATAAAATGTTAATGAGGTACAATTAAGTATATTTAAAACTATTTCAAAAAAATCAAAACGAGCCGCTCGACGAGCTTCGAGCTCGATTCTCGAGCCGAGCCGAGCCTACCCCTGTTCGGTCTCGGTTCGGCATGGTAGTGCTTAAGTAAAATTATTAGTTTAACCCTTAGATTTTTAAAGATTATTTTATATTGATATTATATTTAATTTAAGTATAAATGGTTCGGTTAACTGAAAATCGTTGGATTTTAACACTCTAAACCGAAATCGAAACAACTCTATTTCTTCAACTCTGAACTAAAACTACCAATTTGGTTAATCGATTTTTCCGATTCGATTTATCGGTTTCTAGTTGGTTACCGGTTTGACCGGTTTATTTTAATGTACTTTTAAAATACTATAATTATGTAAATTTTGTGCTCTTTCTCATTTCTTTTATTTTGTATTCTCTCTATGTGTGTTTGCCTTTGGTTTGATCTTTGCTTCATTTTCTATTTGTTTCCATTTTCGTCCTTTTTTTTTTATGTTTCTGTTGAATTAATTGATGTATCTTTTCCTTTCTATTGAATTTCTTAATAAAAATCGATGAAGCTGTATTAAATATTTTAATTTAGTTGATACTGGCAGTGCTTATAGATTTTATGTAAATATTGATCATTATCTCATTCAAAATATCAGAATTGTAAAATTAGATGTGGAGTAGTATGCATTGTTATGATGAATTTGTTGTTGTTGATTGATTTATAATATATGCACATAAGTAATTTCAGATATTAACATCATCATTTAATTTTTTTTTTTTAAACAATCAATATTTAAAAATAAGTTTACTGAACACTAATAATTAAATAACAAACCGTTTAAATCAAATGGGCCAAATGGTTCTAAGAGAGAATGAAAGAGAATTCCTAAAAGACTAGGTAAACACAAGTAGAGGGGATATCTAAAGGATAATTACAAAGAATAATAAATAATTAACTATAATAGCCCCGCAAGGCGAGGATGAGGGAAAAAATGGTAGATGATCTCTTAATAAAATGAAGCGAGCACTCGTCAAAAGCTTGGTAAAAATATCAGCAAGTTGATCTTATGTGGGAATGAAATGAACCAAAAAAACCCGTAAAAACTTACTCACGAACAAAGTGGGAATGAAATGAATAACCAAAAAACCCGTAAAAAATTACTCACGAACAAAGCGATAATCAAGTTTGATATGCTTCGTATGGGCATGGAAACCCGAATTTAAAGCTAAGTATATTGCACCATCATTATCACATCAAAGTTGAACAGGTCGTGGAATCGGATAACACAGTTCGCAAAATAAGGAATGAATCTAAAGAAGTTCAACAATGGCATTAGCAATAGATTTGTATTCTCTTTCACTAGAGGAGCAAGCAATTATTGGTTACTTTTACCTAAATAGATGCAGTGAGCTCTAGTAGATCTTCAATCACTATCAGAGTAGCAATGAACGATGTTGATAGGAGAGGCTGAAAAGATGAGGCTAAGATTATGAGATCCTTCGACATGTCGCAAAATACGTTTAACCCCTTTCAAATATTAATCAGTGGGATAAGGAAACGACTGATACAACTTATCAACAGAAAAAGCTATGTTAGAACAAATCAATATGAGATATTGTACCATCCCAACAATTTTATTGAAACTTGGCATGTTTATCTTGTAATAAAGTTTCAATTAATGCTAAAAAAAACCTCTCAAGACATTAAATACATAGTTAAATACAAAATCATTTGAGAACTCTTCATTTCTTGACTGCAACATTCTCTACTTTGAAAGATATTTCTTGCAAATAAGATGGTTGAAATGAAATTTATGAAGGCTGATTTGCAAAACAAGATGGGTGAGTACTTTATCACAAATTGTATAAATTGTCTAGTATACTACGTTGAAAATGGAATTTTTATCCGCATCGAAAATGAAACGTTTCAGAATATGATATCTTGAAGGATTGAATTGTCACATGTTAGTCTTCTGTTGGTGTGGGTTCGAAGGATTAGGGACAATCTTTGCTGATAATGGTTGATTATGGAATCAGAATGTCTAAATTCTTTCATGAGCTATCAATGATCACAAATCTGGGTTTTCTCCATTTATGTCACTTGTTCAAGATTGTAATCTCAACCTATGCAATGGTCGTAAGCTGTTCTCAACTCTCCTCCCATATAATCACAAATGGTAACTACATAACTATATCAAACAGCTGAAAACTCCATCGAACATATGTATAAATCTTAGCTTTCTTAAAGTAAAAACACCCAAAAAGAAAGCAATTAAGCAATCATGCAATGGAGTGTCCCACTACCAGTGAATTGGATTCATCACTGATATCAAATGTCTAAAACTCACCATGACAGGCAAAAGATGCACAAGATAAAAGTTGAACTAAACCATAGGAGATGGCAGCAAAATTGTTTTTCTATCAGCTTTGTAGTTAAGAACTCCTCAAGTTTCGGTCTTTAGAATTTAGACCATGTTATACAAGTCCATTTGACTAGTGTGCCGATCTATTTAGATGTTAAACTGACCCCCAAAAACACAAAAATACTGCATATTAGTGTTGGTGGATAGATGATGTGAGCTTATTTGTGATTTATACAACTAAAATCTACTAGTTAAAATGTTACAAGTAGCCTGGTTTTTTCTCATGTACACTATTTCCAGTACTTCTACCCACCTTACCTAAGCCTACATTTGGAATAGACACCGACTGCATCTCCGCGAGCTCCCTAACTCTCACTAGAATTGATTCTGGAATAGGCATTGTAGCATTGTTTTTTCGTGAATTGATCTACATGGTCAAACACAAAAATGTTAATAACATCATATATCTCATACAACCAACCAATGGGTCATACAGAAAAAGAAAATAATAGATGTCATATGATTGCTCAGTGGTGCTTACCCCTTTTTCTGAAGGTACCTGTGCAAAGCTAGCCTTAAGTAGATTTCTCCATTTGTCCTAAAATTAAGTATGTTATCAGCCAAAATTATTAGATTTTATCTACAATGTGAACTAGATCAGAAGTGCAACCTTATTTTTACACATGAAATTCAATGGCCAAAGTGACAAAAACCTACCTTGAGATCTACCGAGGTGCGATATGAATAGGATGCAAATGCAAGCCGCTTGATTTCAGACCACCTGCCTGCTCCATATCTGGAGACACCCTCAACTAGCTTCATAACCTCAGAGAGAGTCCAAGCTCGATGATGCTTCCTTCTAATTCCACCTTTTGATGTTGGCACAGTAACTATGTTGTCATCTGAATCCCCAGATGAATCCATGCGTTTAACCAGTTTGTGATGTACCGGTCCAGCCGCACCCACTTCAACTAACTGTTTATCTTTGTCTGCTAAATTTAAAACCTGAATAAAAAAAGTATACTCAAAATTGGCATGTCTAGATGTGCAATCAGAGTTTGCGTACATAAGTTGAGGTGTTACCCTCTCGAGATAGGGTGTAGACCATCTGATCCAGTTGTGAATCACAAACAGAAAAAAAAAAGGTAATCAACGTTACTATCACTAGACTCGAAAACATCATTAAAAATAAAATAAGATCCAGATGCCAAGCTGGCTACTGTTCTGGTGCTTATTTGACTTTGATTTGCAATATGAAGTATGCCTCAGTGTTGACTTCAAATTCCTTTATCACATTGGCCTTTCGGATCTTAAATCCTAAAGGAAGTGCCGGACATGTATGAAATGATACAAGTGAATTTAGACATGACTGACATAATGTAAATAGCACAATCACCATAAGCTTCTTTTCTCATGCATCACAACTGAAGACTATTAGCCTACTACTAATACTAATGTACACTATTCCCAGTAAACTTTAAAACTTGCCAATCAATTTTCAGGCCTTTTTCTAATTTGTCTTTCTGTTTTAAGCAGCAGATCTCTACCTAATGAACATAATATGGTTTCCTAAAGAAAAAGTGAATCAAGAACCATATACAGCTACAAAACATTCTCAGATCTTTAATTCACTAAATTTAAGAGCTAACATCTTTTCCAAAAATAGAAAGCTAGAACCTGGGCTCCTTGATCAGAAAATTTAGCAACTGGACTGCATAACGATCAAACCATAGAAAGCATAACACAGTATTTCCCTTTCCAAATAATATACGATAAAGGAATGAATACAAATACAAAATAAGATGGGATCTTTAATATAGTAAGTTTGGAACTTAATCTTTTCCAAAAAGGAAAAAGCTAAAACTTGGGTAACTTGAGTAGACAATGTAGCAAGTAACTGCACAGCATACCAATCAAATCATAGACGGCACAATATACTATTTCCATTTAATGGATATAGAGGGATCAGAGCTGATAAAAAGGAAGAAACATCAAATGAACATAGATTTGCATGATAATGGTCAGACAGCTTAATCCACAACTGATCTTACCTGGTGCTGAATCTGTGGAGAGGCGGATTGAGCTTCCATTTTGTTGTCCCCATTCTCATTATCTGATAGAAAAGCATGTGCACCAAGCGCCTTCTGTACAATTGCAGCTGTCATTCCCACGTCACAAGGATTGAACTTCTGCAGAATGCCACAGTATCAGTACCAAATATATGAAACATAATACAAGGAAACTCAAAGACACAGCAACTAGGAGAAAGCAAGAAACTCATATTTCCTGAACCAGAAGGGTAAAAGCAAGAAAAAAAGCTCTCTCATGAGATGCCATTGCTATCTTAGCTAAGGCTAAGAAAACCATTTTTTCATTTTTGGTCCGCTTACCAGAAGTTTATTTAACAAGTCCAAGAAAACAAAATCTTGCTCAATGCCAAGCCCTGTTAATTTAACAGGATCTATCAATTACTGCAAATTATTAATCTAAGAAAAAGCTTCCCTGTTCCCTCATGTTCCAAGCTTTCAAAGAATGTTTTGCTGAAAAATCATACTCAATATCAAAAGCAAGTGAATTGCATAGGGGAGAAGATATTCACGCACCATAAGAGCCATTAAATTTTTTCTAGGACGGCTCCTTCGAACCCGAGAGACACATGGAATCTCAATACCAGATCCTCCAAGAGAGTCCACCCTTGTGATGATAGTTCTCCCATCAGATGCAACATTTCTAATGGCCCGAACATGAGCATTTGAAGGTATCTGTACAAGTTCAGCATCTTTTACTGAAGGCTTTAGCCTACTACTGGACTCTTTATCCTCTACTTCTGATAGTTCTTCAATGTATCGTTTTGTAGGCTTCCGTACTCGTTTTGCAACTCTTTGTTCTTCTTGATTATCTTCACTTCCAGAATAGTAGCATAAGCTGTAGTTTCTCTTGTCAGATACGACTTGATGATCTTCTAGTTGGCTCCCATGGCTGACTTGTGCCTCTTCCTGAGTTCCTTCTGCTGTGCTCATCACTGGATCATTAGCAACAGCAACATCTTCAGTTATGCAATCTTCTTTGGCTGTCTTAACCAATTTGTTATCTTTAATTATGAAAGTTGTCGTTGAAACATCACAAGAATTAGTCAGTCCCATGGCAATCCTTCTCTTAAGCCACTGCTTGTCCTTCACAGTGGTTTCTCTCCCAAATGTCGCTTTAAAAGTTTCATGAAGCTCTTTAATTGACAAATTATCCAAGCATATTTCCCCTCTCAACAAGGAAAAATCAGGATGTGAAGAAGTAACAGTGGAAGAAATCAATGATCCACTCACTGTTAGTTTCTCTGGAGGATTTGGGCATTCCACAATGTTTCCAAATTGATGCATATGACTTTCCCTCATACTTCGTGACAAGGATGGGTCAGTTTCCTGCAAGGGAATTTCAGATTGGAGCTTCTCATCAATATCAGGCAATTTATCATGCTGATCAGTACACTGGCTGTCTACAATCACATAAGCAGAAGAATAATCAGGAGATCCACATGCTAAGCGGAGCCTCTCTTCCTCTTTCACCTTTTGCAACATCTCCTCGATGTACTACAATAGATTTTAAAGGCCGAGATGGATCCAAGATAATTAGTAGTTCAATTAATACCCGGATAAACTATGATTAAACACATCTTTAAAAGTCCAAAAATCTATGAAAAAGTATAAGTAGAAAACAGCTGGAGAAAACAAAGAATTTAGAGGGGCAAGGAGGGAAGCGGACAATGGGTTTGAAAAATGGAGAAGAAATATAACATGCAGTACACAGAAAAGAGAATTTTAACAAGTGATAAAAAAAATTATATAAACAAACAGAAACTTGTCACTAAAATTGTTAAATACACTCTCAAACACAACTTTCAGATACCACTTTCCTCGAAACTTCAATTTGCATTTCCAACTATCCATCAACAATTGCTATTCAGTGTACAATAATACACTGTACACAGAAAACAGAATTTTAACTGGTGACAACAAATGTATATAAACGAACAGATTGACAATAAAATTATTAAATACTCTCAAACACATCTTTCGGATAATACTTTTCTGCAAAACTTCAATTCACATTCCCAACTATCCATCAAGAATTTCTACTCACGTGTTATATCTTGAATTGAACATTTAACTAGATAGTCGCAATGTTGCATTGAGAAATGCATGCTTTGACCATGCATCGTACTTATTAGTAATATATTTTCTTCTGCGTACAACTACACTTGAAACAAAATTATTGCAAGAAACACAGTATGGTTCCTTTTCTTTTTTCCCATCTTCGTCTATCAAAACTAGTTTGGTGACTTAGAATAACCAAGCAAATTCCCAACTTCCCTCACGGTCAATCTACAGCTCATTTTCTTCATTTCTCAAGTTTTTAACAAAGGAAAACATCAAATATTCAATATGTTAGGGCACTACAATAAGGGTTTAGATATTTTAGCTAAACTTTAGGATTTTTATTCTATTTGATGTTTTAAATTATTTAGGAAGTTTATTATTTGATGTTCTATTATTCAGTGATTTTCATTGTTCAAGAGTTTCAGTATTCATGAAGTTTCATTATTTAGGAGTTTGACCACTTAGGACTTTTTTCTATATAAGAATTCTTATGTATTTAGGGTTCTTGCTTATTTGAAGGAGAGGATAGGATAGGCAACTCTAAGAAAAGAAAAAGCAAGAGAAATCAATAATTTTTTTGTGACAAGACCCTATTTGCTGATCCATAACAAATTGGTATAAGAGTCGGACGCATGGGTGATATTGATCAATTGACAGCTAGGATTCATGATTTAGCGCACAAGGTTATCGAATTCGGCAAAGAGGCTTGCAACGACATTCGAGAACTACGGCTCTTGATAGAGTCACACTCATAGTTTTGAAAGGCGCAAGGCTCAGGCGCGCGCCCGAGCGACACAAGGCGCACAACAAAAATAACATATAAAATCATAAATAACAACACTTACCTAATAGTGCTTTACCCTTACCCTTTGACCTAGGCCTAGCAGTTGAACTAGAGGCATTCTTAACATTTTTTCCTACTCCTCTAGTATGATAAGCCCTTTCTTCAGCATCAACAGCCCTACTAACATCAGCCCATGTTCAATTTTCATTTGGTAACACGCTCATCTTCATCTGATCCCTCTCCATCCAATCTACCCATCAACCATTTATTGGCATCGTCTATATCTTGTAAATAAAAGGGGTCAATAGTGTCACGAGCTTCAAGGAGAAGAAGAAGCTGCTAATTTTGCGTCTTTTCCTTCAGGGTCGCAGCTGCTGCTCTTTTATTTCCTTTTTTTTTCTTTCTTTTTCTAATTTAATCTGAGCCCTTAATCCTGAAGGTTTCCTATGGCTATTATGATTAAAAGTTGAAAAAACCCTAAAAAAACCTCAAAACCCTTTTATTCAGTGCCTAGAGAGCCTAGGCGCAAGGCAAGGCAAGGCGCAGCAAGGCGTGCGCCTTGCTGACATCGCCCGCCTGAGACCTACTGAGGCATTAACTTCTGTGCCTTAAATCAGATGCGTCTGAGGCGCGCATGGTCACACCTTTTCATTACGGAGAAAAGGATCAAAGAAGTTGCAACTAACATCAGTCACAAACCAGAGCAACAACCACAATTATTCGATGAACATCCAGTTGCAGTGCATGGAGAGGCAATAATTCCTAAATACAGCAACCTGGAAAAGGGACTTGACTGCAACCACAAACACCACCAACCAGCTCAAATCAAATCATTTGGAACATATCAGGTTGTCGCACAAGGATCTACAAGCAGTTCCCAATACAAATACAACAGGCTGAAGTTTCCTTCCCATAATGAGATTGAGGATTCTCTAGGATTGCGAGTAACTTTTAATCAATCAAAGGACGTAGAATTGACTGCATTTAGTATGACAGAAGAGGTGCAACTGAAAAATGTAGAATGTGTTTGAATTCCATAGGAAAAAAAAAGGCATTACTTTGGTATTCTAGTTTGGAAAAAGAGACCCTAGAGGATGATGAAGATGAACCGTTCCTAAATTCGAGCAAGCGGACAAGCTCTATTGGAAGAAGGGAAAAATGCTACAATACTGCAACAATGGTTTAGACCTTTTAGCTAAAGTTTGGATTTTATTCTATTTGATGTACCAAATTAGTTAGGAAGTTTTTATTTAATATTCTATTATTTAGGAATTTTCATTTTTTACGAGTTTTAGTATTTACAAAGTTTCATTATTTAGGAGTTTTACTACTTCTGAATTTTTCTAAACAAAAATTCTTATGCATTCAGGATTCTTGCAGTAATGTTCAACCTTGACTAACCAAATGAATTTGGTCGGTCACTGTTAGATGTAGGTCTTATTAGATCCAAGCCTTAGGATGATTTTAATCTGTAACGTAGGATTCTAATAAGCCTAGACCTAACGGTGACTGACCAAATGTGAACACTACTGTCAGGATTCTTGTCTATTTAATGGAAAGGGTCATATCAGTAAAATTAATTAAGAATATTCCAAGTCAAAAAGAGAACTAAGGAAGTTTGGTGATTTCATACAAATCACTATTGGATAGGTGACTCGAAAAAAAGGAGAAGTTGGAGAAGAAATCAAGGATTTTCTTGTGAAATGACCTGTGACAAGTCCCTATTTGCGGGACAACAACACAATACTGCAAGCTAGTAGAGTGAAATAATGGAGCTATGTTTCACATGGTTCGAACTGATATGCATAAGCTTTATGATCCATACAACTGATGTAATTAAACGAAATGAAACATAGTAGGTTCCTGGAAAACATAATCAACAAAAATGAAAAATGGTCAATAACTGATAACAAGAAAGGCTAGAAAAGAGATGCCCGAGAATATAAAATCCATTATATTGCTCAACAGATGTATTATTAACCACTGACAAGGTTTACTTTCCTGAGCAGCAATCTACAAGTTCTTTCAAAACAAACACAAAAGGGGAATATCACCACAAATATATTTCACAAGTATACAATATATTGTACTTAGATCAATACAAAATAAAAGTAAAATTAACTTCAAGACTTTAAAAAAAAGGAAGCAACATATTGAAAATCCAGACATACCTCAATTCGTGCATTTAGTTTGTCTTGATCAACCTCACTATTCTCAGAATTTGATAGACCTGGCATACATCACTCATTCAGATATAGAGGAAACATACATATAATGAACATTTGGAAGCTATATAGAATGAACTGAAATGCTGATTTTCAAATCGAATTAAGCTATATACAAAAAAATTCTACTAGGGAAAATATTTATTTGTTTACAAGGAAGAAAACAAAAATTTTAAAAAGAAAATGCTTGTGAACGAAAAGATTTCAGTATTAAGTGAACCAAACTGCAGAGATTTCATGAAATGCCATAAAAAAATGGAATCTTGTAGTGCTACTGAAAATTGGAGTATGCATTCAGACAAATAGCATTTGAGAAGTTGCAATACTCATCAAAATAATTTCCCAATGCAAAAGGGTAAGCATTCTCATTTAATGATTTGAATACATATATGTCATAAAATAAATAATAAAATACCAGACATAATGTGAGAAAAAAATAAACCTTGCAAAGTTTCAAACTCGAGCAGCATGCTAGAGGAAGACCCTTCATTTGAAATATACCCAACGGCCTGCCTAGTGTCAGCAAGAATATGTGTTTCACTCTTCTCATCATTAAGCATGCCCTCAACCTCCATAACTTCATCATCTGTTGCAGGCACTAATCTCCCATCCCCTTCCAGCTATACATTAAGAGGACATTCATACATCTCAAATTTATAAAAAGGATGCAATACAAATTTAAGTTACGAAAAATATAAGGTTTAAGAAAGTTGCATACTACCAGTACAGGTTTATCTACTGACTTAAACTCGTTACACGCTGCTTCTAATTGATTCACAAAAGGACAAGGTTAACAAAAAAGGCTTTCTGCAGATATTTCTACTCAGTAACAATTTTCCAACATAACACATTGAATTTGAGACATTCCCACAATTTAGCACAGCCACCATGCAAATTGTTTGATGTCCATGCAGAACTCATAAATTTTCTTCCATCTCAATATGACATTAATCAAAATCATAAATGTATAGATATTGGAAAATATACCCGAACAAGCTTATACACAACAGGATCAGAGAGCTGCTTGGTTGAAAACAAAGAAGAGTGACTTTTCTCAAACCTAGTTTCCTCCAACTTCCCTTCGCCATTCCCCTCAACTCCAACCTCTGTTTCCATGGAAAATCCACCACATGCAACTCAAATACAAAAACTGGAAACCCCCAAAAAAGATAAACAAGATATAATAAATAGTTAATAGCTTTCACCAACTCCATAAATCAAAATTTAAAGATTTTCTCAACCAAAATAAAGCTAAAATAACTCAAAAAGTTCACCCGTCTACTTAATAATAATAATGATAACAACAACAACAATAAATGTAATTTAACCCTAAATGAAATGTATTCAGGTCTCAGTAAGTCGTCAAACTAGCGAATGCAATAGACACATGATAAATCCTATTAACAAACTAAATTTGGCACCATTAGCAGGTAAACTAATAATCAAAAAATCCCCTACTTAATTCTTTAACATCCCTGATATATCCTACAAACCAAACTCACCCCCTACAAGAAGCTAAACTTTCTAATAATTAACAAAAATGAAAATCCCCACTTAACTAATTACAAGCAAAGCTAAATTCACGCCAAGCAGTCATATTATGAGAAACAAAACACAATAAGAAAGAACAAATCACAGAACTGTTCATAACGGAAAAGAAAACCCATTAAAGTGCATTTCAAGCTCAAATTAATCGAAACTCATTACAAAAAGGCATAATAGAGACAAAATTATACATATTCTAAAACCAGGGCAAAATATCTCTAATTAATTAAAAGTACCCAAAAATTAACAAGCAGGAAAAAGAAAAGGAGACAGAACACACTCACCATAGGATTTGTATCACTGGCTATAAACTGAGTCGCCTCAGTTGGATAACGAACTGAAGAAAGTGACCTATTGAAGAAGTTGAATGGATAAGTAATCGAATGAATTAGAGATGGAAAGAGTAATTAGTAGAGAGAAAAAGACTTCAAGAACACGAAATGAGAGTTTAAGTTCTGAGTCAAAAGAGATGAAAGAGCGATTTTTTTCGTTTTGGGGGGTATGGCTTTTTGGCTCGCTTTTCCAGTACGCTGTGTTTGCTGCAAACAGTTCCGGATTCGAAATCCCTATGGATTATGATTTATAGAAAGCGCGTGGATTCCGACTACACTTTTTCCTTTTTTTGCACTCTCCTCTCTCCACTCCGTTTTGTACATCAACTAGACTTCTCTGGCTCTATACTTCTATCCATCAGTCAATCAGTCACTAATTTCTTTTATAATTGTTGGGATTTAGAGGGATATTGACAAAGTTTAGTAACAAAATGTTATTTTCAAACTTCTATGGGATCAAACAAAATATTAATTAAAAATAGGGATTAAAACCATAAATTTTAAAGGACTGTAACTGCAATTTTTGAAATTTGAAAAAGCAGATTTCAAAACCATAAGGAACGCCTCACTCGCCTGATCTGGTGCGTGTAACCCATTTGCCAGATCTGACGACTCTTATCCGTCCGTGGCTTTAGAAAAAAAAACTTTTAAATTTAGAAATAAAGTTATAAAATACTTTTTTGGTATATCCTCTCTAATGGCAGGTTGTTACTTATATTGGGAAGTAACAACTAAATGTCTGCCATTAAAGATGGTCTTTTTATATAAAACTAGAATGAAGACCCGTGCAATGCACGAGTTATATGAGTTTACTATTTTTTTTTCTAGGAAATAAATGATATTTTTTTTGGAAGAGAAATAAATGACAGTTTTAAAATATTATGTTAATGTTAATTAAATGATAATTTTTATAAGTAAAATTAACACATAATATTCATAAACTAAAAAAGTTTAAAAGTTCAAAAGTCTATTTTAAATTATATTTAGATTTAGTTACTGATATTTTAATATGTATATTTAGATTAAATAATACATTTAAAATTGAATAGATGAAACTTTTATCAAGTAGTAATAATACATTCAGAGTAATAAATTAAAACACTAGGTGCTGGTAATTATCTGCCTTGCTCCAGCAAACCAGTAGCATACTATCACTTTTTATAAATTGTAATTCTGCATACTATTATATTTTAAATTATTAGGAGAACAATTTGATATCATGGTTTATAAAAAGAATAATTCTTTTTACAATTGTAACTTTGCTATGAGTTCTTTGTGATTAAGTTTATTTAATATTTGAAAACCATTCTATTTCATAATTGTAATTCTGTCTTGTTCCGGCAAACCATTGGCTTAATTAATGAAACCATAATATATATATATATATATATATATATATTGAATGGGCAAAAAGAATTTCTCACCAAAAGGAACACAAACTTTGTATTGGATGACATAGAAACTTCTAGTAGATTATATAAAACATTAGCCAATTGGTGAGCATGCATCAAACTTTAAACTAACT
Source organism: Euphorbia lathyris (assembly GCF_963576675.1). NCBI lineage: Eukaryota > Viridiplantae > Streptophyta > Magnoliopsida > Malpighiales > Euphorbiaceae > Euphorbia > Euphorbia lathyris. The sequence goes on from NC_088912.1 coordinate 84,968,555, forward strand.
AAATTAATTTCCTAATGGAATTTAATATATTGCAAGCAAATAGAAAATAATCATTGTACAACAAAGTTGCAATTTGTTACAGCCATATAAAAGAGTAAAAAGTTCAAAATTTCCACTCCTATATAGATAACATCAATTAAAGATACCCAATTAGAACATTGTTGGACCATTAATAAGTACTAAAGAAAATAAAGGACCGTATTTCCTTATGCCATAAAGATATCTTAGTATGTTGCTTTGTGAATAGAAAATAGCAAGAGAACTTACTCCATCATCATCCATGTAGACATTGTTCTCATATTCATGAATCATAGGCATTATAGAATTGTACTATAATTAGAGCTCATAGTATTTTCACTTCTAGTCTTACATCCTCAATATCAATTATAGTGCTTATCTGCAAAATATTTCTGATTTTCAAGAATCTTTGAGAAAATGTAAAACGAAACCAAACTTCATCGGTTCGATCTGTTATTTTAATCCAGTCCGGTTTTTTAACACCTCTAATTATAAACACTATAGGAAAAGAATAATAGAACATAAATCAACTTTGATCTTTCAGGTATAAAGATAGAAAACAATCAAATCAAAATATTAAATTGTGGATGAGAAAATTCAGACTCATAAGAACTGAATTTCCCGAGATAAACTAACGTGACATACTTTTGTAATTAAACTGGATGCCTTTGTTGAAACACATTTCCACAAGATTTTGATTTGACAAAATCATCCATGATTAAGAGACAATTAAATTTAAGTGCTTTGATTTAATTGTACTAATCTGTTTGTTAAATATTGAGTATAAACTTAAATATAAAAAGATATAAAAAGTAAGACAGGACGAAGTCAGCATGAGATCAAAGAACAAACTGAGTAGAATTAAACTCAGTATCAAAGAATAGAAGCCTGAAGTTCAACATAGCAAAGTGGAATGGAACTCAGCATAGAAGTTGACAACAAACGAAGACAACGAATAAAGTAGAAGCTGAGTAAATCTTCAGGACAGCATGAGAGATCCGTTCACTATAAGACAAATTTTGCAAACCTTCTGCACCAATAATTGAATCCTCGGAATTACGCAAAAGACACATTCCGAGATGCATGGGTCAACAGATTATTGTTAAAAGACAACTGCCACAAAAGGACAATGACTGCAGGAAGAAGACAAGTCTGACGTCTGAAGAAATCAGAGGATAGGATTGGCCTGCAAAACCTGAAGCTGACTAGAAGCTGTCTCCTAAAAGAGCCGTTTTGGACTTAACGGCTAAATCATTTCAAATGATCCAACTCCAGATTTTCCTCTATATAAAGACAATCAAAATCCTTGGATCATTGCCGAAGTACAAAAAGAAAAATACAAGTTCAAAGCACTCAAAAACAAGAAAGAGATCTTACACCCATTTTCTATTCCTGTGTAAATGCTAGATTGATTGTTTGTAATCATCTAAAGTGTTCTTCATTTGAAAAAGAACAACTTGTATCAATCGTGATATTGAGAGTGTTGTGCTGAGTGTTTGGTTGTAAACATTCAGTGGTAGAGAAATCTAAGTACTGGGTTGTGGTGCTTAGTAGGAGTTGAGTAGAAGAATAGAGGACGGTACTCTTGCATATTCAACTGCCTTGTAAACGGTTTTGTGCTCTATCTTTAAAGAGCTCAGTATTGGATTCTAAAAGCCCGGAGGACTCTGGGGACTGGACGTAGGCGGAGAGGCCGAACCAGGATAAGTCGTACTGAGTAATTTCTAACTCTCTCAATATATATATGTGCATGTGTTGTCTGTTGAATTTACTCAGCATATAAATCATTTAAGCTGACACTGAGTAAATTAGAGTGCTGAGTTGGAAGCTGACCACAGAAAGTGTTAATTCCCAACTCACAAGTAAAACAGCCTTAGTCAACATCTGACCAAAGCTGCCTTATATCAAGATCGGTCGTGCTGACCAAAAGCTGAGTTAACAAACTCATCAAAATTATCAAGTCAGTATAATTAAATTAGCGAAAAAGTTACATTAGTTCCTAACCCCCCCCCCCTTGGAACTAATCACACGGGACCAACAGCCTTCACATTGACAGATCCAAGTTCACCATTATGTTGTTTCAAGCTGCACAAAAATATCCAGTTTCAGGATTGCATTGGAACTGTAACTCTAAAATCAAACAAACATAGACATACATAATTCATCTGTTATAGTCCTGTCAATTCAGAGTTATGTGACCCTGTACTAAATAGAGACATAAAACATGAGCATTTTAATGGAATTGGAAGACAGGGAGAAATTGACTTCCATCCATTACCAATTGGTTCCTCAATCAACACCGAAGATGAGAAAAACATATCGTAATAGATGAAAAACACCAAGCCAGGGGGCGATGTTCAGGCTTGAAAATCCGTCATCGATGAACATTAAAACATGCGAGAGAGTAAGTAGTTGTAAGATTAAGAAGAAATCCTAGATATTGAGCGGTTCGGAGCGGTTTTATGTACAGTTTTCTTATTATACTGTCAAAAGGGTGCCATTTTATGAGAGAAGAACAGAAAAACAGTTTCACATTTGAACGTGAAAGAGAAGCAGTTGAACAGTTGAGGGAAGTGGGGTGTCGATGTAACACAGGTGAGGAAACAAACAAATAAATAATTGCTTTTAAAAATGATGAAATAAACATTTTTTTTGTTGTCGCTTAAAAAACGATCTCTAAATGTTAAAGAAGGAAAGATGTGATATCACGACACATCGGCAAAAACATTATTATTATGCTGCCACATATAAAATCTGTCTACAGATTTAGTATATATATAGATTTTGATTAAATTCTAATTTTTTTTAATTAATTAATCACTGTTATGTTATTAAAAAAAATATAAATATGTGTATTTTGATGAAGATATGTTTATTATAATTTATTTAGAAAACACATTGACAATTATAAAATGATAAAAGAAATAGATGAATTTGTTTAAAACTAAAAAAACAAATGAATTAGGTGTACTGCTATATATGTGTAGTGAAAGTAAAACACTAAAAATTGTACAGTTTTGGTAAAAGTTGTATCGAAATTCAGACAACGTAACTATTTCAATACGGTTTTTACATGATTGACGGCAAGGACAGAGGACCAATGTTGAATATGGATTGAATGGGATCAAAACAATGAACAAATGAAGAATTTTTGTAGAAAACCAGTAGAAAGGCGGGTGAAATTAAATGTAGACGCAACTAACTTTCAAACCTCATCTCGTAATGGTAGGGTTGATGTTCTTCGTAATCACGAGGGTCGGTTTCTACTTGTTATAGCTTCGTCTCGAATGATTTGATATCGCCCAGACTGACTGAAGTATTGGCGTTATGAGAAGGTATTGCTTGGACGTCTTCCTTAGACTACAACAATATCGATTTTGAAGTTGGCATAGAGGGATAAGTGGATAGTTGGTGCTCGAGCCACAATGATCTTATGGAGTATGGTGGAGTAGTTCAAGACATCAAGATACTTTTTCAAAATCGTCCGACTTATTCGGTGATGTTTGTTCCTCAATTAGTGTACGGAATTGCTCATGAGTTAGCTCGTTATTATTGTTCCAATGGTAATCTTTTTTATTATTTTTTTTTATGTTACTAACTTCTTAGAGAGTGCTTTATGTAAGAATGTGAATGTTTAATTTTATTAAGTGCTCTTTTCTTTTTTTTAAAAAAACATTTCTTTTTATAAAATGTTAAAAAAATGTATAATTTTTTAATTAAATATAAATAAAAAATATTAAATAATTTTTTAGCAATAATACTAATATTTATTGAGATCAGAATCAAATTTGATCCTAACGTTTTCAGTGCAGATTTAACTTTAATGTATAAAATAGATTAAATTTAACCTAACATTTTCAAGCAAGATCAATTTTAGTCTTGTGTTACCGAAATTTTGAAAATATTGGTTTGACTATTCTTTAACTGCCACTTTAAACTTTTCAAATAGCAATTATGGCTAAAATATTTAATGTATCACCAGTTATAAAAAAAATATATATATGTTAAAATACTAACAATTAAATCTGCCTCTTACAAGTTAATCATAAATTTTTTTGTCAAATGTGTTTAAAATATATTGTATTACTAATATAGTTACAAATAACCAAAAAAATGTACAAAACGGTCTAAATTTATCGACAAACTTGTCTGGAATGTCTAATATGACAGCTAAATAATAGTCGAGCCAGCTTTTTAAAATTTTCGATAACATAAAGCTAATTTCAGTGTAGTTTATAAACTCCGACAGTGGCGAATACATGATTGGTCCATTGGGGTTGTCAATTTTACACGTACACGCGTAAAAAATTGATAAATTGAATTTGCTTAATTTTTTTTCATATATATACATGTTAGAATCTGAGTGATCTAGAACTAATTTTTATGTACCACTGTAAAACTTCTCAAAAATTAAGCTAGATTTGGATTGCAACAGTATGATTGAGTCGTTTTGAACACACTTAAAAAATTCTATCATCTATCATATATTAATCAAGTTGGATTTGTAATTAAGTACATGATTAATGAGTTAATTAACTACTCTGAGCCTTAATTTTTCGAAAACAGGAGGCCAAAACAACAAGTATTGTTTAATTGAATATGTGACAAACTTATTATTTAGCTGGCTTGACTATTATTTAGCTATCATATTAGACATTTGCAGATAAGGTTGTCGATAAATTTAAACTATTTTATACATTTTTTATTGGTTATTTATAAATATATTAGTAACACACTATATTTTAAACACATTTGACAAAAAAAATTATGATTAACTTGTAAGTAGCAGAGTTAATTGTTAGTATTTTAACATATTTTTGTATACATGTATTGGTGATACATTAAATATCTTAGCCGTAGTTGGTATTTGAAAAGTTTAATGTGACAGTTAAATAACAGTCAAACCAGTATTTTCAAAATTTCGATAACACAAGCCTAAAATTGATCTTGCTTAAAAATGTTATGTTAAATTTGAACTCTTTTTTAAAGTTAAATCTGTACTTCCCAAAAACGTTTTTATCCCAATACATATTATTATTACTAGAATTTTTATTTAATATTTATATTTAATAAAAAATTAAATATAATTCGTTTTATAAATTTTTAATATTTTTATAAAAGAAAACTTATTTTCTCCTCCTTTTAAAGGGACGAGAATTTGGGAACGCCTCACTCGCCTGACCTAGCGCGTGTAACCCACGTGCCAGATCTGTCGTCTCTTATCCCTCCGTGGCTTTAGAAAAAGAAACTTTTGAATTTAGAAATAAAGTTATAAAAATCTTTTTTTGGTATATCCTCTCTAATGGCAGGTTGTTACTCATATTGGGAAGTAACAACCAAATGTCTGCCATTAGAGATGGTCTTTTTATATAAAATTTTGATTAAATTCTAATTTTTTTTTAATATTAATCACTGTTATGTTATTTAAAAAAATATAAATATGTGTATTTTGATGAAGATATGTTTATTATAATTTATTTAGAAAACACATTGACAATTATAAAATGATAAAAGAAATAGATGAATTTGTTTAAAACTAAAAAAACAAATGAATTAGATATACTACTATATAGTGAAAGTAAAACAATAAAAATTATACAGTTTTGGTGGAAGTCGTGTCGAAATTCGGACAACATAACAATTTCAATACAATTTTTACATGATCGACGGCAAGGACAGAGGACCAATGCTGAATATCGAATGAATGGGGTCAAAACAATGAATAGATGAAGAGTTTTTGCATAAAACCAGTAGAAGGGCGGGTGAAATTAAATGTAGATGCGACTAACTTTCAAATCTCCTCTCGTTTGGGTAAAGTTCAGTGGCCATGGGTGTAAGTTATCCGGATATTGACAAAGTTTAGTAACAATTGTTATTTTCAAACTTTTATGGGATCAAATAAAATATTAATTAAAAATAGAGACTAAAACCATAAATTTCAAAGGACTGTAACTATAATTTTTTAAATTTGGAAATGTAGATTTTAAAATTATAGGGGATGCCTTACTAAGATCTGACGACTTTTACTAAGAAACGTTTAGATTTAAAAATAAGGTTATAAAAACCTTTTTTGGTTATATTATCTCTAATGGAAGGTTGTTACTCATATTGGAAGTAATAACCAAATGTCTGCCATTAGAGATGACCTTTCTATATAAAATTTTGATTAACTTCCAATTTTTTTAATTAATTAATCATTGTTATGTTATTAAAAAGATATAAATATATGTAATATTTTGATAAAGATATGTTTATTATATTTTATTAAGAAAAACACATTGACAATTATAAATTATAAAATGATAAAAAAAACACATGAATTTGTTTAAAACTAAAAAAAACAAATAAATTAGGTATACTACTATATATATATATATATATATATATATATATATAGTGAAAGTAAAACAATAAAAATTATACAGTTTTGGTGGAAGTCGTGTCGAAATTTGGACAACATAACAATTTCAATACAATTTTTACATGATTGACGGCAAGGACAGAGGACCAATACTGAATATGGATTTAATGGGGTCAAAACAATGAACAAATGAAGAATTTTTGCAGAAAACCAGTAGAAGGGCGGGTGAAATTAAATGTAGACGCAACTAACTTTCAAATATCCTCTCGTTATGGTAGGGTTGATGTTCTTCGTAATCACGGGGGTCGGTTTCTACTTGTTATAGCTTCGTCTCGAATGACTTGATATCGCTTAGGCTGACTGAAGTATTGGCGTTATGAGAAGGTATTGCTTGGACGTCTTCCTTAGACTACAACAATATCGATTTTGAAATTGGCGTAGAGGGATAAGTGGACAGTTGGTGCTCGAGCCACACTGATCTTATAGAGTATGGTGGAGTAGTTCAAGACATCGAGATACTTTTTCAGAATCGTCTGACTTGTTCGGTGATATTTGTTCCTCAATTAGCGTACGAAATTGCTCAGGTGTTAGCTCATCATTCTTGTTCCAATGGCGATCTTTTTATTATTTTTTTGTGTTCCTAACTTTTTAGAGAGTGCTTTATGTAAGAATGTAGATGTTTAATTTTATTAAGTGCTCTTTTCTTTTTAAAAAAACAATAAAAGTTATATCTAATTGATTCTATGTGCATATATAAAGGTGAAATTTAAATAAAATTACAAGGAAAATGATAAACAAATTTAAAATCAAATATATAATGGCATTTTTAATGAATAAGTATTAAGTTATTATAACAGTAAATATATAACGGGTCTGGCAGCAGCTTATCATGTCTGCTGCTGAACATGTACGTTTTTTTTCTCTCTGTCTCATCGACTGGTTCGATGCAAATATCAATTATAACCGTCAAATGAATGGGATTGAATGGCCTAATTTGTTTTCAATTGGAATTTGGTGGTTATGGAAGACACGAAATGAGAGGGTTTTTAATGATGCGGGAACGCCAGATCTGCTGGCGGATCAGGTTCAGTTCCGTACCCGAGAGTGTGTGGCGGCGAAAATGGGACTGCTGGTTTAGACGACTAAATAGAAGGAAGCAAGGTGGGTTTTGTGGCCTCCACCTAATCCGGGTTGGGTGAAAGTGAATATGGATGGAGCAAGTAAAGGAAATCAGGGAACTGCCTCTGCAGGGGGACTAATCCGAGATAGCTCAGGTGAGTGGAAAGGGGGCTTCCTAGTCAATTTGGGAATTTTTCTGCGTTGTTAGCAGAATTATAGGGTTTATACTTTGGACTTTGTTTGGCTTAGGCTAAGGGATTCCGACAAGTACATGTCGAGCTTGATTCATTACCAATTATCCTTCTTTTGCAAAACACGACTGAAGTACACCACCCATTGGGATGGATAGTACGTAAATGTCAGAGACTCATATATAGTGTAACAATCCTAATTTTATCAGATTTAAAATAAAATAATTAAGTATTTTTTATTTTATTTTTTTATTATATATATATAGAGCGGCCTCTTGCCAATTAAATTGGCAAGGGAAGGCTTGCCCCCAATACACCCTTGTGGTGGGACCCCTCCCCGGACCCTCGCTCAGCGGGGACGCGTAATGCGACCGGGCCGCCCTTTATATATATATATATATAAACATTTGTCTTTACCAATTCTAAACCTATTCACCGCTTTTACCTTAAAGAAAAGAAAAAAAAACTGCTTCTTCCTTTGTGAAACATAGCCGCCGTCCATTGAGGGTGGGAGTGAGCACCTGCAAGTATTAATTTACATTACCTTCCACTCCATTGCTGTTTTCGATTTTTCCGAGGTAGGTGTTCTCCTATTTCATGGTTGCATAGAAATATTTTTTTTATTAATTGAAACTTTATGTCAGATTTTGGTTTTGGGTTCAAATTGTTTTGATGTTCCAATGAGAAGTGTAAACATGTCCCTATAACCCCTTTCTTCTTTAATTTAATAAGTAAATATTTTTCATAATATTAATTTATTTATATATATATATATATATCATTTTCTGGGTGGTTTCAAATCCATGAATGAGAAAGCTTCCTTTTACACAATACCCACCATTTGAAGTATGATATAATTTGATTTTAATTACTATTATTTTATTCTATATTCTTTATTATTATTGTTTGATTTAAAATGTTAAAAGACTAAGTTTTGATTTTGGTTGGATTGATGTTTCCTAATTCATTTTTCTCCAGAAAACTCAAAATAGCTATATTTATCACTCTAAGTATACTGTTTCGTTTCCTTCTCTTTTCTTTCTAAACAAACTTTAACCCCCATTAATTTAGATTCGATCCTAGTTTTAGACTAATTTAATAACGTTTCTCTCCATTTGAATTCATAGGACATAACAATATTCCTTCGGTCGATTGAGTGGCGAGCTATCGGGGTTCTTAGATATATCATTCGTTTGGATACCAGGTGAGTGGTAATTATGGTACACGACACTATTTGATTGAAATATCAGAATTTAAACTGTTTATCAAAAATTAGCGTTTGACGGTATATTTTCGTTCCTAAAAAACCTATAGCTTAAACCTTAGGTTTACTAAATATCCTTAGTATTAGAACGTATATTCTGGGAACAGACATTTATATTGATTTGTTTTATTATCAGGTACAATGAATTTATTAAAATTTGGTTTGATATGATTTGTAGTTTCTGATACGCGATTTATCGCAGTTATTACCTTTGTTTTAGAAATCTGATAATTCGTTCAATCAATTATGATTTTTTTGATTTATATATGTATACTATATGTTTTCAAACTGGTACACGTGCTCAGTATATCTGTATCTGTTATCTGGCCTCTCACCGATCTTCATAACATTAGGTCCTTACATTTGTCTTTGAGTCAGGTTGTCAGTTGTCAGTTTGTCGTCGGTTGTGTCAGCATTAGAATCATGCATAAGATCGGTGAAGGCGATTATCTGTTATCTGTATCTGTTATTGGTAGCGCTTACCATTTATCTGGCCCTGGTGGTGTGCAGTATCACCACTCTGTTACACTGTACCATGTGTTTTAAAGCTTTTGTCTTATCTTCTGATTATTCTAATATCTGATATTTTGAAAGGCTTCAGTATTATTGTTGACAATTGATTACCAATACTTTGATTTGATTATCTAATATTGACTCTTTTGTTTAACTGATTTTGAATACTACATTTGAAACTATATTTATCATAATTTAAAAGTATCAGCCTGTCTGCCTATTCCTTTTCTGTTGTGTGCTATAGCTACTGCTCACTGAGGTTTTCGCTCGTATAGACGAAAATCTCATACCACGTTGAATATTTCTTTTTCAGATTAAGGTCCCTGTTCGTGAGGTAACCCTTGGATTGATGTTGAAGGAGACTGCTTAATGATTTAGCTTTATATTATTTTTGAAGACTTTTGATTATTGAGATTTGACTCGAATAGTTTGATTCTTTTAAGGTTTATTGATGTAAATGAGATGACTTTGATATTCTGTTAGTAAATTTTGGAAATTCTATTAGTTCAGAATTAAGGCTATCATAGATTAAAGATTACTTAATATATGCGCCGGTCATGGCCTGGTTTGGGTCGTGACATATAGAAATTGGGAAGTACATCTAAAGCGTGTTTTTAGGGAAGATAATCAGGGAGCTGACTGGATGGCAAACTTCGGAGGCACATTTGCCCTGGGTCACCATGAGTGTGGTGCGCCTCCTACAAGTCTCCAACACATTCTACTCCAAGATCCGCAAGGCCGACCGACGACTAGAATGATTGTACATTATGATTTATTTTTGCTCTTTCTTTTGTTTTTTGTTCCTAGGCTTAGTGCCTTCTTTCATCCCCCCCAAAAAATTAAATATTTACTTATTATATTCTTACAAAGGAAAAAAACATGCTTAGCTTTTCTTCCATTTTTACTATTAAACCATTCATCTTTTATTTATACATGTTAAATCATAAATATTTATTTTTATTATACTAGACTTCCGCTAACAAAAAAAACCAGCTTTAAAGATAAAATTCAGTTAACAATGCTATTCATTTCAACTGCGTTTTAAATTTGTAATTTTTCACATTTTGAAAGCTTTTTTTTAAATGTAATGTGGTTATAGTAAAACAGTAAAAATCTTATATCCAACTGTAAAAAAATATAATTTCAAACACAGATAAAATGAATAACGCAGTTTTAATTGAAATAGATGCTCATAACTAACTAATTTAGTAAACAATATCTTAATATGACAAAAAAAAGATCAAATATTTAATGTATTCAAATAAAAGATCAATGACTCAACAACCCAAAAAAATGAAAGATCAATGGCCTCTGTGAAAAATGATTGGAGAAAACCGAATAGGTTCAGGATATGACTGAATAAACAAGATGACTTTGGCTACCGAGATAATTACCAGAGCTTCTGCCTCAACCTATTTGATAAAGTGGTATATTGCGACTATGACATACTTTCAGTATCTTGACGGTAGAGGGAACGACCTTAGTGCCTCGACTCCCCATAAGGCAAAAAGTCCATCACGAGATAATGCCCTTGACTGCTGACTTTAGGACCTTATAAGAGCTGTTATGCATTTGGAAGATATTGCGTTGTTTGGCCATGGTGATGACATCCTCTTTCCTTATTGGTCCATAGAGGCCTTTTATGTAGGCTTTGTGAGTTAAAGTCATTTGTCCTTGGTGTGATTCGCACCCCCTCATGTATCACTCGGAGGCAATGATGGTCTCTTTCTTCGGAGATACACGTCATCCATGGGTTGGTTATAGATTTTCGATACAATATTCTGTTGTGGATTATATACCACTGCGATATGCGAGAAATAAGGAGAGCCTTTGTTCGATCATCGAGTAACATATTGTCAATGATATATTGGATGATAGGCATTCACCATCCACTCATCTCGTCATCTGTTGAGTCCATGTATAGAACATAAGAATCTGATACCGTAAACATTGTGATATATTCTATTAATAATTCATGGGCTATCGAGTCTTTCCCTGCATTTGTGACAACTAGGGAGTATGCTTCCATGTTTCCTCTCTAGGCACAAGGACAATTGAATATTGGACGTCCTTTTTTCATAGTGATGAGATGAGTTTATTGGCCTTGCTAATGTACTTTTCCATGACAACATTTTTGGCTTTGTATGTACATTCTACATGGCTAACTATTAGCTTAGAGTCACTACAAATGGTCAGTTTCTCAAAAACTAACATATTTTCAAATTGTAGGCTCACAAGTAAGACTCCGTACTCGACTTGGTTGTTTATGGCGGGGAAGGCTAATCACACAACATAGGTCATATAGAACTGACCCAAACTTGTTATAGAAATGGTATTCCTGTCCAGTTATATGGCCACAAGATCATCCATATTAATGTGTCAATCCTCATGCTTTCCCTCTGCTGTATATGGAGAGGAATTAGGGACCTTTGATGTTTGCCTAGAGAATTTGATGAGGAAATCCAACAAGGCTTAGGCTATTATCGTCATCTGAGGCTCAAATATGGTATCAAAATGGGATAATTGGTTGGACTGATCGTTGATGTGTCTAGTTACCTCTGGTCACTAGATGCCTTCATGATTAGGAAGTTTGTGTGGACCACTAAGGTGTGTGCCTGGTTGTATAGACGAAGCTGGGAAGTACAATGCACGATGGCTAGCTGTTGATCGCCTTTTTTGTGTGAATTGGATTGTGCCGAGCGTGGTAGAAAGTTTGTGGAAAACTTACAAAAATTGGAAATCTAACTTCTAGATCAAAAGATTGTGTAAAATACTTAAAGGACATAAAAGAGTCTAAAGTTCGTCAATTATATCTATGGATATCGAGATTAATTGAAGGAAACGATGTCGAAATTGAAATTGAGAATAAAAAGGAATGCTTGAATAATTGGAATTGAGATTTTGAAATTGAAAGGATTACAGATATAGGAATTGAATTGGAAGAACTTGAAATTTAAAATTGCAAGAAAGTTTGTAGAACTAAAGCAATTGAAAATCGAAAGAGATTGACAAGATTGTTGTAGAGAATTTGCTAAGACTTTTGAGTCATTGTTGAGTTTTGTTGATTGTTTAATTGTTGATTGAGTTGGATCCTTCTCCGTGTTGCCAAAACTTGTAATAAGTTTCGTAACTGCTCTCATCCACTAACTGTTTTTTTTCTATTGAATTATACTTTTCTGCTGTAAAAAATATGTTGGGAACTGCCCATCAAGAAAGCTCCACGTTTCATCAAGTAAGTTTCACGTTTCAGCAAGTAAGTTCCACGTTTTAGTTAGAAAGTTATGTAACTGCTCAACAAGGAAGTTTCATAACTGCTTTCCCCCACTAACCCATGTTTCAGCTCCACTACCTCCCCACTATCTTCACTTCCCAGCTTCCCAACTTCCACGAATTTGTACAACTCCATCATGTATTTAATGGGTTAATTACCCAATTCAGCTAGAATAATTGGAAAATTACCAAATTGGCCCAATACTTCTAATTTCTCACACATTTTGACAAGAAAGATACAATTGGCAAAATAATACCAAATCCAAGCCAAATTAAATTACCTATTTACCTAATTGCCCCAAACTCCATCAATTATTTTAATTTGCACCAAATTAAGTAGATTAATTACGAAATTGGTCTAAATTAATATATGGGTGAAATAATTGCCTCCCATGTGTTTCGTTAATGAAATTAACAAACACATATTGATCAAATGAAAAAAATTAGAAAATTAAGTGGCTGATTAGTATTTTTACCATAAAATGGCTCAGGCACACATATGTCACTTCTTCTTTCTTACCTTTTGCTTCTTTTCCACTCTCAACAATCTCCATTAAATCTCATCAATCTTCAACTTCCCTCTAGCCCTTTATTTCTTTCTTCCCAACAACACTTCTAAGTAATCTCCTCAAATAATAAAATATCCATTGGTCTTTGCCTAGTCCAAATGGATACATAATTATAAGCAGAGATATAAATGAAGTACCTTAGAACCAAAAATATGCACCTCTGTTCAAATGGTTCAAGAATGCCCCCCTCCCCCCCGAATCGATTAAGACTTAGGCTTCTTCTTGTTGGGATCTTTCTACTTCTTTTTAGGAAGATTTTTTGTGGGCAATTTCTGTTCAGTTTTTTGCACCAGGACTGATACCTCAAGCCTGATTTCTCCCACGTGGCTTGTGTCTGCATAGTTTGGCTCTTTCTTTGGTAAAGGAGTGGAATAACGTTCCAATAGGGAACTGCTATGAATTTTTGTAGCCTCTTTCCTTTATTATGGTGGGTTAAGCACCATCATATCTTCCTTCCCCTTTACAAGAGAAAAAGCCATGTTTGGCTCTGCTTGAACCCTCCTGGTTCCTATTGGAGCCACTGTTATCTGATTCTATGCAAAACCATCAATGAGCATTTTGGTCATATTATCCACCGTTTTCTGCATATTGCGCACAGCGGTGAGAATCTCCAAAGAACTCTCCATTGAATCAAATCCTTGTCCTATATTACCAGGTACAAATTCTACATCCCGAGACACAGTAAAACTAGGAATCACCATTAAATCCATAATTGAGTGTTGGCATCATAATTTAGTCCCACCGAGCGTGCCAAATTGTTGAACGCCTTTTTTGTGTGAATTGGATTGTGCCGAGCGTGGCAGAAAGTTTGTGGAAAACTTACAAAAATTGGAAATCTAACTTCTAGATCAAAAGATTGTGTAAAAGACTTAAAGGACATAAAAGAGCCTAAAGTTCGTCAATTATATCTATGGATATCGAGATTAATTGAAGGAAACGATGCCGAAATTGAAATTGAGAATAAAAAGGAATGCTTGAATAATTGGAATTGAGATTCTGAAATTGAAAGGATTACAGATATAGGAATTGAATTGGAAGAACTTGAAATTTAAAATTGCAAGAAAGTTTGTAGAACTAAAGCAATTGAAAATCGAAAGAGATTGACAAGATTGTTGTAGAGATTTTGCTAAGACTTTTAAGTCATTGTTGAGTTTTGTTGATTGTTTTGATTGTTGATTGAGTTGGATCATTCTCCCTGCTGCCAAAACTTGTATTTATACTGTAAATATAAGTAGGTAAGTGTCCATCAAGTAAGTTCCACGTTTTAGTGAGAAAGTTCCAATAAGTTCCGTAACTGCTCTCATCCACTAACTGTTTTTTGTTGCTGAATTATACTTTTATGTTGTAAAAAATATGTTGGAAACTGCCCATCAAGAAAGTTCCACGTTTCATCAAGTAAGTTCCACGTTTTAGCGAGAAAGTTCTAAAACTGCTCAGCAAGGAAGTTCCATAACTGCTTTCCCCCACTAACCCATGTTTCAGCTCCACTATCTCCCCACTATCTCCACTTCCCAACTTCCCAATTTCCACGAATTTGTACAGCTCCATCATGTATTTAATGGGTTAATTACCCAATTCAGCCAAAATAATTAGTAAATTACCAAATCGGTCCAATAATTCTAATTTCTCACACATTTTGACAAAAAAGATACAATTGGCAAAATAATACCAAATCCAAGCCAAATTAAATTGCCTAATTACCTCCAAACTCCATCAATTATTTTAATTTGGGCCAAATTAAGTAGATTAATTACGAAATTAGCCCAAATTAAAATATGGGTGAAACACTAGCAAGGCTTTGTCAATAGTTGAGTACCTTAGCTCGACCATTTGAAGACTTTATTGAGATAGTAAATTAGAATGGTTTCTTATTCCTTACTATCCAGTTTCTTTACTGAGAGGCTGAAAACATGTGGGAGAAGGAATGGAGACAGACTTTGTCAAGGTTATGCTCTATTACACTTTCCGAAACTACATAACCCAGGAATTTCCCGCACCCCCACACATAAATGCTCATTGGGCTTGCATCGTTCACAACACATGTCCATTCTGCCATGTGTTTTTAATTCAACATAAATGAGGTTGTCAGGACTCGAACCCTCGACTGTTTGGTCTAAACGACTCTGAGACCATGTCATGTAACCGTTTGAACTAAAAGCTCAAGCTGATAGTTAAGACTCAATCATATATCTTATATTAATCTCTAACAAAATATAATAAAATTAATAATTTTATTAGTTTAACGTAATTCAAACTTATAACTCGACATAATTATAGATATTTTTTTTAAAGTGAATTTCTATGTAAATTTTCCTTAGAAAAAAATGTAACAATAAAGCACATCAAACCCAAAATGCAAGCAATAAAGATAGATGATTCATGATTTTCAGTCAAATGACTACTAATTAATATAGAAAACATGTAATAAGTTCTAACTATCCATAGGACAAGAAAAATGCTTTAATTTCTTTCAACGTTTAACTAACGAGAAAGTAATAATATAACCAGTGATGAAATCATACCAAATAATTGGAGAATCAATTAACAAAATAATTGTTAAAAATTACTAATTGTAATAGTATTAAATCATTTGTGCTTATAACAAGTGGGCCTATTATGATTTATGAAGCTCAGGTGGACTTCGGCCAGCACAAGGAGGAATGAAGGCTTGATTTTCTAGAGGAACAAAGGGAGGAAGCATTGATCAAAATAGTTGCATATAGACAATGCATCAAAGTTGGTTATGACAAACGAGCCAGACCCAAGCAATTTTATGCTGGGGACTTAGTCATGTGAAATGTCGATGCTTCGCAAACTAGAGTGGATAGAGGCAAACTGGGAAGAAACTGGGAAGGACCCTTTTAGGTTATTGAATGTGTTGGCATACATACATATAAGCTTCAGGATCTAGATGGTAGATCAATCCCAATGACATGGAAAGTTGTATCCCTAAGAAAATTTTATCAATAAACCTACCTTTTAGTAGTTTGTAATTTTTTTAGGTCAGTTCAAATTCCTAAGTTTGTATAATCCTGCTTTTTAGCAGTTGAAAAGAACATATGAATAATATTTTTCTGCTTCCGATAAATCTTACTTGGAATCCTTTTTTATTATATTAAAGACTAATCTTATGCATGCTTAAAGGATTCTAGTCACAATCATCAAATCGAAAATTTCTGAAACAGATAAGGAAATTTATTTAAAGCATTTGCATAAACGAATAAATAGATATAATTTTCATAAAATTTGTCTAACATTCAGCAAAGCAATAAAATAAATTACAAGGGAAAATTTTTGTTTGGAAGACGTGGTTCTGAAAATTCTCCTTCATCCAGAATCTGAGGGTAGTCCGGATCCTCTGGAGGAAAAAGATTAACCCAGAAGTTGAAGTCAGCTTCAGGAATCTTATCCTTCAGGGTCTGAAGGAAGCACACTCGATATTGCAGAGATTTTTTGTTTCCGAGTTCTTCTGCTTCTTCTCTTGCTTCAGCAATCATACCAACGGTTTGAGCCTTTAAATCTTCGACTGTCTTGGCAAAATGAGCTTCATAATTAGCTTTTTCTTGTTTTAAAAGAGTTATTCTTTCTCGAAGTTCATCATTATTGGCTTGAAAAAATGACATCATTTTTTCAACCTTCTCTGCTTTTTCCCTCGCTGCCTCGCCCTCAGCATTGGCCGAATCTAGTTGTGAAACAGTTTCAGCCATTCTATCCTTCAAGGCACCAAGATCGTTCTCAAATTGGTTTCGTGCCTTGAGATATTTGTCCGAATTGGCCTTCAAAACATCATGCTTTCCTTGTAGATCCTTCAGAGTATGAAGATGTTTCTTGATAACATCATCCTTCGAAGAAATAAACTCTTCAAGTTCGTCAATACGAACTGCTTTTTGAAGTGCTAATTTTTTGGCTTTTTCTAAAGCTGAGGCTTTCTGCTGCGATTTGTCAAGTTCTTCCCAAGCTATGAACAACTCACTTCTGACATTGTCCAGCTCCTTTAAAGCTTCAGTAGTGGAAAGATGCTGATCATCATCTTCAACTTTAACCCATGATATTTTGCAGCTAAGTTACAAAATTGTTGAATGAGTAAAGTAGTAGAGGATAGGTCCTGAAAAACGAAGAAAAAGAAGAGTAAGTAGCAGGATGAAAAAAAGTAAGAAAACCGGGAAAGTTAAAACTTACAACAATTTTCCTCTTCAAGGCTTCGCGAGATGCCTCGAAGGCGTTCAAATACATAAAAAATTTGGCATCATTCGGCATAACTGAAAGACGTGCAATGTCTTCAGCAATACTGGGGATATGAAGGGTCAAACAATCCCCAAAAAGAGCAAACCATAACTATAAAAAAAGTCAGAAGTAAGAAAGATAGAAATTAACAAATTTCAAATTCGGGAAAAAGAGAGACTTACTTTGAATCGGTCATACTGGGAATACTTGGCTAGTTCTTCGGGGTAACTGTATCAGCAATTTACTGAACGGTTTCCAAGTTAACCTCGGGAGGAATACAAAGCTTGCCCTTGTCCTTCATTTGAGCTCTCATTTCTTTGTATTCTTTTCTTTTCTTTAGGATAGGCTTATTTAGATAAATTAATTCTATTTTCCTGACCCGTTTTCTTGAGAAATGCGTGTCTTCGGCCAGTGGAATATGAATCCTTCAAAGATGGGAGTTCCGGGATAGCTTCACATTAGCTTCCTCCAGTATCATCTCCCTTTCAGTGTTGGAGATGTCCGAATCAATGACTTCAGTTTCTTCAGGATCATTAATTATTTTCTTTAATTTTCTTTTGGGAACATTGACATTTGTCCCTGAAGAGCCTTCACCGTTCTTTTCCTTCTTGGTTCACTTCTTCAGGGGGACATCGGGAGAATGGTGGGGATCATCTTCAAAGTAGTCTTCAACATTCAAATCAAATCTATTGGGAGAAGGAAGACCATCATCCTTTGTCAAATTGATGTCCACAGCAGGCGTTGTGGAGCAGAAGGGGATGTCTTCGTTGTTTAAGATTGCATATGGAGTTCGGTCCGAGGAAGAAGTGGGAAGTGAAATGACCACTCGGTTGGCTTGCTCTATGGGAGTTTCATTTGGTTCAAGAGGAGCTGGGTCTTTTGAAGGCAAGGTTGTTGCCGAGAGTTGAGCAGATGCAGCAACAACTTGAGTTGGAGAGATGTTTTCAGAATCAGGAGCAATTATTGTTTCTGGTTGTGGCTTTGGCTTACTTCTTTTTTGTTTGAGCTTCTCTAGTTGAGCTAGCATTTTTTGGGTACCAATAGACATGATCAGAAAAGCTTGCAAACAAATAAAAAAAGAGGTAGAAATGCAAAAAAAACAAGATCAATACATGTAAAAAGTCCAGTTTTGGGATAAATAATCCCATGGGTTTCGCTGAAGAAGCAGGTTCGGCCATTCCCTCGAAGAATCCTCATAAATTTGGGACAATTCCAGTTAATGTTGTAGGAGGATATGCGATGTGCCTAGTCTTCTTCTATCGAAGATAGAATTTGGGCAGGCTTCTAAGTATAGGCTTCCTTTGGTTTTTCATTCCATTTTTTAGCGAATGTGAAGCCTTCAGGAACGTAGGTGTGATTTGGATCTACACCATTCGGTTCGATCCAGGAAGTTCAAACGCCTCTTCGGGCAAAGTCTTCCTTCGGTTTTTTGGTAGGTCGCCAGAAATGCCGAAAGAGGGGTCTAGATAGTTCGATGCCCAGGTCATTACAGATCTTATAGAATGCAAGAAGTTTTAGCCAGACATTAGGAGAAATTTGGAAGGGGCAAATATTAAATTTGTTTATCACGGCTAATATGCCTAGAGGTAGGGGAAATTCCATTTCCCACTCAAGGAATAGGGTGAACATGCCCATTTTGGTGGAAAAAAGGGGAAGATGTACTTTATCATTGCCTTCGGGTATTGATAGGGAAAACTCTTTTAGCCATGGATAAATATCAGAGAGAGCTTTTAGGCGAGTTTTTGTAATGGTGGAAGGTTGATCAAAGTCCTTGGGTTGGATTTATTGGGTTTAGCTTTCTTTCCTTCTGAGGAATTTTCACTCTTAGGGTTTTCAACGTTTAGGTCTTAAGGAGTGGGAGATTCAGATTTTTTGACAGTATTTTCTGAGTTTTTTGGGAGCAGTTGAGGTTCTGGTTGAAGGGATCTACAAATCTTTTTAGTTCCGTGTTTAGAAGAGGAGGCCATTTTTTATATGAAATAATTAAAACAAAGAGAAAGGATAAAGAACTTACAGTTTGCAAAAAGATTGGAGATTGCAGAAGGATTTTAGGGGAGGATAGCTCTTCTTTGAAAATGATGATTTATGGGAAGACGAAAAGAGAAGTAGCTCAAGAGTTTATCTTGGGAATATAAACAAAAGTTGTTTATCATCATTACGAAACTTTTGATATGACGACGTATTAATTATGTTTAAAAGCCCTACGTTTACACGTGTCATATAGGAAAAGCCTAAAGACATTTTTAAATCTTTTACTAGAGGAGACATCTGTTATAGTATTAAATCATTTGAGATCATAACAAGTGGGTCCACTATGATTTATGAAGCTTAGGTGGACTTCGGCCAGTATAAGGAGGAATAAATTGTTGTATCTGTGATGTAGGTATGGACTGATGCAATCATTCGGTCATCTTCATGTTGCCGAAGGCAACTTCTTAAAAGGTATCTTGAAAGACACATGGACCAATCAAAACAATGGATTCCAAATACACGCTCCTCATTCTTATAAACATAGTGGCACACAAAGATAGGGTCCATTGACTTATCATAAGCTGCCACGTATCCGAGATATTACTTTTGTTATCTATAAATAGTAGAGTTGCTCCGAGAATTAAGGTAATTCATCTCTAATCACTAAAATACTTTCTTTATAGTCTTTGTTATTCTTTTAGACAATCAACTGACTTTATCATCGGAGAGGGTTCGCCAGTCTCCGGTCCATTTTCTAACGGTTGTTGTGTTCTCAGGTGACTGGTATTCTGATCAATAAATCAATATACATAATTACGATAACACTAAATTTTGTGAGACTAACCATTAAACGAAAATTTCATTGCAGAGTTCGTGATCAGTGTCAAATCTATGGCAGATAAATATAATAAAATTACCGACAACAATTGTCTGTTGAGTTCATTGGTTATTCTAAGTTTTTTCGTTTTCTCTCCTGACTCTTTATGATCCCTTCTGTAACAGCCTCATTCAAACCATGTAGATATTATCCGTTTTGACTAAAATCTAACATTTTAGACCTCACAGTTTTAAAGCGAATTTATATGTATTAAAAATTCACTTTACTAATAAACCTTAAGTCACTTCCTCTATATTTTCGGTACGAGATTCAGTTCAGTCTTGTCCTTATTACTCGTTCCTTGATCAGATCTTCTATCCCGATATCACCCACTCCAAACTGATTCGTTACACATTGTCTCTGAATATAACAAAGACATAATAATGTCAGCTTTTTTTTTCCATAAAGCAAGTACATTACGAGACTTGGAGTAAGTGCACCATAGGGGCTTCTGAATTACAGTACCCTCTATAAGAGTTTAAAGAGATCAACAAACTCCAAATGTTCAATTTAAGCATTATTTGCTGCTAACTTCATAAGTCGATTATTGTTGGGAGGAAATGAGAATAACGACATACTATATCAAGACAATTCACCGCCATTTTAAGGTCTCATGTTCAATACAGCATCCATATTCTTTTTAGGCAAATTGCGGTAAGTTTCACAAAGGTTATCGAACTTCATTTAATGAAGTCATTGAACTTTCTTTTTTATTTCAATAAACTCATTTTGACAAATTCAAACAAATAAATTCCATGTATGTGATGTGACAACTACGTTTAAAAGAACTTATTTTTTTACATAAAATATGACAGCCACGACCACATGACATTGTAGCTGCATTGCAACCAAAAAAATATAATAAAAGAATACATTTTTCGGCTGCCACCTAGCCATTTGAAGCACTTGAATTAAATAAATAATAGGGAAGTGCAGATTTAGCCTTAAAGTTTGCAATTGTAT